>NC_060125.1:229554966-229867764 GCF_021461395.2 Schistocerca americana | reverse complement strand
ACGCTAATTAAGGCCATATGAGCATCGTCTTTTCCGAATGTACTTCTGACCAAAAAGCGATTCTTGTAGCTTGAGTCCAAAGTTTTTGTTAATCATGCCTTTGGGCATTCTTGTGAACATGTTCCCATAGCAACTTTCATCCCTAACAAATGTTTCTTTATGTGTAATCTAGAAGCGAAATACCAATTTTCATAAATGTAGTTCTGAAATTTTTTCAATGTAACGAAATATTTTCTTAAAAATTTTCATTCCCTATTGCACTCCCTTAGGGGTTGAATTTCCAAAAACACTGAAACCACATATTTTTTTATTTCTAACCGAGAAGTCAAATACCAATTGTGATAGATCTAGCCTTAAAAATCCTTTAGTAGTTCTTTAGTAATTATGTATGTTCAAAAAACCTTTCACCCACTATTTTATCCCCTTAGTGGTTGAATTTCCAAAAATGCTGAAACACGTATTTTTTATTTTCTGACTGTGTAACCGAATACCTTTTTTCGTAGTTCTAGCTTCAAAATTCCCTTAATAGCGACGTACTTTCAAAACGCCTTTCATCCCGTATCTCACCCCCTTAGGAGTAGACTTTCGGACAATCCCTTCTAAACGATGCGTACCGTATGAGATCCACACTTACTTCAAGTTTCTATCCTTACTGGTTTGGGCTGGGTGATGACGAGTCAGTGAAGTAGTCTTCCCCTTTTTGACCCCTTTAGAGACTGAATTTCCAAAAACAGTGAAACAGGTGTTTTTTCATCTCTAGCCGAGAAGCCAAACACCAGTTTTCAAAGATCTAGCTTTAAAAATGCTTTCACAATGAAATATTTTCATAAAACATTTCGCCCCTATTTCAGCCGCTTAAGGGGTTGAATTTCCAAACACAGCGACTTGCATGTGTTTTATTTCTAACAGAGAAGCCAAATACAGAGTTTCATAAACTTAGCTTCAAGAATGCTTGCGCAATGAAATATTTCGATAAAAACTCCCGTTTCAACCCCGTAGGGGTTGAATTTCCAAAAACAGTGAATCACGTCTTTTTTATTTCCAGCTGAGAAACCAATTTTAAATTTTCATAGTTTCAACTTTAAAAATGCTTTTATAATAAAATATTTTCACAAAAAGTCTGATCGCTTTTTTCACCCCCTTGGGGGTTCAGTTTCCAAAACATTGAGGCACGTAATTTATTTTTGTTTGTAACCTAGAAGTGAAATACCAATTTTCATACATGTAGCTTTAAAAATACTTTAGTCGATCTTTAATAATGACATTTTCAAAAAATCATTCAGCTACTATTTCACCCCCGTAGGGTTAAATTTTCAAAAATGCCGAAACACGTATTTCTTTATTTCTGACCGCGAAATCAAATACCAATTTTCGTAGGTTTAGCTTCAAAATTAGGTTAATAGCGAGATTTCTTTTTAACTTCACCCCCTATTTAACCCCCTTTAGGTTGGAACTTAGAAAAATCCCTTATTAAACGACGCCTACAGTAAAAGATCCACACTTTCTCCAAATTTCAAGTTTCTGTCCTTAGCGGTTTGGGCTGTGCGATGGTGAGTCAGCCAGGAGATTGCCTTTTGTATATAGAAAAGAAGATGTCGTAAACTCGAAAAGTTGTGCATCGAATGTGAAGAATCCTAGCCAGTACGCGCTACACAGTGTACGGCGTACGTGATATAACGGGTGTTTCAAAATGATTATCATGGTTCTATGGCTTTGTAGCATTTATTGCTTTCGACTTACAATTGTAAATAATACATCAGATGAAACAACAACTCAAACAGTTTTTCTTACAAGAGCGCAGTGCGAGCACCATTATTCACACTCCATACGTGGCACCGATAGGCGGGCTCTTCCCAAAGCTTGATCAGTGTGTCTGGAGTAATTGTTGCAACAACTTATAACACTTACACCCCAACAGAACAGATAGTCCTGTCACGGGAAAAGCCACGTACAACACTACTACTCCGCTTGTTATACTGTCATGCAGTTTAACTTAGTGACGACAAGGCAGCCACGTACAACACTACTGCGGTAGTAGATTTGCCAAATACGGCCTAAACTTGCTGTAAATGTTACCCTCTGAGAGGAGTTTAGAAAACTGGCCGAGTTTACCTAACGGAAAGATTGGTATCGAACCTTAATTTCGTAATAATAGCTGTAGGTAGACAGCAGAAAGAAATAATTTTGCAAGAAGTAACAGTAACTGATTACTGTTTAATGAAATAGTTATACGGTCGCCAGCCTAATTAGGCGTAATAATGTAAAAACATTATTTATAAAAAAACCTAGTTTTACTAATTCAAAACGAACTTTCATTAAATACTGTTCTGTGAAGTGCAATGAACACACCCAAATGTTCAAATTACGCAGTGAATAGCAGCAGTTGTCACTTTAGCAGTAAAGCAGTCACAAGATTTGCAAATGAGCCCTTTTAACAGCTACGAATGATAAGGACGTAATTGTAAGCGTCTCCTTAAAGTCTGTACACAGACGTCATTGGTACTGTTAATTCGCGACTAGCCTTTCGAACTGATTTCTTGGGGCTGGGCATGAAAGACGCTCTCACTCGTTCAACGTGTTTTTCAGTCACTCTTGATCGTCCTTTACGAATGGTATACACGTTAAACACTTTTAGGAAAAACCGTTTGAGTTGCTCTTTCATTTGATGCATTATCTATAATTGTTAAGTTGAATGTAATAAATGCTACAAAGTCTTAAAACCACGATATTCATTTTGAAACACACGATACGAAAGTGTAGCTCCAGAAAACAACGAAAAAGCTTCGTGGTATTTTGTGAAAATAGCAATATCAGCAGTCACTGGTTGCTGTTTTTCTCTTTGCAAGACTCAAGTTTTGTATAGAAAAACCTTAGAATTTAGTTCTCGTTTTAAATGTACGATACGATTATGTCAGTTTGTCCAGCGCGACTAAACTAAATACACCGCGTGATTGCCCTGAACGAAAGTGGCCGCTGATAAAGATGCATGACTTTATCTCTGATTTTAGATAAGGAGATAAAAGTGAAAGAGTACTTTTTTAATAAACCGATAACAAAAATAGCATTACATTCCGACGTTATCTGCTGATACAGAAAATAAAGATCAACAGAAAAGAAATAAAAACAATATGGGCTGTAGAAAACAAGAACCAACGTGGATGAGGTGAAACACCAAATTGCTGATACTTGACGTAACTGTAGGATATACGATGGGCGTTTGAAAAGTCCGTGCAAAGTCCGAGAGATGGCACACCGGCGAGTATCGAGGTCATGTTTAGTTAGTAGCATCCTTGGAAAGAAGGCACACGGAGTTTCAGCCATATTGGTCTATTTCGTTGTGTTTGGCATTCGTGTGAATCAAGCAAGTCGAGTGATTGTCAACAAATGGACGAACAAGAATTTGGTGAGGTGATTAAACATTACTTTATGAAAGACAAAACGCCTCAGGACACTAAAAATAAGCTTGATAAACATTACGGTGACTCTACGCCTTCGATTAGAACAGTTTATAAGTGGTTTAAAAATTTTCGGAGTGGCCGTATGGGCACAAGTGATGATGAACGTTCTGGACGCCCTGTGGAGGTTACGACTCCAGAAATCATTGATAAAATCCATGATATGGTGATGGATGACAGAAGAGTTAAGGTGCGTAAGATTGCTAGGGCTGTGGGCATCTCGAATGCATAAACATTTGGACATGAGAAAGCTATCCGCAAGATGGGTTCCGCGATGACCAAAAACGGAATCGTGTAAGTGTTGCAAGGATTGTTTGCAGCTGTTCAGGAAGAATACGCAGGACTTTATGCCTCGTTTAGTCACTGTGGATGAAACATGGATACATTACTACACTCCTGAGACCAAACAACAATCTAAACAATGGGTTACCAAGGGAGAATCTGCACCAAAAAAGGCGAAACCATTCCTTCGACTGGAAAGGGTATGGCGAGTGTCTTTTGGGATTCGCAGGGGATAATCCTCATCGACTATCTGGAAAAGGATAAAACTATTACAGGTGCATATTATTCATCGTTATTGGACAGTTTGAAAACTGAGCTGCAAGAAAAACGCGATTGGACCTCAAAAAAGTCCTTTTCCATCGCGACCATGCACCAGCACACACCTCAGCAGTTGTGGTCGCAAAATGAATGGAAATAGGATTCTAACTTGTTTCACATCCCTCCTATTCTCCAGATTTTGCTCCCTCGGACTACTATTTGTCCCCCAATTTGAAGAAATGGTTGGCGGGACAAAGATTTCATTCAAACGAGGAGATGATTGCAGCAACTAATAGCTATTTTGCAGACTTGGACAATTGCTATTATTCGAAAGGGTACAACAAATTAGAACAGCGCTGGATGAAGTGTATAAGTCTAAAAGGAGACTATGTCGAAAAATAAAAAAGGTTTACCCCAAACGTAAGTAGTTTTTATTTTTGCATGGACTTTTCTAACGCCCCTCATAGCAGAACCCCTTACCATACCACAACAGTGGTTTTCTACAGACATGCTGCCTCATACACGTTCTTCGTCTTCCAGTGGATGTCTATCGGCGTTCTTTCTTCAGCGGCCAAGAAAAGAATAACAGCATGTTGGTGCACATTGGACCCATTTGGAACAACGTCGCCAAAGTTCACGTTTCCGCATTTATCGCACACACTTCAGAAAGACACGAATGTCACACTAACCACTTGCTTAAATGTCGCTGCTTGTGTACCCGCATCGGAGTCGCTGTACGTCGCATATACGCCGTAGGAGCAGCCTCAAACGGAAACTTTTTGATCGCCCTCTTATGCATAAAACTGAGCCTCTGCGAGTTACCCACAAGAAAAATCACTTTTTACTGCCGCCAACCGTAGAACAAAAGGAAGGTTAGAATGTAACGTCCAGTTGACAACAAGGTTATGAGAGTCAGAGCCAAGCATAAAATAGAGATCATCTGCCTTACAAAAGACGTAACATTTACTATGGAGCCGTGGGATTATTATTGGGGGTTTAACAACGCACACTCGCGGAATATGACTCTTTGTTTTCTAAATACTATCACACACTATCAATGGAATCGTCGTCCGCCCCTGGTAGCTGACTGGTCAGCGCGACGGAATCTCGTACCTTATGGCCCGGGTTCGATTCCCGGCTGGGTCGGAGATTTTCTCCGCTCAGGGACTGGGTGTTGTGTTGTCCTTGTCATCATCATTACATCCCCATCGACACGCAAGTCGCCGAAATGGCGTCAATTAGAAAGACTTGTACCAGGCGAACGGTCTACCCGACGCGAGGCCGTAGCCACACAGCATTTCAATTTCCAATGGAATCACCAATGTGTCATCGAAACTACAGCATGTACTTAGTCTTTTTCTCAGAAATTGGACTCGATTGGTACTACACGAAAGAACCTACAACTGATGGTGATTGAATTAGACTTCTTTTCATACAGTGCCACACTGCACACTTAACCAAAAACCGAGCATACGGAAGAGGATCTCAGCTATGTGAGTGGCTCCAACACTTTTTAAGAAGCAGAACCCAGTACATTGTCCTCCACGGCGTGTATTTATCGGAGAAGAGCCCCAGGGGACCGGCCCGCTCTTGTTTCCTCTGTACAAGAGGCGTTTAGCAAGTAATGCAAACCTTTTTTCACGGTCACCTTCGATCTGAAAAATGTGGAACTTGTTATGGGACATCTTGGAATATTCCCGCTTCAGCCTCTATACTTTGACGAAGTTACGATAGCCGGCGGTGCTATACGTAACCCTCAAAATGCCGTTTATAACGGAGGTATGTTCCAAGCAGAGAGCTGTCATTGAGTTTCTTTTGGCGGAAACCGAGAGCAGAAGCACTTGTAGAATGTCTAAGGAGACCTGGCTGTGAACAAAAGCACGGTGAGCCGTTGGCCGAGGCATCTGTCATCATAGCAGAAAGGTCGCGCAGACCTGTCCGATCTCCCACGTGTCGGCAGCTATGACTCCTGCAATGCTGGAACGTGCGGACACTCTCACTCGACGTAACCGATGGATCACAAGCACCTCGCTGGTCAACTGGACGTCTTTATTGGTCGTAATGACACACTCTTTCACCAGTTGCGGTACTCAGAGGTGAGCTAGAAACTTGCAACTTTCAACATAGCTCAGAAGTAGATGACAGTACAAAACCAACTCGCTTTCTTGTCTGTTGTATGGTGGAGGATACTTTGTGTGCCACTGCCATTTCCTCACTTTCCTGTTCCAATTGCCAATGTTTCGTGGTAAGAACGATTGCTGGTAAGCTTCCATCTTTCTAATTTTACCTCGATAGCGCTTTCCCAAGGTATACGTAAATAGAAGCAACATATTAGAAATTTTTCCAATCCATCTGTGGCATGAATCAGCAAACCAGTGTTTAATAGTATTAGTTGAAAACAGTCTTGGTTGCAATTTTAGTTTTTTTTATTTATCAACAACGCGTTTCACCTTATTTAGGCACCTTCAGGCTGAGCTACATAGAAAACAGAGAACAAATACATCTATTTAAGGATCGCGATCGCGTTGTGCAGACTTGGATAACCTAAAAGCATGTATAAACACATCAAATACTGAAAGAGCAAATACTTTAATTTGGTATTTCTTAGGACGATCCTTTAGATGATGTAGCTAAAGGGCATCGTTGAATACATCAGGCCAACGATGCCCTTTAGCTACATCATCTAAAGGATCGTCCTAAGAAATACCAAATTAAAGTATTTGCTCTTTCAGTATTTGATGTGTTTATACATGCTTTTAGGTTATCCAAGTCTGCACAACGCGATCGCGATCCTTAAATAGATGTATTTGTTCTCTGTTTTCTATGTAGGATCAGCCTGAAGGTGCCTAAATAAGGTGAAACGCGTTGTTGATAAATAATAAAACTAAAATTGCAACCAAGACTGTTTTCAACTAGTACTAATAGCAATATATTAGTTGGCTCAGGTGAACAGAAACTGAAATAATTCTGAGGTTTAAACATGTCTGTTGTAATCTCATAATTGAAAAATTTCACACACACAAGACTAAAAAAGCTGAACATAATTACTTAAATGAAAATAAATTTTTGATATAAGACGTTTTTTTAACGGATTAAAAGTATAAAATAATTGCTCCTAGCGCCATACAGGTTCCTAACCCTTGTAGACAGTCTTAAGAATCTGTACTTGTGATTTTTTTAATAGCTAAGACGATACTTGTAAAATTTAAAACGGAAAACGTGGGGCGTACGGCATAGATAATAGTAAGGAGTGTAGAGAGTAACTTTCGTTGAGAAAAATCACACAGCAGCTCACATCATTTGCAGTGCAGTAAAGTTGTTAGTGATTTAGGTGAACTATTCATGCATGAATAATCAGCATCATGCGTCCCATGTATTTCGTTTTAAATTTTACAAGTTTTGCCATAGCTATTCAAAAATCGCAAGCATAAATTTTCAGAACTATCAAAATGGCTCAAATGGCTCTGAGCACTATGGGACTTAACATCTATGGTCATCAGTCCCCTAGAACTTAGAACTACTTAAACATAACTAACCTAAGGACAGCACACAACACCCAGTCATCACGAGGAAGAGAAAATCCCTGACCCCGCCGGGAATCGAACCCGGGAACCCGGGCGCGGGAAATGAGAACGCTACCGCACGACCACGAGCTGCGGACTCAGAACTATCACTATGGAATTAGGACTCTGTATGGGGCTAGGAGCAATTATTTTTCACTTATTGTCCATTTTAAAACCTGTTATATTAAAAATTTATTTTTGTTTCAACAATTTTCTTCATTAGTTCGTCCTAATAATTAAGTCAAGACTTCAGTAACTTCCATTGACCACGAGCCTTCCTTCCTTTCTCAACCTGGCTTAAAGCGCACAGCCGAAGACACAGGTTTAGTTGTTTACCGTCTGTGTCTTATCTGCACCTTACACGCTACCTCAGGCTTATCCTCCGAAATGACGTAAGAAGTTCTCTAGGCGCAAAACAACAAGCAATATCTGAAAGTGTGCAGCATAAGGTTTGCCTCTTTGCAGGATCGCGTCTATTATCTTTTTCGTCTCGTCCTTGACGCTGTTAGACCAATGGTACCACGACGTTTTCACTACCAGAAAACAAAATTCTCTCTTCCGGTGTATTGAATCATTGTGTGAAACTTGTGCCAGGCAGCTGTAAACTGACAGCTGTCTATAAGCTAGAGTAGCTTTCTCCTGTTGCAAGAAATCGTAGCGCCACGATAAGTCTATCTTTCGAGGATATAGAATTTCTGTGATGAGTGTTCTGCTTTGTAATATGAGAATCCTATTTCCTGCCCACATATTGAAATGTACTCTCGTCCTATTGCAAGCAATTATCATACGATTTAAAGTCCTCGACTTGCAGCTCCCGTTGTAAATTGTGTTGCATGCCTTTCTCGTCTCGGCGTGACACCCACGGCTTCGCCCAAGAACGTTTGCTTTTCCTTTTCTACTGTCTTTCTTCCAAGTATAAAGGCAATACAGTTGCTGTACACGCAATTGCAGATCATACAGTAGTAATAGGTCTCCATTGACCATTGCGAAGGAACTTTGATGATATATTTGATGACAGTGTAAGACCACCTTTTGTGCCACATTAAAGATCTCTGTCAAAGAAACTTTGGTCCAATTCCTTTGTAAAAAAAATTGATAGTGTAACACCGGCCTAAGGAGAGTATAGACATCAGCGGAGCAGAGACAAATGGGGAATCATTCTCGCGATGATACAGGCCGTAACTGGCGAACATCTACTATGTCTTGCAATTCTTTCTCATCTCTTGCTAGAAGGACCATGTCCTATGCAAGTGGCCGGCCGGTGTGGCCGTGCGGTTGTGCGGTTCTAGGCGCTTCAGCCTGGAGCCGCGTGACCGCTACGGTCGCAGGTTCGAATTCTGCCTCGGGCATGGTTGTGTGTGATGTCCTTAGGTTGGTTAGGTTTAAGTAGTTCTAAGTTCTAGGAGACTGATGACCACAGATTTTAAGTCCCATAGTGCTCAGAGCCAATTGAACCATCCTATGCAAGTCTCAAACGCCATATTTTTTCCATATTGTTTTCCTCCAGGTTTTACCCCCTTGTCATGTAGTAGGCAGTGGTCAGCCACGTTTCCTTGACCTTTCCTGTGTATTCAACGGCAGACGCACGAGGTATAGCGCGCATACCTGTACGTTAAGAAAACAGATACAACATAACGAAATGATACAGACAGTAACAAAAACTGACAGAGACCACCCAGGAATCGGATTTTAGTGATTTTTTGTATTTACAGTAGGTGAAGTACAGAACTGAAATATCAGTTAACCACACCAGTTCGATGCAACTCTCAAGAACACTTGAGAAAATCGACTTTGAAGATTTCCTTGGAACTTTAATTCACCAAAGTTAAGGCGAATTTCTCCATAGGCCGCTTGGCTCACTTGTTAGCGCCGAGGAGAAGGAGGAGTAGATCAGTACTTAAATTCCGCCGACAACGAGGTCATAAGGAACGGAGCGCACTCTCGAATTAAATAAGGACGGAGAAGGAAAGCGGCCGCGTCCTTTCCAAAAAAAAAAACCATTCCGGCATTTGCCTTAAGCGATTTAGGGAAATATACGGAAAACCCAAATACGGATGGCCGGCCGAAGTGGCCGAGCGGTTCTAGGCGGTACAGTCTGGAACCGCGCGACCGCTACGGTCGCAGGTTCGAATCCTGCCTCGGGCATGGATGTGTGTGATGTCCTTAGGTTACTTAGGTTTAAGTAGTTCTAAGTTCTAGGGGACTGATGACCTCAAAAGTTAAGTCCGATAGTGCTCAGAGCCATTTGGACCAGTTTGAACCAAATACTGATGGTCGAACGCGAGGGCTTAATCGTTGTTCACCTGAATGAGATTCCAGCTTGGTAACCACTGCGCTACCTCGCAGTCGAAGAATGACATTCGGGTAATCAACGGGTTGCTCGTTCAGATTTCGGTACGGTCTTTCTTCGTTTTACTTTCTCGTTCAGTTCGAAAACCTTCACCATGTAAATTCAAATTCATTAAATATATGGTAATTAACACATATCTATCATTTTCATTAAAATGCACATCATCTTGCTCTTAATTACAAATTGCACACATTGAAAATATAAATTCCTCATTATCGGTATTTTATAAAACATTGTTAGTAAAAATTGCTTAATTTTTTTAAAAAATTACAAAGTTACTGACAATCTTTTATAAAACATCAGTAGTTAGGAATTTATATTTGCCATGAAAACTGGAACTTTCTGTGCGTTTTTTAAAAAATTACGCTTAAGAATGTGTTAATTAGCATATGTTGTTGTTGTTGTTGTGGTCTTCAGTCCTGAGACTGGTTTGATGCAGCTCTCCATGCTACTCTATCCTGTGCAAGCTTCTTCATCTCCCAGTACCTACTGCAACCTACATCCTTCAGAATCTGCTTAGTGTATTGATCTCTTGGTCTCCCTCTACGATTTTTACCCTCCACGCTGCCCTCCAATGCTAAATTTGTGATCCCTTGATGCCTCAAAACATGTCCTACCAACCGATCCCTTCTTCTAGTCAAGTTGTGCCACAAACTTCTCTTCTCCCCAATCCTGTTCAATACCTCCTCATTAGTTACGTGATCTACCCACCTTATCTTCAGCATTCTTCTGTAGCACCACATTTCGAAAGCTTCTATTCTCTTCTTGTCCAAACTGGTTATCGTCCATGTTTCACTTCCATACATGGCTACACTCCATACAAATACTTTCAGAAACGACTTCCTGACAATTAAATCTATACTCGATGTTAACAAATTTCTCTTCTTCAGAAACGATTTCCTTGCCATTGCCAGTCTACATTTTATATCCTCTCTACATCGACCATCATCAGTTATTTTACTCCCTAAATAGCAAAACTCCTTTACTACTTTAAGTGTCTCATTACCTAATCTAATCCCCTCAGCATCACCCGATTTAATTTGACTACATTCCATTATCCTCGTTTTGCTTTTGTTGATGTTCATCTTATATCCTCCTTTCAAGACACTGTCCATTCCGTTCAACTGCTCTTCCAAGTCCTTTGCTGTCTCTGACAGAATTACAATGTCATCGGCGAACCTCAAAGTTTTTACTTCTTCTCCATGAATTTTAATACCTACTCCGAATTTTTCTTTTGTTTCCTTTACTGCTTGCTCAATATACAGATTGAATAACATCGGGGAGAGGCTACAACCCTGTCTCACTCCTTTCCCAACCACTGCTTCCCTTTCATGCCCCTCGACTCTTATAACTGCCATCTGGTTTCTGTACAAATTGTAAATAGCCTTTCGCTCCCTGTATTTTACCCCTGCCACCTTCAGAATTTGAAAGAGAGTATTCCAGTTAACGTTGTCAAAAGCTTTCTCTAAGTCTACAAATGCTAGAAACGTAGGTTTGCCTTTTCTTAATCTTTCTTCTAAGATAAGTCGTAAGGTTAGTATTGCCTCACGTGTTCCAACGTTTCTACGGAATCCAAACTGATCTTCCCCGAGGTCCGCTTCTACTAGTTTTTCCATTCGTCTGTAAAGAATTCGCGTTAGTATTTTGCAGCTGTGACTTATTAAACTGATAGTTCGGTAATTTTCACATCTGTCAACACCTGCTTTCTTTGGGATTGGAATTATTATATTCTTCTTGAAGTCTGTAGGTATTTCGCCTGTCTCATACATCTTGCTCACCAGATGGTAGAGTTTTGTCATGACTGGCTCTCCCAAGGCCATCAGTAGTTCTAATGGAATGTTGTCTACTCCCGGGGCCTTGTTTCGACTCAGGTCTTTCAGTGCTCTGTCAAACTCTTCATGCAGTATCTTATCTCCCATTTCATCTTCATCTACATCCTCTTCCATTTCCATAATATTGTCCTGAAGTACATCGCCCTTGTATAAACCCTCTATATACTCCTTCCACCTTTCTGCCTTCCCTTCTTTGCTTAGAACTGGGTTGCCATCTGAGCTCTTGATATTCATACAAGTGGTTCTCTTCTCTCCAAAGGTCTCTTTAATTTTCCTGTAGGCAGTATCTATCTTACCTCTAGTGAGACAAGCCTCTACATCCTTACATTTGTCCTCTAGCCATCCCTGCTTAGCCATTTTGCACTTCCTGTCGATCTCATTTTTGAGACGTTTGTATTCCTTTTTGCCTGTTTCATTTACTGCATTTTTATATTTTCTCCTTTCATCAATTAAATTCAATATTTCTTCTGTTACCCAAGGATTTCTATTAGCCCTCGTCTTTTTACCTACTTGATCCTCTGCTGCCTTCACTACTTCATCCCTCAGACCTACCCATTCTTCTTCTACTGTGTTTCTTTCCCCCATTCCTGTCAATTGTTCCCTTATGCTCTCCCTCAAACTCTGTACAACCTCTGGTTCTTTCAGTTTATCCAGGTCCCATCTCCTTAAATTCCCACCTTTTTGCAGTTTCTTCAGTTTCAATCTGCAGTTCATAACCAATATATTGTGGTCAGAATCCACATCTGCCCCTGGAAATGTCTTACAGTTTAAAACCTGGTTCCTAAATCTCTGTCTTACCATTATATAATCTATCTGATACCTTTTACTATCTCCAGGATTCTTCCAGGTATACAACCTTCTTTTATGATTCTTGAACCAAGTGTTAGCTATGATTAAGTCATGCTCTGTGCAAAATTCTACAAGGCGGCTTCCTCTTTCATTTCTTCCCCCCAATCCATATTCACCTACTATGTTTCCTTCTCTCCCTTTTCCTACTGACGAATTCCAGTCACCCATGACTATTAAATTTTCGTCTCCCTTCACTACCTGAATAATTTCTTTTATCTCGTCATAGATTTCATCAATTTCTTCATCATCTGCAGAGCTAGTTGGCATATAAACTTGTAGTACTGTAGTAGGCATGGGCTTTGTGTCTATCTTGGCCTCAATAATGCGTTCACTATGCTGTTTGTAGTAGCTTACCCGCATTCCTATTTTCCTATTCATTATTAAACCTACTCCTGCATTACCCCTATTTGATTTTGTATTTATAACCCTGTAATCACCTGACCAAAAGTCTTGTTCCTCCTGCCACCGAACTTCACTAATTCCCACTATATCTAACTTTAACCTATCCATTTCCCTTTTTAAATTTTCTAACCTACCTGCCCGATTAAGGGATCTGACATTCCACGCTCCGATCCGTAGAACGCCAGTTTTCTTTCTCCTGATAACGACGTCCTCTTGAGTAGTCCCCGCCCGGAGATCCGAATGGGGGACTATTTTACCTCCGGAATATTTTACCCAAGAGGACGCCATCATCATTTAATCATACAGTAAAGCTGCATGTCCTCGGGAAAAATTACGGCTGTAGTTTCCCCTTGCTTTCAGCCGTTCGCAGTACCAGCACAGCAAGGCCGTTTTGGTTAATGTTACAAGGCCAGATCAGTCAATCATCCAGACTGTTGCCCCTGCAACTACTGAAAAGGCTGCTGCCCCTCTTCAGGAACCACATGTTTGTCTGGCCTCTCAACAGATACCCCTCCGTTGTGGTTGCACCTACGGTACGGCCATCTGTATCGCTGAGGCACGCAAGCCTCCCCACCAACGGCAAGGTCCATGGTTCATGGGGGGAATTAGCATATACCTAATGGATTTTATATTTAAACGATGTAAATCTTCGAAGTGAATAAATAATTTGACGAAAAAGATCTTCACTAGATTCGAACTAGCGATCCATTGATTACCCTATTACCGTTCACCAATACTTATTTTTAGTGAACCAAAATTTGTCAGAAAACTTCAAAGTCAGTTTTCTCGAGAACTTTTGCGAGTTCCAACGAATTGCTTTGGGGGAATGATATTTGGCTTCTGAAAGTCGCGTATCACAAATATAGAATTACAAAAATCCGACTGCTGGGTATTGTCGTTGTGAGATAAAGTGAATGGGCCTAGTTCATTTCCTTGTGACATTTCTTTCAAGCATAGGATTGTTCTGCCTTTGGCACTATTCGCCACGCTTCGCCTACCCTGGCTGTCGTCCTCACCGTGACGTGATCGCTAATATAGCGGTCACGGCTGGGGAGGCAGTGTCGTCATCTGCGCCAACTGTATAACCGTTTTATCAGCCTACGACTCATTGTGAAATGTCCGGTGTAGCGAAAATAGAAAACGTGGCCGTACCTCGTCTGAATTAACGTCCATAGTTGATTTAAATTAAGTGCAGTAAAATCGCTAAAATATGTACACTCATGCTCATAAATTAAGGATAATGCTGATACATGGTGAAACAACGCTTTAGTGGGTTTGACCATGCGGTGCATTTGACCTGCGGTCGTCGCACGGTGGCGCTGGCAGCAGTCCACATACGCAGAGGTTTGTTGGTGCATGCCAGAGCACGGTGCAGCGAGTAAGTGTGCAGACGTTTTCAGACGTGCTAATGGTGACTGTGTTGAAAATCGCTCATAGAACACATATTGATGACGTTATGAGGGATAGAATACTAGGGCGACTGTAGGCTGGTCAAATGCAGTAGGTCGTAGCACGGGCCCTCCGTGTGCCACAAAGTGTGATCTCAAGATTATGGCAACAATTCCAGCAGACAGGAAACGTGTCCAGGAGCCACAGTACGGGACTTCGACAGTGTACAACACCACAAGAAGACCAATATCTCACCATCAGTACCCGCAGACGGCCACGGAGTACTGCAGGTAGCCTTGCTCGGGACCTTACCGCAGCCACTGGAACAGTTGTCTCCCGACACACAGTCTACAGACGACTGAACAGACATTGTTTATTCGCCCGGAGACCTGTAAGGTGCATTCCACTGACCCCTGGTGACAGGAGAGCCCGTAAAGTCTGGTGTCAAGAACACAGTACATGGTCATTGGAACAGTGGTCCCAGGTTATGTTCACGGACGAGTCCAGGTATAGTCTGAAGAGTGATTCTGGCCGGGTTTCCATCTGGCTTGAACCAGGAACCAGATACCAACCCCTTAATGTCCTTGAAAGGGACCTGTATGGAGGTCGTGGTTTGATGGTGTGGGGTGGGATTATGATTGGTGCACGTACGCCCCTGCATGTCTTTGACATAGGAACTGTAACAGGTCAGGTGTATTGGGACGTCATTTTGCACCAGTACGTCCACCTTTTCAGGGGTGTAGTGGGTCCCACTTTCCTCCTGATGTATGATAACGCACGGCCCCACCGAGCTGCCATCGTGGAGGAGTACCTTGAAACAGAAGATATCAGGCGAATGGAGTGGCTTACCTGTTCTCCAGACCTAAACGCCATCGAGCAAGTCTGGGATGATCTCGGTCGACGTATCGCTACACGGTTTCGACCCCCTATGACACTTCAGGAGCTCCGACAGGCACTGGTGCAAGAATGGGAGGCTATATACCCCAGCAGCTGCTCGACCACCTGATCCAGAGGATGTCAACCCGTTGTGCGGCTGTGTATGTGTGCATAGTGATCATATGCCATACTGATGTAGGGGTACATGCGCAGGAAGCAGTGGCATTTTGTAGTACATGTGTTTCGGGACAGTTTTCTCAACTTATCACCAATACCGTGGACTTACAGATCTGAGTGGAATGTATTCCCTAAGAGGCTATGCTATTAGCACCAGTTTTGTGTAGTGCCACGTTGTGTGGCACCACATTCTGCAACTATCCTTAATTTATGAGCATAAGTGTAGTATCGATTTGCTGCACTTAACATTTCGGAAATGAGTTCGTCTTACTAGTCGGTAATGGTCTAGCACATGTCGCCCACATCTTGAAAGATCTGCTGACTATAGTGGCCAGAGGAGATGAGACAACTCACTTTCGTGGTCACAAAGTCATTCCTGGACGATGTGAACTGTGTGGGCTGGAGCTCTGTCGCCTTGGAACACTGTCTCATCTTTGGGGAACAAAACGTTGTACCATGGGATAGACCCGACCAGCCAAAATGCTCACATAATCCTTGGCTGTAATTCGACCTTGCAAAGTACCATTGGGGCTCATGTAATACCGCGATATAGTTACCTAGATCATCACCGAAACCACTCATGCTTCACTCCTGGGACGCAAACTCGGCCAGAAGCTACAAAGAATGTGAAGCAAGACTCATCCGACCAAATGACATTCTTCCATTGCTACACAGTCCAGGTTTTAGCGCTTCGGAACTACATTTTCCTGTTACAGGCATTTGTATCACTGATGAATCATTTTGGAATTCCAGATCGTTGTGCAATTCCCACGATATGGAGGTCCTTTCGTGTTTTGGTACTGACAGGGTTCGTGAGTGTGACATTCAGTTCTCCAATGACTTTTGCAGCTGTCGTTTTCTTACTTTCCACCACAATCATCTTCAGTGACCATCTGTCACGATCACTCAACACACAAAATGGTTCAAATGGCTCTAAGCACTATGGGACGTAACATCTGAGGTCATCAGTCCCATAGGCTTAGAACTATTTAAATCTAACTAACTTAAGGACATCACACACATCCATGTCCGAGGCAGGATTCGAACCTGCGACCGTAGCAGCAGCGCGGCTCCGGACTGAAGCTCCTTGAACAGCTCGGCCACAGAGGCCGGCGTTGTCAGTTAGCGCATGATGTTTTTCCGCTTTCCCTCTGTGCGCTATAAGTCTTCGAGACAGTATCTCGTGAAAAATCACACACTTCGGCTACCTTCGTTACGGAAGTCCCGCCACACGACTCCCAACAATCTGCCGATGACCGAATTCTCATAGCTCCTACACACAGCTATACAGAATACTATTCTGACCACGACAGATAGCCGGCCGCGGTGGTCTAGCGGTTCTAGGCGCTCAGTCAGGAACGGCGCGACTGCTACGGTCGCAGGTTCGAATCCTGCCTCGGGCATGGATGTGTGTGATGTCCTTAGGTTAGTTAGGTTTAAGTAGTTCTAAGTTCTAGGGGACTTATGACCACAGATGTTGAGTCCCATAGTGCTCAGAGCCACTTGAACCATTTGAACAGATAGTTGCAACATATTGACGGCATTGCGCAAGTGCCGTCGTGGTCAAATTCAACGACGCAACCTCTGGCGTGAACCAGGAACCAGATAGCGACTCCTTAATGTCCATGAAAGGGACCTGTATGGAGGTCATGGTTTGATGGTGTGGGATTATGATTGGTGCACGTACACCCCTGCATGTCTTTGACAGAGGAACTGTAACAGGTCAGGTGTATCGGGACGTCATTTTGCACCAGTATGTCCGCCTTTTCAGGGGTGCAGTCGGTCCCACTTTCCTCCTGATGGATGATAACGCACGGCCCCACCGATATGTCCGCCTTTTCAGGGGTGCAGTCGGTCCCACTTTCCTCCTGATGGATGATAACGCACGGCCCCACCGAGCTGCCATCGTGGAGGAGTACCTTGAAAGAGAAGATATCAGGTGAATGGAGTGGCCTGGCTGTTCGCCAGACCTAAACCCCACGTCTGGTTGGTTCAAATGGCTCTGAGCACTATGGGACATAACTTCGGAGGTCATAAGTCCCCTAGAACTTAGAACTACTTAAACCTACCTAACCTAAGGACACCACACACATCCATGCCCGAGGCAGGATTCGAACCTGCGACCGTAGCGGTCGCGCGGTTCCAGACTGTAGCGCCTAGAACCGCTAGGCCACCGCGGCCGGCCCCACGTCCGGGATGCTCTCGGTCGACGTATCGTTGCACGTCGTCAAACCCCTAGGACACTTCAGGGGCTCCGACAGGCACTGGTGCAAGAATGGGAGGCTATACCCTAGCAGCTGCTCGACCACCTGATCCAGAGTATGCCAACCCGTTGTGCGGCCTGTGTATGTGTGCATGGTGATCATATCCCATACTGATGTCGGGGTACATGCGCAGGAAGCAGTGGCGTTTTGTAGCACATGTGTTTAGAGACAGTTTTCTCAACTTATCACCAATACCGTGGACTTACAGATCCAGGATTGGCTAGCAGCTGCATTCTTGTTGAAGCATGCAATTCTCACGGTGTTTTCATATTTCTGTGGAAATAGCTTAGGTACTTCTTTACTACTGATAACGTATTGTACTTTTCGTGAGACTGAGTACTGCTGCAGGTGTTGGATAAAGTATGGAAACAACACGAGAAATGCACTAAACTAAACTCCGTCCGAACAGGCCTTTGAAGGCCTAACGGTACCGACCGGCCGCGTATCATCCTCAGCCCACAGGCGTCACTGGATGCGAATACGGAGGGGCATGTGGTCAGCACACCGCTCTCCCGGCCGTTTGTCAGTTTACGAAACCGGAACCGCTGCTTCTCAATCAAGTAGCTCCTCAGTTTGCCTCACAAGGGCTGAGTGCACCCCGCTTGCCAACAGCGCTCGGCAGACCGGATGGTTACCCATCCAAGTGCTAGCCCTGCCCGACAGCGCTTACCTTCGGTGATCTGACGGGAACCGGTTTTACCACTGCGGCAAGGCCGTTGGCACGAAAAATGCACGCTTGACGTTAAATGCATGCATGCATCGTTCTTCTTAACAACACAGGCACTGTAGTATAGTAATTGCACCTGTAAGTTTGACCGACGAAATTGTTTCAAGCAGCATATCATTGATACAGTATTCGAACGTTACGGGACTGGTTTTCCTACTTATCTATATTAACTTACATTTCGTATTTAATTCACGAATGGCGAATGACGAGTGATAAGAATATTTGTCGGTAGCCTTTGTATTCGCTTAAATAACGTTTTATTATTGTGGTCATTTCGCGAGACGTATGTAGAAAGAAATACGAGGGCTATCGACAAAGTACATTACGTTTTGGAATTAAAAATAAATAAAGTATTGGAATTTTTTTTATTATATACAGATGAAAGCCACAATTAAATACTACTTTTCTACATAGTTGCCATTTAAATTAAGGCACTTATCGTAGCGATGGACGAGCTTGGAAATTCCTTCGTCGTAAAATTCGGCCGCCTGCGCCTTCAACCACGTCGTTACCTCTTCTTGAAGCTGTGCGTCGTCATCAAAACACAATAACGGAACTCTCTATGAGTTTTCCACAAATTTCACGAAGTTTGTTGCACGAAATCATTACCGAAAAGCTTGGTTACCACAAGTTTTGTGCTAGATGGATACCAAAAATCTTGACAGAGATTCACAAAATTCAGCGAATGGCTGCAGCGTTAACGTTTTTCGACGCTTGCGAGAAAGATGGCGACTCATTACTCGATCGCATCGTTACTGGTGACGAAACATGGGTTAAGCACGTGAACTGTGAGACAAAATTGCAGTCAATGCAGTGGGGGCACACAAATTCCCCTCCAAAACCCAAGAAATGCATGCAGACAATGTCGGCGAGGAAGGTGATGGCGACTGTCTTTTGGGACAGAAAAGGTGTGATTTTTGTGGATTTCCTGGAAAGAGGCACTACAATAAACTCTGAAAGGTATTGCCAAACTCTGCACAACCTCAGAAGAGCAATACAAAACAAGCGCAGGGGAAAGTTGGGCTCAAAGATCTTGCTGATTCACGACAACACCCGGGCCCACACGGCAAATGTCACTCATGAAGTTCTCGAATCTTTTAAGTGGGAGTTGTTTCCTCATCCGCCGTACAGTCCCGACCTGGCACCGAGCGACTTCCACTTATTCCCAGCAATGAAGAAGTGGTTGGCTATGCAGCGTTTTGATGACGACGCACAGCTTCAAGAAGAGGTAACCACGTGGTTGAAGGGGCAGGCGGCCGAATTTTACGACGAAGGAATTTCCAAGCTCGTCCATCGCTACGATAAGTGCCTTAATTTAAATGGCAACTGTGTAGGAAAAGTAGTATTTAAGTGTTGCTTTCATCTGTATATAATAAAAAAAATTTCCAATACTTTATTTATTTTTAATTCCAAAACGTAATGTACTTTGTGGATAGCCCTCGTGTGTTGATCGACTCTTTGTGGAAAGTAAATATTCGGAATTTCAAGAGGTAACCTATCTGTGGTGCACAACCACTTTGTTGTAGCATCTGCCACTGGAATTTGTTGAGCATTTCCGTAATGCTTTCGCGCCGAATAAACATTCCATGACGAAACACGATTCTCTTCGTTGGATTTTCTCCATCTCTCCTATTAATCCAGTTTGGTAATGGTCGTAAGACTGATGAGTAATACTCAAGAATCGGAGGAATAAGTATTTTGCAAGCCATTTGTTTCAAAGATGAATTACATTCGCATAAGGCTTATTGATTCATTCCCTGTTACACATACGTTAGTAGATATGCGTGTGTAAGCAACTCATATTACCCTAAGGAACAAAGAGAAAAGATTTTTAAGTCTTTCATAAAGTTAACAGACGATTACGTGGTAAAAGAAAGTACACTTCTGAAATAACTGTTATTTTTCTTTCGTCAGTTTTTCTGTCGTATCTACACCCAGAAAAGAAACACATCAAATACTGGTTAATAATGTTTCATAAAAGGTTTAAGACCTCTAAACAAGCTTTCAGGTAAGTGATGTAGCGCTGAGTTCCTAGTACTCGTAATATTCTCTCTGTTTAACACTCGTTACTTTAGCTAACTTTGCTGTGATGTAACTTTGTTTTTAAGGAAACTATCTGTTTACTCACAGGAAATCTAGTGCGCTTGAAGAGATAATGGTTGTGGTTTTACAGTCTGTTCCGCGTAGTTACGTGTTAGATTGGCATAGTGTTTGTTTATATTCACCTGTAATATTTCTTTCTGAGAAGCACAGCAGAAATACTCGCTCACAGTAAAGGAAAATCCTCTGTACTGTCGCGTAACACCTCCAGCAATCCTCTCAAAATGTTTTTCTTATTCGAAACACGACCTGAAAAGAAACTTAACAGTTTACCTGTCACAGTAACTGTCTCTAACACATACTTGTCTGCAGCTCGCCGTACTGAACATTCCCACCCTCAAACAGTCCACAACACAGATAAAACACACACACACATAGAGAGAGAGAGAGAGAGAGAGAGAGAGAGAGAGAGGGGGGGGGGGAGAGGGAGGAAGGGGGGAGAAGAGAAACTAAGTTCAAATCAGGCTTCGGACCGGGCAAGAGAACAGATGAACGTGAACACGGATCATGCACACAGCAGCACATATACGTTATTTTTGCAAAATTCGAAGTAGTAATTTGCGAATGTGGTTCATCAAAAACATAGCAGTTGCTGTTATTTCACTCTTCTCCTCTGTTATTCTTTCTGTTTGTGATAATATTAAGCGCAGCTTCAAAGGGCTGAAGTACTTTCTTATTTACTTTTTATACATCTTTCATTCCCAACTCGCGAGAGCAGGGCAGGCTGTTTTAGAATTTCGTTCCTTGCAACCAAATATCCCAACAGGGTGTCAGTAGGGCAGAAGGAATCTCAGTTACGAATGTTTAGGAGGCAATTTCCAGTTGCGACATTCACTTAATGCCCAAGAGAAGTCTCCCGAAAACCTTGATGGGATTAGAGGATTGGATGTATTTTACTTCTGGGACAAAGGAGAACGTTGTCCTAGACATAAATTTTGTTTAAGTCTGTGTGTATGTATATGTGTATGTATCTATTTGTTTTAGGCATGGTCAAGTAATTAATATTACACGTTGTTTCTGAAAGAAACTGACAACGTTGAAAATTCATGTAGACTTGTTCATATCATTTGCAGACCTGGTTCTAGCGTAATTTTTTCGAGTCACTTACATCACGTACTTTTAAGTTGTAACCACACAGGTTGAACGTGATTTTCATTAGTCATGTGAGGCACATCCTATCTGAAGTACAGGGAGACCCAAAGGTCTGGCTACATCTGAAAGCCATTACTTCCAGGAATAATGTAACTAGTCAGGTAAAAATTGATGATGATGATGATGATGTTTGGTTTGTGCGGCGCTCAACTGCGCGTTTATCAGCGCCCGTACAAATTCCCAACCTTTGCTCAGTCCAATCTGCCACTTTCAGGAATGATGATGAAATGGTGAGAACAACACAAACACCCAGTCACCTCGAGGCAGATGAAAGTCCCTGACCCCGCCGGGAATCGAACCCGGGACCCCGTGGGTAAAAATTGACACACATGCTTGAAATGACATGTGGCTTTATTGAAACAAGGAAAATGCACAAAATGACCAGTAGGTGGTGCTTCATATGATGCAAACGCAATAGTTAGCACAATAGTTGATTTTTAGCGAAAACGATGTTCCAAGTTTCTGCTACCAGTCACTTTTTATTTTATGCTTAATCTAACATAATGCAACGCGTTTCGAACATGTTCTGTTCATCTTCAGGCGTTTATACATACATACATACGTACATACATATAGAGAAATGTTACTTAAAAATAAATAGTCTTAAACTATGTTAATCTAGAACTCTTTGTCCACTGTTTTTTACTGTAGCTGCTGGTGTGGCATTTTGGGGGAAGGTGGGGGGCAGTGTGTGGCTAGAAATCTAAAGTGATGTCTTCTGCTGGTCCTCTTCCTTGTGGTTGGCTATGTATATTACAGCATGTATAGGATGCAGATAGATTTGCATCAGTTATGTGTTACGAAAATAGTGTGAAAGGCTTTTATATGGCAGTTGATCACTAACGATTTCATCATCTTACTGCTTCACTTGCATCAACAGCTTCGCTATTACACCAGTGGAGTGGTCAATATTCAGGGGTAGGACAGAAGCGATCATTCAAAGCAAAAAAATCCAATAAACATGGGCTCCAAAATGCATAACTTAAGAGCTGTCGGCACTTGTTCAGTAGCCGGCCGGTGTGGCCGAGCGGTTCTAGGTGCTTCAGTCTCGAACCGTGTGACCGTTGCGGTCGCAGGTTCGAATCCTGCCTCGGGCATGGATGTGTGTGACGTCCTTAGGTTAGTTAGGTTTAAGTAGTTCCCAAGTATAGAGGGCTGATGACCTCAGATGTTAAGTCCCTTAGTGCTTAGAGCCATTTGAACTATTTTTTTGGGTCACATTGTAGATTTGTTGCCAAACTCGCTGTAAGATATCAGGCGTAACTTGTTCAGTTGTGTAACATATTCTTGCTTTGAGCTCTGTTAGGGAATCCAGTAAGGGTGGTACAAAACACTTTAGGCTTGATGAATAAAAATAAATCAGAAGTTGATAGGTCCGGCGAACGTGGGGGTCATGCAGTCGGCGCTGTCCAGCTTATCCATTCACCTGGAACGCGGTTCTTGAGGCATCCTTATTAATTTGTACGCTTTGTGATGCCGATGTCTTCGTAACACACACCAGTCGCTTGTGTGATGCTCAGGTAGCGAGAAGCGCGATGTGTTGTTGTCGACCTGAGGACTTTTTACGACGTCTTCTCGAGCACCTTGTTTCAAGAAGACACGATACTCGTAAGTGATAGGCCTAGTGGGAGCGTTTACTGCTCTCAGTACGTTACTTACGTTGTCAAGTTGTCGCACAAACCAAAACACACAGCGACGCCGCTCTGGACTAGTTAAGGCCGCTATTTTTGCTGGCGCTTGCAGTGATGTTAGTCAGCACTAGCGTCATGCGCTAGTCAGAAATTCATCTACTTTCCTAAAAAGAATTATTCCTAGATTAAAAGAAATCACGCCAAGATTAGATCTGTAAGTCGCATGAATAAATTTCTAGGAACTTAACTTTCGAAGTTTTTAAGTCCTTTTAGAAACATTTTGCATTGTTAATATTACTAGCCTCCCCCCATGAACCATGGACCTTGCCGTTGGTGGGGAGGCTTGTGTGCCTCAGCGATACAGATAGCCGTACCGTAGGTGCAACCACAACGGAGGGGTATCTGTTGAGAGGCCAAACAGACGCGTGGTTCCTGAAGAGGGGCAGCAGCCTTTTCAGTAGTTGCAACGGCAACAGTCTGGATGATTGACTGATCTGGCCTTGTAACACTAACCAAAACGGCCTTACTGTGCTGGTACTGCGAACGGCTGAAAGCAAGGGGAAACTACGGCCGTAATTTTTCCCGAGGGCATGCAGCTTTACTGTATGGTTAAATGATGATGGCGTCCTCTTGGGTAAAATATTCCGGAGGTAAAATAGTCCCCCATTCGGATCTCCGGGCGGGGACTACTCAAGAGGATGTCGTCATCAGGAGAAAGAAAACTGGTGTTCTACGGATCGGAGCGTGGAATGTCAGATCCCTTAATCGGGCAGGTAGGTTAGAAAATTTAAAAAGGGAAATGGATAGGTTAAAGTTAGATATAGTGGGAATCAGTGAAGTTTGGTGGAAGGAGGAACAAGACTTCTGGTCAGGTGACTACAGGGTTATAAACACAAAATCAAATAGGGGTAATGCAGGAGTAGGTTTAATAATGAATAGGAAAATAGGAATGCGGGTAAGCTACTACAAACAGCATAGTGAACGCATTATTGTGGCCAAGATAGATACGAAGCCCACGCCTACTACAGTAGTACAAGTTTATATGCCAACTAGCACTGCAGATGACGAAGAAATTGAAGAAATGTACGATGAAATAAAAGAAATTATTCAGATTGTGAAGGCATGGATGACTGGAATACGGCAGTAGGAAAAGGGAGAGAAGGAAACGTAGTAGGTGAATATGGATCGGGGGTAAGAAATGAAAGAGGGAGCCGCCTGGTAGAATTTTGCGAAGAGCACAACTTAATCATAGCTAACACTTGGTTCAAGAATCATGAAAGAAGGTTGTATACATGGAAGAAGCCTGCAGATACTGACAGGTTTCACATAGGTTATATAATGGTAAGACAGAGATTCAGGAACCAGGTTTTAAATTGTAAGACATTTCCAGGGGCAGATGTGGACTCTCACCACAATCTATTGGTTATGGCCTGTAGATTAAAACTGAAGAAACTGCAAAAAGGTGGGAATTTAAGGAGATGGGACCTGGATAAACTGAAAGAACCAGAGGTTGTACAGAGTTTCAGGGAGAGCATAATGGAACAATTGACAGGAATGGGGGAAAGAAATACAGTAGAAGAAGAATGGGTAGCTTTGAGGGATGGAGTAGTGAAGGTAGCAGAGGATCAAATAGGTAAAAAGACGAGGGCTAGTAGAAATCCTTGGGTGACAGAAGAAATACGAATTTAATTGATGAATGGAGAAAATATAAAAATGCAGTAAATGAAGCAGGCAAAAAGGAATACAATCTCAAAAATGAGATCGACAGGAAGTGCAAATGGGCTAAGCAGGCATGGCTAGAGGACAAATGTAAGGATGTAGAAGCTTATCTCACTAAGGGTAAGACAGATACAGCCTACAGGAAAATTAAAGAGACCTTTGGAGAAAAGAGAGCCACTTGTATGAATATCAAAAGCTCAGATGGAAACCCAGTTCTAAGCAAAAAAGGGAAAGCAGAAAGGTGGAAGGAGTATATAGAGGGTCTATACAAGGGCGATGTACTTGAGGACAATATTATGGAAATGGAAGAGGATGTAGATGAAGATGAAATGGGAGATACGTTACTGCGTGAAGAGTTTGACAGAGCACGGAAAGACCTGAGTCGAAATAAGGCCCCCAGAGTAGACAACATTCCATTGGAACTACTGACGGCCTTAGGAGAGCCAGTCCTGACGAAACTCTACCATCTGGTGAGCAAGATGTATGAGACAGACGAAATACCCTCAGACTTCAAGAAGAATATAATTATTCCAATCCCAAAGAAAGCAGGTGTTGACAAATGTGAAAATTGCCGAACTATCAGTTTAATAACTCACGGCTGCAAACTACTAACGCGGATTCTTTACAGACGAGTGGAAAAACTAGTAGAAGCCGACCTCGGGGAAGATCAGTTTGGATTCCGTAGAAATGTTGGAACACGTGAGGCAATACTGACCCTATGACTTATCTTAGAAGCTAGATTAAGAAAAGGCAAACCTACGTTTCTAGCATTTGTAGACTTGGAGAAAGCTTTTGACAATGTTGATTGGAATACGCTCTTTCAAATTCTGAAGGTGGCAGGGGTAAAATACAGGGAGCGAAAGGCTATTTACGACAGTTATAAGAGTGGAGGGGCATGAAAGGGAAGCAGCGGTTGGGAAGGGAGTGAGACAGGGTTGTAGTGTCTCCCCGATGTTATTCAATCTGTATATTGAGCAAGCAGTGAAAGAAACAAAAGAAAAATTCGGAGTAGGTATTAAAATCCATGGAGAAGAAATAAAAACTTTGAGGTTCGCCGATTACATTGTAATTCTGTCAGAGACAGCAAAGGACTTGGAAGAGCAGTTGAATGGAATGGATAGTGTCTTGAAAGGAGGGTATAAGATGAACATCAACAAAAGCAAAACGAGGATAATGGAATGTAGTCGAATTAAGTCGGGTGATGCTGAGGGAATTAGATTAGGAAATGAGACACTTAAAGTAGTAAAGGAGTTTTGCTACTTTGGGAGCAAAATAACTGATGATGGTCGAAGTAGAGAGGATATAAAATGTAGACTGGCAATGGCAAGGAAAGCGTTTCTGAAGAAGAGAAATTTGTTAACATCGAGTATAGATTTAAATGTCAGGAAGTCGTTTCTGAAAGTATTTGTATGGAGTGTAGCCATGTATGGAAGTGAAACATGGACGATAAATAGTTTGGACAAGAAGAGAATAGAAGCTTTTGAAATGTGGTGCTACAGGAGAATGCTGAAGATTAGATGGATAGATCACATAACTAATGAGGAGGTATTGAATAGAATTGGGGAGAAGAGAAGTTTGTGGCAAAACTTGACTAGAAGAAAGGATCGGTTGGTAGGACATGTTCAAAGGCATCAAGGGATCACCAATTTAGTATTGGAGGTCAGCGTGGAGGGTAAAAATCGTAGAGGGAGACCAAGAGATGAATACACTAAGCAAATTCAGAAGGATGTAGGTTGCAGTAGGTACTGGGAGATGAAGAAGCTTGCACAGGATAGAGTAGCATGGAGAGCTGCATCAAACCAGTCTCAGGACTAAAGACCACAACAACAACATCAATATTACTAGCTTCTGTTTGTTATTTTTTGTTTTTGTTCACTGTTATTTGCGATGGTGATTATAATTATCCTCATAATAACATATCAGATTTACATTGCTGAATCATAAATACACACAAGAAATTCAGAATGTTTTGTGTAGAGCACTACCCACGCACAAACCAACCGACCGACGATCAAAACATATGTAGGCGTTTAGGTCAACCAGCCGACCGATTTTTCGCGTCGTGAGATCGATTGGGTACGGCCATACGACAGCCAACTACACCCCCCTCTTCGCTCCCCCCCCCCCCTCCCACTCACAAAATCACTTCAGCCAAAAAACAGTTTCGTATGTAGCGCTATCGCCCTGACCGCCAGAAAAGTTCATCGTCTGTCAGAACGCGTGGGTTTAAAAGCTGTTCGCAAATATAGTTAACGGGACAGAGTGCGAGGGGAACGAAACTTTTATGACAGAGTCACGTCGTGCGAGGACTATAGCAATAGAAATAAAATGAACTTGTTTCATTTTTTAAGAGATCCGATATCGTTTGGTATCGCGCACAGAGACAGGGAAAGATTGTATTTTGATGAATAGAAGTAAGTAGACTGTCTGTATTTCGGTTTTTAGGTTTATTACCCATACTTATTGGAAATGAAACCTAAAAGCCGAAATAGAGGTACATTACCGGGAATGAAATGTAAAAAACCGAAATACAGACATTAGGTTTTAGATTTCTTTTCCGATAGTTATCAGAAATAAAACATAAAAACCGAAAGATAAACAGTCGACGGAATTTTACTTATTAAATATATTTGCTTCATTTTTAGGAGTGTTAAAAAGGCCCGTCCTATCGTCGCACCTTATGGTATGAAGTGCAAAGAGGTCTTTTTTCACAGTTCCAACAGCTGCTAAATGCTTCATTTGTTATGTATCTGTTGCTATGTGTATTAGATGATGTGCGCCACGACCATTTATGGTCTTTCTTCTTGAAATGTGACGTGAGTTCCTTAAACTTCCAGGCAACATTTTTTTTATGTTAACCTTAAAATTAAATTAATAAATTTTGTATGAACATCACTTGTTTTTTTTATTTTGCTTTACGATAATGTATTACCAAAGTCAATTATAAATCAATTACAAGTTTCAGGGATAGTTTCAGATAATAATTGTGGAGATGAAGGCGCAGTGAATTTGAGGTCCTTTTAAGTTCTGCTACTGGCTAGAATCCGTAATGACCTAACAGCCTCTCCTCGCAGATTACAGCTTCGCTCGTGAGTGTATTCTTTTTCTTGAAATATTGTTTAACGGCATTCAGTAGCTCCGAAAAGTATGTTCAATCATTCTTAAATAATTTCGTAAAACATCGGCTCCTTAAGTAACAGAACGTGGGCAAATTTCTTTCTTTCCGTTAACCATTTGTTTGCCCACCGCTTTCTCTAACCTTTTTTGACCTTGTTAGTTTTAAGACAGGCAAGACAAATTCCAGTTTGTATGTCTGTGTAATGCCAAGCGGCAGCTCGTAGAACATAACCTCAATAAACGTAAGATTAACCCTTTCAGGGGCAAATTAAAAAAAATTAATTTTTAATTTTTCCTTGTATTTATTGTATTAATTTTCATACAGTGAGACAGAAAAATGTAAAAATTAAATGACATACACATAAACTGAACACATACAGGGTGGTTTCAAATGGAGCCACTGCCCGCTAAATGTCATCACTTTTGATGATACAGTAAGAAGCAATTCCTTTCTGCAGATTAGTATAAGGCTACCTGGGAGTGACTACATGTCCATCTGCTTCTGTGCGGTTCTTTCTTCGTGCTGCAGTGCACACAGCGCCTTGAGGTTCCATGTTTTGGCAGATGTTTTGCTTCCGATATACGTTTCTCATGGGGAACAACAGTTTTGTATTTTTTTGCAGATGGTTCTGACGGTGTACTGGGATGGCCAGGACTATCTTTGAAGACATTACTGCCTACCAGGCCTGTGGCAACACGTCTTCGAAAATCCTTTAGCACTTGCTTCGTTGTTGGATTACATAATCGAAACAGAATAAATGCATTACCAATAGAAATATCGACTATATACCAAAATAATCTTAGCCACCACCTTCGTGATTTCCTGTCTATTGCATAAAAACTGTTCATCATATTTGCCTTATCGACACATCCCATATTTGCATTATATGATTTCACTATTTTTGGGCAAGGTACCTTGGTGATTTTTCCATCCATTTCTTTACGGCTGACTTGAACACATACAGGTGAATCAATTGTAGACAGCAACATGACTACACGATTGTCCTTCCATTTGATGCAGGCAATGCCATCAGAACGAACAGACCAGTCAAACTCTCCTCTTTGCAACTCTTTGTCTGTTTTTAGCGTAGGAAGTCCTTTTCTGTGTGATCTAATTGTTCCACAGGCAAAAAGTCCGTCATCTTTCAGCTTCTGTAGAAGTGAGACACTGGTAAAAAAATTCTCAAAGTATATGTGGTATCCCTTTCCTTCCAAGCCTTTACGCATATCTCTCACAATTCTCTCCCCTAAGGATTTTTCCACTATGCCTTCAACTTTTACAGTATATATCTGAAAATCTCAAATATATCCAAGCTTATCAGCTCTGATGCAAAAGCATCCCCTCTTGATTGGTTTTTGGGGGATATATTGTCTGAATGCGATTCGTCCTTTGAACTTCACCAAGCATTCATCGATAGCTTGGTCCTTAGTATGTGCATTGAATTCTTTGAAGTTTATCAGTATCTGATTGATTAGTGGACGGATTTTATATAATTTGTCATAATTTCTGCTCTCCCTTGAAGGCATAACAGCGTTGTCATTGATGTGAATATGTGTCAAAATGCAGCTGAACCTTTTTACCGACATTAGTCAGGAAATGTACTCATCTCGAAGTTCCTTATGGGATGACCAGCAGTCACGGTAAGAACAAGGATTCTTGATTCCCATTAGAATGTTTATAGCCAAAAATACTTTTAGTTCTACTTTAGAAAGAGGCCTGAAATTGCCACGTTTCTGTGTTGCGTACAGGGCAGACTGGAAAACTATGTGTTCTAACATAGTGTCACAAAACAGACACAAAAAAAAAATCTACTGGTTGCATACCTTCACTGTCACTTTTAAGTTTTCCTCATACACCAGCTTCCTCTGAAAAATTGGCGGAAAAGTTCATTGCACTGACGTCCTTTCTCCAGGAAAAATTCGCAATGGAAGACAGTGGCAAATCGTCATTAGCGCTGAAACTGTCATCACTGTCATTGTCAAAATGGTCCTCACTCTCACTTTCCGAAATAATCTGAGATAAAACAGGTTTTCATTCGCAAATCCAGATCACTGCCTTCAGCTAGCACATCACTTTCACTGTCACTGCCAGTGTCAATCTGTGAGTCGGAATCTGAAGGAATATCTGCGAAAAGGCACTCCAGAATTTCCTCATCCTTTAGTCTGTGAGAATACATCACGTGAAACTGAAAAAAAAAAAAAAATCGCCACACATACTAATGCTGTCGTTACAGGAGCAGTGGTTTCAAATGGAGCCGCCAAAACAATCACGGAAATAAATGCATTGTTTTGGTTATTATTGCAAAACATATAGTATTAATGTAAACAGAACAGTATTCTACATTTAATACATGCATAAACGTTACCTAATACAGAAGAGTACAGACACAATTTGAGAACAAAGACGTTCGCGCACAGCGTACAAAAATGGCTATCCAACACCCTCACTACTTGCTAATATTTACAGATTCTGAAGCGGTTTTAGTGACAGTCGCTAGAGGGCAGCACCAACTAGGCTGCTGAATGGTGTCCCCAAATGTAACCACCGCCCTTTTGCCACAAAATGAGAAAATTGTAGGTGGTTTCAAACGCAACCACTTCCCCTGAAAGGGTTAACAATACGCAACCACCTATAGGAACGGTGATCGCCGAGTGAAGTCGGTCAGGACTTATAGGCTACAATGAAATTGGTTGGTCGGTCGGTTTGCCGATAAAATGACACGCGTGTTTTTTTTATAGTTTTTGATATGTGTACTTCCCCGTACGACGTAAGAGAAGGCCAGAAAACATCGTAATCTAACTAACTTAAATAAAACAAATAAATAAAAAGTAAAAGCAAATATAGGGCAGACTCTTTAACAGCATGCGACGGGGATCTTCGGACGCAGCGTTTCCAGACGTCGACGGTTAACGGCCGTGTGTTGGCAGCACTGCTGAATTGCAGGTGGCGAACGCCGAAGGCGCGCTCGCGTCGGTGGGTAGTTCAGAGCTAGGCGAGTGCAGAATGCAGCTGGCAGCCGTCTATTCGTCTGGCCGTGTCGTGCAGTATTGATTGTGATGCGCGCGGCGAGATCGCAACGTGTAACCGCCTTGCGCAACTAGACACGCGCTCAGTCGCCCGGCCTTGCCTCTCACCTTCAGGTTCCGCTGCGTTCTTACTGTATCAATATTCCAGGGGGCTCCGACCATGGCCCCTCCCCTTGCAGAATCATACGCGTGTTGCGCACGGCGTCGTGTATTTGAAATTAATTTGCGAGTTCTGAAAGGCAGCGAACCTTATTTTGAACTCCAAAGTTTTCTCGGTGTGAATAATTCATTCGGGTTTGTAGACGAGTTGTTGGTTCAGTTTTATGCACATTATTTCGGCGACCGCCGCAGCCGTCTTCATCAGTTTGTGCGAGCTGTTTTTTCAGCGGGTGGGCTTAAACATACAGCTCGCTGCGCTTGTAGAAGACGGCTCGGACGGTCGTTTAAATATTGTGCATGAATTTGAAGCAACTCGGCTGAACACTCAAAAGCGCATCATTAGACTGGCATTTTCTTACGAGCGTTTCATTTAATTTGTCGAATACATCCCATTTAGTAAGTCACACCTTGCCTTCTGATGGCAAGTGAAATGGTTGTCAATCCCACGTTAACTTTTTCATAAGACAGCGTTTTACTACACTGGCGAAAGCAATAGTGAGGAGGTTGGATAATTTTTTTATTTCGATTTCGGGTACCAGTTACGGTCTGACGTGCCCATTCTCGAACCACACGCTTTGTTATTAACCGTAACTAATTATACAATATGGTGTCAAAAGGCACGAATAGCTTCTGTACAGTATGTTATACTACGGGGCACAAGTATCCTCATTGCAACAAACACATAGGTTAATATCAGTGAGGGTACTTGGTGTCCACAGTATACCTTTCTGTACAGAAGCTGTTCGTGCCTTTTGGCACCATAATGCATAATTACGTGGTCTGTGCCGGCCGCTGTGGCCGAGCGGTTCTAGGCGCTTCAGTCCGGAACCGCGCTGCTACTACGGTCGCAGGTTCGATTCCTGCCTGGGGCATGGATGTGTGTTATATCCTTAGGTTAGTTAGGTTAAAGTAGTTCTAAGTTCTAGGGGACTGATGACCTCAGATGTTAAGTCCCATACTGCTCAGAGCCATTTCAACAAAAACAAAATTCTATTAACGAGATGAAATTCGTAGTATTAGTGAATCAAATAATCATTTAGGACCACAAAAACGTGTGAAAGTGTCTTTCGACATTTGCGTTATTCGTCAAATCACCGTGACATTTTCTGTTCTACTCTTACATGCAGCCGACAGAAATTAAAAAGTACTCGTTTTGGGGCATCTAACTTAGTGGCACCGGCTTTAAAGCAACCTACAGCGTTAAGTCTGTAGCACCATCTTCCCTTATTATACCTCCACGCAAGACATTACGCTTTCTAATAATGGACATTTGCTGCATTTTCTCCATCATTTGGCACTTGGAACAAGTCTAAAGACATACAACAGAGAACTGAAACACAATAGCACTGAAAACACGTTTTTAAAATGTATGTATGAGTCACGTAAGCCGTAACACCCCTTTTATTTCGTGAAAGGCTAGACATATCGAAACGCGGTTTTCGCAAACGTTAGAGCCTCGAGGAGCACGTATTTTTTGTTTGGTTAATGTTTCAGCGCTGGTGTCAGCGGGGATATTGAAGCAAGTACGTTTTTTAATGGAACTGTATACTTTTTATAACTGCATTCGATACCTCTTGAGAAGACAATTACAGTGATATAGCGTTTGTTGATGTTGAAGTTGAAGCCTGTCGTATAAAAATTCGAGAAATGCCCTAGAATGTGAGAACACGGTAACAGGAAACGGCATTTGGAGTGAAAACATTTCCAAGCAGGCGTTCGTGTATGCTCCCAGATTTACGTGAGTTGAAATAGAGAAACTAACGGTCCATTCTTCAAAAATAAAGAGATCTTATACGCTGGAAAATAGTTTCCCTAATCCCTTTGTGGTACGCTAGACTCTAGCCTGTGTCCTTTTTCCATATATGGCAATTGTAGGTGAACCTGCATCTAGCTCGTAAGTTGGTTCAAGGGAAAATAAAGCTTTATTCTCGTAGCGCAGGCCTACCTTAATGCATACAACCACACAGCCTGGTCCGAGACGCATGCTTGGCAGTGATTCCACCGCAAACGCCGTTGCCGGCTACTGTGATATGACATTCTAGGACAGTTTTCGAATCTTTCACGGCAGATTTCAACGTGAACATTAACAAACGCTATATCACTGTAATTGTCTTCTCAAGAGCTGTCGAATGCAATTATAAAAAAATGCGGTTCCATTTAAAAAACGTACTTGCTTCAATATCGCTGTTGATGCCAGCGCTACAAACATTAACCAAACAAAAATAAGTGCACTTCAGCGGTCTCACATTTGCCTAAAACCGCGTTTCTATATGTTTAGCCGTTCACGAGATAAAATAAGGAATGTGTTGTCATTTCTAAAATACTGCAATATTGTTCACACAAAGAAACGGAAAATGTTGGAATGACTGGACGATCAATCAACACCAAGATCACAGAACATAAGCGACATTGCAGCTTGGGGCAGGTGGAGAAATTGGCTGTGGCGGAGCAAGCGCTGTGTGAGACCGACCACATAGTAAAATTCGCCGACACGGAAGTTCTGGCTGTAGAAAAGAGCTATCACGCCCGCTTGTTTAGAGAAGCGATAGAAATGCACAAACACGATAGCAGCTTCAGCAAGAAAGAAGACAGCCTCAGGGTAAACGAATACTGGCTTCCTGTGCTACAGCGGACGACCGTTGCAGGTAGCAAGAAAAGAACCGTACTGAAATGCGAAGCCCTAGGACGTTGGCGCTCCAGGGACATTGTCTGTTGCCGCGAGCTCGGCTCCAGTCACCACCAGCAATTGAGGGTGAAACTTTGATAGTGCCAGCTACTCGTGCTGGCGAAACGTCAGAAAAATCATCAGACGAACGTCGGCCGAAGAACCCGAGACAGGAGCCAACAGGCGCTTGAAATGATAATTAAATCAAGACCCTAAGCTGTCGAGAGGCGTCGATATACATCAACGGGGACAGCTGAAAATGTGTGGCCGACCGGGACTCGAACCCGGGACCTCTTGCTTACATGCCAGACGCTCTATCCATCTGAGCCACCGAGGGCACAGAGGATAGCGCGACTGTAGGGATTTATCCCTTGCACGCTCCCCGTGAGACCCATATTCCCAACGTAATGTCAACACACTACATTCGTAGTGCCCCTGCCCATTACGCTCATTACTCGCGGCAGACAATCTTACCGAGTCCCGTAAGAGTTCGGGCAATGCATGTGCATCCAGCACAGAAGGAGGTCAGTGGCCGGTTAGCCTTAACTACACTACTGGCCATTAAAATTGCTAACCGCGAAGATGACATGCTGTAATATTGCTACATTAATTTGCTATGCTGATATCGGTGCTAATTGACAATGAAAGTGGGTTAAAAGCCGTGATCTGTCTGGGGAGAAGTTAATCTTGCATTACTAAGCAACTGTTTCACGACTGGGTATCTAGTCTAGGTTTACCAAGCAGACTAACATTAATGATAATCTTTTAATAGTCATACAAAACCGGTAATATATATATATATATATAAAAGGAGAATTTAAATAAAAAGAAAGAAATCAGTTTATATTTGGAAATTTATTTTAAGATTGATCATCGAAATTTCAGCATATTAAATTCTATTCGTAACAAGCTGGTGCCTTATTTAGGATGGTGAAAATCTTACGGAACACATCAAATATGGAGCCAAGATTGGGAGACTGCATACAACCCTGCATTCACAAAACAACACCCAAAGAAATTGAAACATAAGCAAGAAGAAATTAACCACAACCAACAGATTCAGTTTTCACCCAAAGAAATTACGTTCGTAACACAATCCTGTCCGTCATGTAATTACCACACACTGGTATACTAAATTCATATTAACTCTTTGTGAAGTCTTCGCAAAAAGAATAGCTGAGGGCTACTTTGATGATTACACGTGGTCAACTTGGTTTACAGAAAGCGTATAACTCCACAGTAATTTTGATAATTAACATAAATTCGATCGAAAAGCAATTGACAAAAGAAAAACCTTGAACTGGTTACTAACGTCTTACTATTGACCTGATGGGTCAAACAGTTATATAAGCACGTGGTACTGGTCTCGCAAAGTACACCCCACGTGGGTTGAACATAAAGAAAAGTTGCTATATTGAAAATATTGTCAAGACGAGACGTTATAATCACACAAGCATTCGCATTTAAGATTGATCTTAGTTAGAGTTACTGATCAACACGTGGTTCCACTTTACTCACAAAGTAGTAACAAAGCAACAACCGGAAAATAATATGAACTTCACACGAGAATTACACTACGCTGCAATTTAAGATAACCTTAGATATTTTAGAGCTAAACCCGAAATAAAGATGATTAAATTTTCAGTTAGGCTGAACTTAACAAATCCATTGTCCTATGGACTTAGCAGACACGCGCTTAGCCGGAGATCTTACCACTTCAGACGCTCGCCACCGCCAGACTGCCACTGCCTACCGCCCAGCGTGCTTCCTGCAGGGTGGCTCACAAAGACCAACGGAAGTGGCCAGAGGGGCAGCTTCCTACACCAACATGACAACGGACGGACAGGACCATACTAAGGATGGAAACCCTTTGCTTTTAGGAAGCGTAGCTACCTGTTCCGACGTTGGTCCTACTGTTCTCTAGCAGACAGCCTTGTCTGCTACCCTCAAGCATGCAACTACAAACACATTTGATCATTCATCCTCTCACACAGAAGGGAAGGGGGATGACAGTATCTTATCATATACAGTATATAACAGAAAGCGGATGTAGGTTCCGTATGAGACTGTGTGACATGAAATTACATATAAACTGTGTTTTAAAGTGTAGTAGTGTGACAGATCGTTCTTGTTTACGTGTAAAAGTAACACGTTCCACTACTCAGTCTCCTCCCAGATAGTCAGAAACGCCACAGTAAATTTAGAAGAGGAATTTACTCCATAAATGACAACAGATTTAAGAAATTAAACATGAAAGGAATCCAACAGAGACCTTTCATAACCCCAACGCTCCGGGAAAAGACTGTGCAGGGAATTTTCTGGCCATGCTAGGACATTCCCAAGCAGGCTTCTCACACCCTACTTAAACCAAAAGTGTAAAGAAAAAGCAAAAGGTCACCAGCTACTTGCTAAAACCATAATTTCAACAAATCTTTAAAATCTACTAATTTCAAACAGAAAAAAAAGAACACAATCTGTGACACCTATTTAAAAGATAGTGTAGACCTAATTCGGTCAGCAAGTAAAAACAATGGTTCCTGTGTCATTAATATGAAAACAATTTCTGGTTGTTACCCTTATGGAGTTCACCAGTATTTGCTCATTGCAAGAGCCAACTGATCACAGGCAAATTTATGACTGTTTATTAACAAGCAAAATTTATGAAAATGCCAAAGGTGCCACAGCAATTAAAAACGAACATGAAATAACATCGGTATTATAAAGCAGAACATTACAATGCATAATCCGCAAAAGCAAAAGTTGATAAGAAAAAAAAACATGTTTTACAAAGTGGTTATCGCAAAAAAAATTCTATATCTTATAAAACTAATAATTTGTAGAATTAACATAACTATGTGGCATTAATTTAATCACTCTACTATATTTCAGTTAGTTAGCAAACAATGAGCACTGTGTCATTATACCGAAAATACAATTAATTATGTGATTGTTACCCTTAAGGGGTTCCTCACTATAAATATGCCCCATGCAAAGGCTAATTGATCACAGTCCAATGAGAATGAATAGCAATCTGACTGATAAACTATGCAATGCCACATGAATGAATTTACGAAACAAAATAACACAAATCTAATACATCACACAAGAACAAACATTGATCAATAAAACAGTACAATAGTCAATATCTAATAAAAAACACCAATAAATAAAACACCTGCAAAATACAAGAGTCAAAGTCTAAACTAAACAATAAATAGAACACCTGCAAAATACGAGAGTCAAAGTCTAAAAAAAATTAATAAATAGAACACCTGCAAAATACGAGAGTCAAAGTCTAAAAAAAATTAATAAATAGAACACCTGCAAAATACAAGAGTCAGTCTAGTAAACACCAATAAATCGAATCCCTGCAAAACACACGAGTCAAAGTTTCTGTGACAGAAACACACGTATATGCATTGAACTAAGAACCGTATAATCACTGTTCACTGATACACTCACTAGTTCCACTGTTCCGAGGCACAATATAAGGGGAGGGGAAGGGGGTGCGTCGCCGCAGCTGTCAGTAGGGATTTTTGTCCATCTGTTGCGTGCAATCCCGCCGTCTCTGCCCTCTCATGAAGTTTCTCTTGGTGGTCTGTGTCACGTACATTTCGATTTGGTTCCATGTTTGTGTTGTCAAATTCGTGCGGTATCCTCGATTGACAAGCCAGGTTGATTTCCCTGGGCAAGGATGGCACTTAGTGGCTCTTCTTTTGTGCCACCCTCAGCGACCAGAGAACATCGAACCATGATTTACTGTCGCTTGACAGTAGGCATCCATCAGGAAATGTTGATAGGCGTCGTTGAAGTCTGCCAGTTTCTCTGGACAGTATGTGTCAAAAGGCTCCACGCCCTTTGTGTTGTTACATTCTTGAGTTATCCTCAATTGACTCGCCGGTTTGATATTCCTGGGCAAGGATGACACTTAATGGCTCTTCTTTTGTGCCACCCTTAGCGACCAGAGAACATCGAACCATGATTTACTGTCGCTTGACAGTAGGCATCCGTCAGGAAATGTCGATAGGCGTCGTTGACGTCTGCAAGTTTCTCTGGACAGTATGTGTCAAAAGGCTCCACGCCCCTTGTGTTGTTTCTCCGCGGCCGTCTCGTCACGGTCGCGTGCGTGCGGTGCGTTGCCAGCAGATGGATTTCCGCGCGGTGGACCGCTCGCCCATCTCAGGTCATCGCCTCGAGGAAGGGTCGCCCGGGGCGGCCGCCCATTAGCTCCAGGTACAAGGGAAAGTGTTTGCCGCGTACCTTCTTTTGTTGTCGGCCGCGCTCCCGAAGTGGCCTGGCTGACAGCGTGTCCTGCTGGGAAACCCGCCAGTTTACAACTAGTCCGGCTGCTCCCGCTGTCTCGTAAGAGTTTAGCCGGTTCGCTTTCACGTTCTCAACTGCATTCACAGAAAATTTTTCATCATCCTTATGTGATTACAAAATGTCATACATAATACCACTTCGTATTGTCTTTCACCATTTTTAAGAACAAAAGTGAGACTTAATTTTTTTTTAATAAAAAAAATTAGATGAATCGACAATATAAAATAAAATTTAAATGACTTGACAATGTAAAAGAATAAAAATGAAATGACTTTACAATGTAAAAAAAATAAGAATTAAATGAACTGACAATATAATATTTAAATCCACATCACTAATGTGGTTCACTTACGTTTTAATAAATCCAATGCTACTTATTAATTCACTAAAATGAATAGGATTATGCCTTGTGCAAGTATAGGTCAGGACAGCATAGGGTTTACATGTTATTTACACACACATACATGCACACCTGTTGTCTATTCTACAAACTAACTACCCATAAACATGCATTACTCAATATTCTACTTCTATCCACTACTAGTTAAGCCAATAAGCTACTTCAATGCTATCTCAACACCGTGTATATACCACTACAACATTGTTCTAATTCGTCCTCTTCTTGACGCTCGCGGCATACGTCTTGTCACACGATAAATATGGAGAAACTTTCCTTAAACATACACAGTAAAAAGAACAATGGTTATTTACACACCAAAACATTTATACCAGTTCGCACACCTGAAAAGAGACTCGCAATTATACATTTATCATACTCATATATTCACACATAAAACAGTAAGAAAATTTTACCTAAAATTACGTTATCACAACAATTAATCACGCAGATGACTCTGAGAAGGTTAAAAATATTTGCGTTATACAGGTTATACTACATTTTCTTACCCATTTTGCTGCGATTTCGTTCCTTCTTTAAGTTACCTCTCGCTTCCAAATCAGTCATTTCGCCTGTGGTGGTTATTCTGGATTCATTTCTCATGAATGGCAAAATTGTGGTCACCTCTATTCTGTAAAACAGTATCATCTTAACATATTGATCTTACAACAGACACAAAAGATCCGAATCCTCCTGCAGTTTAAATGACAAATGTTTTGCTTCATCCTTATTACCTTAAACCAAGCTTTCCTTCGTTCCCATAATCAAAATTATTTAATCATCCTCTACCTTCAAGAGGGAAATTTCCTCAGTACAAATCATATAGGCTGCAGTGCATCCCGCACCAGCGAAAACGGTAAGCTGTAATGCTCACAGCATCAGCAAAAATACATAAACGTCGCTTTTCTAGGACAAGTATTAACGCAGAATAAGTTTTCAGGCTCTGGCTCAACATCAATCAAGACTACCGAAAGGATCCATATTTCCGTTCCATTCTCCATTTGCTGAAAAACTGCTCATATTTGACTACCACAATAATATTTCAGAGCCACGTAAATTACACAAACCACAATTCTTCTTTCACCTTGAAGGGAATCAATATACTTACGAAATTCACAGACAGCACTTTACGTACTCAGCTATAAAGAACAAAAAAAATACATATATCATCAATATTAACATATCATCGCATATTGGGAAGCCAATGGTTAAACAATCGTATTATCGCGTCCTGTTTTCAAGATTCCAGATTTACTCATTCCTTTCTCAGAGTTCTCCTGTCTTAAATATTCATAACAGCACGCATACTATAGTAAGAGATCCTCATTTATACTGACAGATATAGAATAGTAATAGATAGATAGTAGCACTGAAAGCAGAAAATCGGAAACAAGGCTACTAACAGCTGGGGACCTGGGTTTGCCAGACCCATAATACCCACAGATCGGATATTCCCCTGAGTTTATGCACTAATTCAGCAACGATCTTGCTTTCCTCAGGAGCGACTCTTTTCAATTTACACACAAAAAAAAACATAAACAGCATTTCACTCGTTCACAAGGAAACCTTTTATCTTTACGTTTGAATCAAACTAAATCCTAATTGCACAAGGAAAGAAAACAAATTAACAACATCACTTCAATCAATCACATAAAAACATTTTTATCATTAATTTTTACCAACATATTATTCAAAATGCATGTCACAAATTTAAACTAATCAATTCATTCTCTTCACCGTCCTCTCTACTCCACACTACCCTTTCTACTCAATGTATGGTTTTACGTTTGACACATGGTGTAGCCCTTTTGATTTCTTCGATCGAAGAGTTTCCACTTCTATGGCGTTTTCATGGGGAATCTTCCTTATCCGATACGGGCCGTTAAAGAGATTAAAAAATTTCTTGCAGACACCTGACCGTTTGTTAGACAGCTTGTGTGATCTGATAAGAACTTTTTGTCCTACATGAAACACTGTTTTTCTCACGTGTTTCTTATACGCCTTGACTCTGGCTTCTGCTGCACGCTTGATGTTGCGTAAAGCTAAGTCAACAATTGCGTTCCGGCGTAGTCTCGGCTCTAGTGGCCAAGGCACCACCTCTTTGATTTTGCTCGGGGGCTCCTTGTTTTTTAGCACAGTGATTGGCGGAAGCTTTGTTGACGTATTAGGCAACTCATTAATTATGTTCTGAAATCCTTTTAGGTGTATGTCCCACGATCGGTGATCACGACTGCAGTATAACCTACATAATTTTCCTAATTCACGCATAATACGCTCACTGGGGTTCGAGCTGGGGTGAAAGAGAGATATATATATAGGTTTAATTCTTCTTCTTCGAAGCATCCGCTGCCAGTATTGCGATCTAAATTGTGGTCCATTATCCGAGATAACCCTTTTCACGCTCCCAACTTCATGCAGAAACTGCTTTGCAAATGCAGTTGCCACTGCCCTTCCTGTGGCTCTCTTCAACGGAGTCAGACACACAAACTTGGAGGTTAGCTCCACCGCTACGAAAACATATGCAAAACCTGCTTTAGATCGTATTAGTGGCCCAAATAGATCCACGGCCGCGAGGTCACAAAGTTTGGTTGGTATTATCGGGTGCAATGATGCAGCATAAGTCACTGTGGCCGCCTTTGCTCGCTGACAAGGTCCGCACACTCTAAGTACACCACGAATACGCCGTAGCATGTTATTAAAATAGCATGTCTCTTTCAGTTTTTCACAACATTTCTGTGCTCCGAAGTGACCATAACTCAAGTGTATGTACCATATAATTTTGTTTACGAGTTCCTCCGGAATCACCAACACCCATCTGGAGTCGTCCGGGGCTCGTTTCTTGAATAATATTCTATTGCGCACTAAGTAGTACTGGCGTATTCCTACATTCTCCTTGTCCTCCCACTTCGTCTTTATATCTTTCAATACTGCGTCCTTATCCTGTTCGTCCGCTATACTCCCTAAAGAGGTGGTAACAAAATTCTCGAACGCTACATTCTGTAAGTATAGGATGCTAAAATTATTTTCACCCAGTTCCCTTTCTTCTGTGTGAACCAAACCTATAGGAATGCGCGATAAAGCGTCAGCAATTACATTTTTCTGTCCAGGAATGTATTCTACAGTGAAGTTATATTCCTGTAGGTATAGTGCCCAGCGTCCTAGTCTCCCATGCGTGATTTTTGTGCTCATCAGAAATTGGAGTGCACGATGGTCAGTGTACACCTTGGTGGTCCTCCCAAATAAAAAATACCTAAATTTTGAGAATGCCCAAACTATCGCGAGTGCTTCGAGTTCCGTCACAGAATAATTTTTTTCACATCGAGAGAGCACCCTGCTCCCAAACGAGATTGTTTTCCAAGTTGTAATATCATCATTTCCTTCCGTTTGAAACAGCACCGCACCTAATCCTGACAAGGAACTGTCCGTCATTAAACAGAATTCTTGTGTCAGGTCGGGATGCACGAGGATGGGAGCCTCTACCAATGCCTTTTTCAATTTATAAAATTCATCCTGTGCCTCTTGATCCCAGACCCACAAAGCGTTCTTCCCTGTTAGTCCACATAGACGGGGTGTACCAAGTACACTAAAATTTATAAATCGCTTATAAAAATTACACAGGCCTAAGAATGCTCGCAACTGTTTTTTATTTGTCGGCATTGCACACTCCGCTATCGCCGCAATTTTCTCTGGGTCAGGTTGTATTCCATTTGCTGAGACAATATGGCCTAAGAATTTTATGTTCTCTCGTCCGAACTGTGACTTATCTAAGTTGACTGTTACACCTGCCTTCTCAAAAACATCCAGTAGTCTGTTTAGAACGTCATTATGGTCCTCCCACGACTTTTCCGCAATTAATATGTCATCCACGTAAATTGTCACTCGCTGTTTCAAATCATCAGGTAAAATGCTATTTAATCCCCTTATAAAAGCAGCTGATGAGACGTTTAGTCCGAACGGGAGACGCCGGAATTGGAAACAATTTCCGTAACACAGGAACGCTGTATATAATCTGCAAGATGGGTGTAGCACGATTTGCCAAAAACTCGAACGGAGGTCGACAGATGATAGTACCTTTACTCCGTGGAAACGTTGTAAGAGTTCCTCAAGGCTCTCAGGCCTGTCCGTTTCCGACATAATAATTGTGTTTATCTGTCTCGAGTCTAGCACCAAACGAACTGAGTTGTCGCGTTTTGGCACGACAAGCAAGGGTGAATTGTACGAGCTTACTGCCCGCTCAATTATTCCTTGTTCTAACATCTTGTTTATTTCCTTCTCCACCTGGGCTTTATACGCCACGGGAATAGGGTATGGTCTAACAGAAAACTTCTGATGGTCACGTACTCTGAATTGGTACGTAAAACCCTTAATAGCCCCCGGAGTCTCAGAAAATACCCGTTCATGATTCCTAAGTAGACAATACAATTTCTCCTTTTCCCTGTCCGTGGTTCTGACACCCGCGATGCTCTTTTTCAGTGCATCAGCAAACGCAACATCTTTCCCCTGCTCACCAGACGGAGAGCACGACTCACTTATATAGTTCACGAGTAGCTCCAGTCTGGGTTGCGACTCGGTTTGAGCTTGAAATTTTAGGCAACTAATTTCTGACTCGGCACGTAATATGCATTCATCAAATTCTAAACAAATTGGCTGATCCCCAACTTGAACTGTCATTACTCCTCCACCCATGTCAATTACTGCATGGTGGGCATTCATGAAGTCATTTCCTAAAATCATTGCCACATTCAGCATTGGGAGCACAAAGAAGTTGTACTCAAACTCTCTTCCCTGGCAGGTGAAATTAAGTCGAGTTTGCCTTCGGATTTCTATGCTCTTACCGTAGATTGCGCCCTTCACCTTAATTCCTCGCACTTGAAAAACGGGCCAAGTGCCAGTCCCTTCGCATTTTTGAAATGCTGCCTCGCTCACTATCGAGAAAGGGCTTCCAGTGTCAATGACACACTTAAAACATATTTCGTTTACTGCAACTGTCACGACTGGATTTACTCCCGAAATTTTAGTACTCGTAGTTTCTTGCAACAAATCCTCTCTAATATCTTCCCTCTCTATATACCGTATGCACTCCTTTGCCATGTCGTTCATTGTTTCCGATTGGGCGCCTTCTGCGCTGATCGTTTGTCATTGCCGGTTTTGTTCATTTCCATTTGCTGGATTATGTCTAGGGTTAGCTGGCCGAATTTCAACATCATGAGGTGCTCTGCCTATAGTCCTATTCCCACCGTGTTCACCGTAGAATCGATTCTGGTTGCCGTAACTGTTCCGTTCACGATTCTGTCTACGTCCTCGATCATTTCTGTTGTTCCACCTGTGTTCGCGACTGTCACCCCAGTTTCTATACGGCCGGTCCCGATTATTGTTCCGTTCGCGTCGCGACGACCAGTCACGCCGTTGATTAGTAATACGGCCACGACTGCGGTCGCGCTGCTGTGTCCCGTAATATCTTTGTGCCTGATTAGGCGGGCATTCTGCTGTATTATATTCCAACTCTTGGAGAAGTGTTTTAAACGTTTCCACGTCCTCTTTGCATCGTCCCGCAAGAATGACGTGCCGCAAGTGCATCGGCAATTTGGTGATGCATATCCTAATTAGTTCCGCAGGCCCGTATGGATCGTATAAAAATTGATTTGCCTGCAGCTTGTGGTCGAATAGGCGTGCAGGGCTGCCGAAACCAGACTGGTTCAAATTTGGCAGCATAATTATGCCATGTTTGACCCTATCTTGTGCCGCTTCCGACCAATAGGCGGAGAGAAAGGCTTGTCGAAACTCCCGAGTGGAGTTGCAGTGACGCGCTGCCGACCTCATGCGAATCGCCGGTTCGCCTTCCAAATAGCCACACATATATTCTATCTTATGGGAACTTGCCCAGTCGGGAGGAAGACAGAACTCAAATTGCTCGAGCCATGCTCGTGGATGTATTCCTTTTTGCGAATTTCGGAATATCTCAAACTTTCTTACCGTAAGGAAATGTTTGAAATCAAATCCCCGCATTTCCTCCTGTCGAGGCCCTTGAATGTTTCTATTTTTCTCATGTCTGCCCCTCAAATTACATTCTTCCCTGTCGTCAAAATCTCCCTCGTGGCCGGAGTCCCTCTCTGCACTGTTCGTACGGCTATTTTTAGTGCTATTGGCGAGTTCGGAATCACACGCCATGCGGTTTTCCAGATGCGCCACGCGTTCTTGTAATTCGCCTGTTACAGCCTTGTGTTGCCTGTTCACTTCGAATTGTCCCTTCTGAAATCTCAGAAGCGAACGCACTTCTTCGGTCTCTGCGGCCGCTACCGGTGTAGTATTGTTCTCGCTTTCCGTCAGCTTCATCATGCCTACAATGTCCGCTAATGCCGCAATCTTATCATCTATTTGTCTCTTGTCCTCCGCCCCAGTCTGCTTCAATTGTTCTACTTGCTGTTCCAACGCGTGGATCGCTAAACTGTTGTCCGCTATTGTGTTGCTAACGGACGTGGGACAATGCGTTTCTGCCTCTTGGACCCTCGAGAGTACCTGCTTATGTTCCCTTTGGCATTCTTCCCTCAGCTCTTGGAAATTCCTAAGTAGCCGTTCTTCGCTTTCTTTAGATTCGGCATCGCCCCTCCGCTTGCTCTGTTCTAAGGCTTGCAGACGATCATCGATTTGTTCAAATGTACGGCCTAATTCTTTCATAATATCACTTTTTATTTCATTTGCCAGATTGTTTATTCTTTGTGAGATATCATCAGACACTCTCTGCATCGACTTGTCGACTTTATTTGTCTGCTGGATTAGTTTTTCGTCTATTTGTTCGCCTAGCTCGCGGATAGATTTTTCAGATGACTCTTTTTGTTCTCGGAACGATTTTTCAAATGATTCTTTATTTTGTTGCAATAAGGTTTTCATGAGTTCTGCCAAATCAATTTGGTTAGTAGGAGGCAAATTTATTTCTGGCTCTGCTGTGAGCCCGTTCGTCCTGTTTTGCATTTCGTCTGAAGTATTTCCCATTGTATTTTCGGAACTGCCCGACGCATTAACATTCCAAATCAAATTATTATCTCCTTGGTCCATGTTGCTTAAGTTGTCGGACCGCTTACTTTTAGCTTGGTTACGTGTCTGCATTAGTGCAATTTATACCCGGTACGCGAGACACTAATCAAGATAAATGTGTCCCCCAAAAATTACGACAGTCACACGAAAGATACCCAACCTAGTACGCACTTTTTCACACGCAAAACAAATTTTTATCTTTGATCGAAACAGTGCAATTTACAAGCGAGAACAAAAAAACACACACACATATAAAACACACAAATATAGAAAACAAAACAAGACAAACAACACAACGCCGATCAACAACGCCGTGAATCTTTTGAACGTCTGCTAGGAAACAACGCAGAAGTTGTTTTAGCGCTGTAGGGAAAAAAAATTAAGATTATAACACGCTCGCAATCTAACGTTTCAGAGATTCCAGAGTCTAGTGGAATCACAGAACAGGGTCGCCATGTGTAATATTGCTACCTTAATTTGCTATGCTGTAATCGGGTGCTAATAGTAGAATAAAAGCGGGTTAAAAGCCGTGATCTGTCTGGGGAGAAGTTAATCTTGCATTACTAAGCAACTGTTTCACGACTGGGTATCTAGTCTAGGTTTACCAAGCAGACTAACATTAATGATAATCTTTTAATAGTCATACAAAACCGGTAATATATATATATATATATATATAAAAGGAGAATTTAAATAAAAAGAAAGAAATCAGTTTATATTTGGAAATTTATTTTAAGATTGATCATCGAAATTTCAGCATATTAAATTCTATTCGTAACAAGCTGGTGCCTTATTTAGGATGGTGAAAATCTTACGGAACACATCAAATATGGAGCCAAGATTGGGAGACTGCATACAACCCTGCATTCACAAAACAACACCCAAAGAAATTGAAACATAAGCAAGAAGAAATTAACCACAACCAACAGATTCAGTTTTCACCCAAAGAAATTACGTTCGTAACACAATCCTGTCCGTCATGTAATTACCACACACTGGTATACTAAATTCATATTAACTCTTTGTGAAGTCTTCGCAAAAAGAATAGCTGAGGGCTACTTTGATGATTACACGTGGTCAACTTGGTTTACAGAAAGCGTATAACTCCACAGTAATTTTGATAATTAACATAAATTCGATCGAAAAGCAATTGACAAAAGAAAAACCTTGAACTGGTTACTAACGTCTTACTATTGACCTGATGGGTCAAACAGTTATATAAGCACGTGGTACTGGTCTCGCAAAGTACACCCCACGTGGGTTGAACATAAAGAAAAGTTGCTATATTGAAAATATTGTCAAGACGAGACGTTATAATCACACAAGCATTCGCATTTAAGATTGATCTTAGTTAGAGTTACTGATCAACACGTGGTTCCACTTTACTCACAAAGTAGTAACAAAGCAACAACCGGAAAATAATATGAACTTCACACGAGAATTACACTACGCTGCAATTTAAGATAACCTTAGATATTTTAGAGCTAAACCCGAAATAAAGATGATTAAATTTTCAGTTAGGCTGAACTTAACAAATCCATTGTCCTATGGACTTAGCAGACACGCGCTTAGCCGGAGATCTTACCACTTCAGACGCTCGCCACCGCCAGACTGCCACTGCCTACCGCCCAGCGTGCTTCCTGCAGGGTGGCTCACAAAGACCAACGGAAGTGGCCAGAGGGGCAGCTTCCTACACCAACATGACAACGGACGGACAGGACCATACTAAGGATGGAAACCCTTTGCTTTTAGGAAGCGTAGCTACCTGTTCCGACGTTGGTCCTACTGTTCTCTAGCAGACAGCCTTGTCTGCTACCCTCAAGCATGCAACTACAAACACATTTGATCATTCATCCTCTCACACAGAAGGGAAGGGGGATGACAGTATCTTATCATATACAGTATATAACAGAAAGCGGATGTAGGTTCCGTATGAGACTGTGTGACATGAAATTACATATAAACTGTGTTTTAAAGTGTAGTAGTGTGACAGATCGTTCTTGTTTACGTGTAAAAGTAACACGTTCCACTACTCAGTCTCCTCCCAGATAGTCAGAAACGCCACAGTAAATTTAGAAGAGGAATTTACTCCACAAATGACAACAGATTTAAGAAATTAAACATGAAAGGAATCCAACAGAGACCTTTCAATGCTACAGACGCGAAATTTAAGCAACGGGAAGAGGATGATGTGATATGCAAATGATTAGCTTTTCAGAGAATTCACACGAAGTTGACGCCGGTGGCGACACCTACAACGTGCTGACAAAGTTTCCAACCGATTTTTCATACACAAAGAGCAGTTGACTGGCGTTGCCTGGTGAAACGTTGTTATGATGCCTCGTGTAAGGAGGAGAAATGCGTACCAGCACGTTTCCGACTTTGATAAAGGTCGGATTGTAGACTATCATGATTGCGGTTTATCGTATCCCGACATTGCTGCTCGCGTTGGTCTAGATCCAAAGACTGTTAGCAGAATATGGAATCGGTGGGTTCAGGAGGGTAATACGGAACGCCGTCCTGGATCCCAACGACCTCGTATCACTAGCAGTCGAGATGACAGGCATCTTATCCGCACGGCTGTAACGGATCGTGCAGCCTCGTCTCGATCCCTGAGTCAACAGATGGGAACGTTTGCAAGACAACAACCATCTGCACGAACAGTTCGACGACGTTTGCAGCAGCATGGACTATCAGCTCGGAGACCACGGCTGCTGTTACCCTTGACGCTGCATCACAGACATGCGATGGTATACTCAACGACGAACCTGGGTGCACGAATGGCAAAACGTCATTTTTTCGGACGAATCCAGGTTCTGTTTACAGCATCATGATGGTCGCATCCGTGTTTGGCCACATAGCGGTGAACGCACATTGGAAGCGTGTATTCGTCATCGCCATACTGGCGTATCACCCGGCGTGATGGTATGGGGTGCCATTGGTTACACGTCTCGATCACCTCTTGTTCGCATTGACGGCACTTTGAACAGTGGACGTTACATTTCAGATGTGTTACGACCCCTGGCTCTACTCTTCATTGCCGGTCGTAGTGGCCGAGCGGTTCTAGGCGCTACAGTCTGGAACCGCGCTATAGCTACGGTCGCTGGTTCGAATCCTGCCTCGGGCATGGATGTGTGTGATGTCCTTAGGTAGGTTGGTTTAAGTAGTTCTAAGTTCTAGGGGAATGATGACCCCAGAAGTTAAGTCCCATAGTGCCCAGAGCCATTTGAGCCATTTTTTTCTACCCTTCATTCGATCCCTGCGTAATCCTACATTTCAGCAGGATAATGCACGACTGCATGTTGCAGGTCCTGTACGGGCCTTCCTGGATACAGGAAATGTTCGACTGCTGCCCTGGCCAGCACATTCTCCAGATCTCTCACCAATTGAAAACGTCTGGTCAATGGTGGCCGAGCAACTGGCTCGTCACAATACGCCAGTCACTACTCTTGATGAACTGTGGTATCGTGTTGAAGCTGCATGGGTAGCTGTACCTGTACACGCCATCCAAGCTCTGTTTGATTCAATGCCCAGGCGGATCAAGGTCATTATTACGGCCAGAGGTGGTTGTTCTGGGTACTGATTTCTCAGGATCTATGCACCCAAATTGCGTGAAAATGTACTCACATGTCAGTTCTAGTATAATATATTTGTCCAATGAATACCCGTTTATCATCTGCATTTCTTCTTGGTGTAGCAATTTTAATGGCCAGTAGTGTATATGTAGATGGTGTCTGTTCTTTCGGACATGTATTTGTCAACAAGTGGCCATGAAAGCTTTGACAATTTTGTAAAATGAAAATAATTTAGTGGTCAGTATTGCCTAACTTTTTCTTGTGTTTTCCGTAAGTGATCTTACAGTGAGTCTGGTTTTGCCAATTGAAAAATAGTTTATTTCCTAACTATTAAGTGGCGTGAACGGCTTCTTTTTACCACGGTTCGAAGGTTTCCTTGATAACCGGATTGGAATACGGACGTCAGCGCTAGCGCAGCATTTGCCGAAGCGCAGCTCGTTGACGCGAGATGTTGCTGTGTCAATCGCTCCCAGATAGGAGCGGCGGCGCAGAGGTTTATCGGCAGGGACGCAGAACCAGTTGTATGCGGCTGCGTCCGCCGCACTGCATGCAGATGCGTCTGGCTGGAAGCGCGCCAGGCACTTAAGCCTAGACGCCGTCCAGACTCCAGACGTCGCGGCTGCAGACACGCCACATTGCCCTGCGTGTTCTTCCTCTCTGACTGCAAATTTCAGGGAGATGCGCAACGGGGTGCTGCATCTACGAGGCCCATCCAGAAAATACAGAACGTTTCACCGTATCAAGACATTATTCGATAATACTACAGTAACTGAATATACACGTTTCGGCACATATGGTGTGGTTATAATTAATCTGCAGATACCAACGGAGGTCCAGTGTGTGCTTGTATTATCGTATTACAACAAAACGTGGTAGATATGCTAATGCGTTAACGCGAAGCCGATTCACGCTGACAAAAATTGGGTTTTAGTTTTGGCCACCAAGTGCAAATCTTGCGCTGTACAGCGTCTCGTCGATGTGTCCGGTGCTCGTATTGAACTAACAAGGGAACCTCCCCATCGCACCCCCCTCAGATTTAGTTATAAGTTGGCACAGTGGATAGGCCTTGAAAAACTGAACACAGATCAATCGAGAAAACAGGAGGATGTTATGTGGAACTATTAAAAAAAATAAGCAAAATATACGAAGTGAGTAGTCCATGCGCAAGATAGTCAACATCAAGGATAGTCTGAGCTCAGGAGCGCCGTGGTCCCGTGGTTAGCGTGTCCAGTGTCGTATAGAATGTTTTCGGTTCTCATTGGAGAGGCACGTCCTTTCGTCTACTAATCGCACGGTTTTGAGGTGCGGTCGCAAAACACAGACACTAAACTTATTACAGTGAACAGAGACGTCAATGAACGAACGGACAGATCATAACTTTGCGAAAATAAAGAAAGCAAACTTTTCACTCGAGGGAAGACTTGAACCAAGGACCTCTCGTTCCGCGGCTGCTCACGCTAACCACGGGACCACGGCGCTCCTGAGCTCAGACTATCTTTGATGTTGACTATCTTGCGCATGGAGTACTCACTTCGTATATTTTGCTTATTTTTTTTTATAATTCCACACAACGTTTTCCTGTTTTCTCGATTGATCTGTGTTCAGTTTTTCAAGGCCTATCCACTGTGCCAACTTATAACTAAATCTGAGGGGGGTGCGATGGTGAGGTTCCCTTGTAAGTGTGAAAGGAAGGAAGGAACATTGTGTTTAAAGTCCCGTCGACTTCGAGGTCATCAGGGATTGAGCACAAGCTTGTATCGTGACAAGGATGGAGTAGGAAATCAGCCGTGCCCTGTCAAATGAGGAAAATCACGGAAAACATAAATCAGGATAGTCGGACGCGGATTTGAACCGTTGCCCTCCCAAATGCGAGTCCAGTGTGCTAACCACTGCGCCACCTCGTTCGGTACAAAGTGTGTAAGCGCAGTTAATAATACGGGGGTAATCTCAAAAGTAAGGTCTCCTATGTTTTTATAAGTACATATAACTGTTTATTTCTACAATGGTTTACATCAGTTTACAGCTTGAACATTTAGCTATTTTTCGACATAATCACAATTTCTGTCGATGCATTTTTGTAGACGCTGTGGCAGTTTTTGTATGCCCATGCCATACCAGCTCAACGCCATGCTGTTCAAAAAGTTATGGACGTCTTCTTTCACCTCGTCGTCGGAGCTGGATCGCTTTCCGGCCAAATGTTCTTTTAACCTAGGGAACAGGTGAGAGTCACTGGGCGCCAAGTCAGTACTATAGGGTGGGTGGGTGATTATATGTTCCACTGAAACTGATGCAGGAGAGCAACGGTTTGCCGAGCGATTTGTGGGCGCCGGCCAGAGTGGCCGAGCGGTTCTAGGCGCTACAATCTGGAACCGCACGACCGCTACGGTCGCAGGTTCGAATCCTACCTCGGGCATGGATGTGTGTGATGTCCTTAGGTTAGTTAGGTTTAAGCAGTTCTAAGTTCTAGAGGACTGATGACCTCTGAAGTTAAGTCCGATAGTGCTCAGAGCCATTTGAATCATTTTGAACCTCTCACATTTCGATATAAGCCGCGCGAGTCACCGTATGATTCTGGCAAAGGGTTCTTATCGCATCCCTTATTTTGCCGCTTTCGTGTCTCATTAGCGAATTGTGCGTGGATAGAATGACCGTCAGTGAATCTCCGCATGAACTCTAAATTCACTGATCTTAGCGTCGTAGTCATTCCGCGAGACTTAGTTCTCGCAGTCTGCCGATTATTATTATTCTGGATTTACAATGTGAGTACATTTTTCCAGCACCTATTCTAGATTACAGCAAGTCACTAATTATTGTTCTCCACTCTTCTCTATTTGTCCATAAATCTTCAGGAATGTTGTTCTTCCTCATTGCTGACTGAACTCCCTGTATCCATGTAACAGGTGGTCGTCCTCTTTTTTTTCTTCCAATTGGTACCCAGTCGATTATGCATTTTGGTAGCCTTTCCTGTTCCATTCGTCTGATGTGTCCATACCATTTAAGTTGTTTGTGCTCGATGAAATCAATAATTGAATTTTTACATTTCATCTTGTCTCTGATTACTTCATTTCTTATTCTTTCTCGTCTTGATATTCTTGCTGAACGTCTCCAGAAATCCATTTCTGTGGCTAATAATTTTGATTTCAGTTGCCATTTTGTTGTCCACACTTCTGAACCATATGTAATAATGCTCCTAACCATTGTTTTAAAAATCCTTATTTTGTTATCAGTTGTTATGTGTTTGTCCCAGAGAATTCCATTCAATAAAGAGATTGTCGTCTTTCCAGAATTTATTCTTGATCTAATTTCTTTGTCCTGTTTCCCATCATTTGTAATTTTCACACCTAAATATTTATATTCCTCAGTAGCTGCCGATCCGAAGTTTAATATTATAATCGGAGTTAGTAGCCAATTTACGTCCAACCTCCTCTAATCTAGATGTAGAAAAAGCCTAAGATCTGGACCAGGTGCAGCGCCCGCAAAGGGTCGTAAGGTAAACCCTAAGAGAAAGCGCAGGGATAAATAGTTAGTATAGTCCTGATAAAAATATTCATCCCACTCCTTGGGCTTCACGTTAAAGTTCACAATTTATGAAAGTTCCAGCCACACTGATATTAAAACGGTCCAGTCACATTAATGTGACCACTGCCTATGTTCGATAACCACTCACAAATGTCACGTGGTATCTCTAACAGTAATGGACATTAAAATGGATGTGAATACGAAATCTTAGATGTAGTGACGTACTCATCTGTAACGTAGTCCGAGGTCTAGGTTAGGTTGAAAGGTAACTCGTTGTTGGTTGGCGAAGCGGTATCGGACGCCCCAGTTAATCCGAAATCCTCGCACCAAATACTGTAACACCTCCGTAGTGGAGCCAAAGGAAAGTGGCGCAGACCATTGATAAAGTGATGGTCGGCGGCGCCATTTTGCTTTGACTTCAGTAAAGGTGTGCTACGCCGCTGGGATTTCATTGTCTACCAGGAATGCAAACATGCGCCTCTTTTCGAGGCGATAGTTAAAACTTTACGACTCCGCTCCTCCCTTGCGCCCTCGGGATTTTAGCAGTAAACTTCTCCGTCACGCACAACACCTCTCGTCTAGCGTCTGCCATCGTAGTTCGTGCAGCATCTCTCTAATGCCCTCACGCTTGCTAATCCACAGTTAAACGCGTCGCTCGTCGTTCGGTCATCACGATTTCCCTCATTAATCCTGTAAGGTGTCAGGCAAATCCAACACCTTCCATGAAAACCCTGACATGATAAGCAAATCCAGTAGTATGTCACATAGCTCCGAATAAATCGTGACATTAAATTAACCAAAGTAATACGAGTAACGAGTGAGAAAATGGAATACCACAGACTAACACAAGAATGCCTAAATGCATGTCATACCTTCCCACCGTGAGACAGACGCAGTTCCGAGGGGAGAAACGAGAACAGAAACCGAGAGCAGAACCGTGTTAAGAGAGAAGGCCCTACGATAAGGGACAGACACCCACGTCGCCAGCTAACCGCTACGACCACACCACCTGCAAGTTTTTAGCGTGAGACTTTTTCGCGTCTCTGTTACGTTAGGACCACCCCCCAGCCCATGTTAAAAGCTAGAGCCCTCCAGAAGAACAGTATAGATCTTACGATAACGGTAAAAGGACCACACCAGCTGCAAGTTTTAGCGTGAGACTTTTTCGCTTCTCTGTTACGTTGCAAACTTTAAAAACATTGCCCCACCACGAAAAGTATAACGTTTCTCATTGGATTGACAGAATTTTTGTAGGCGGAGCTTAAGGTTAACATTGAGACCCTGATTGGTCAGATGAAAACACAGCCAGATAGTTTTTTTTAAAACCAACTTCGGTAAATTGTAGTAAGGAGAAGTTAGGGGAGAGTTGCTTCCGAGAGGGCGAGCTGGACGGAGCTGCGCCGGCCGCCGCCCCCTGACGAACACCGACGAGGTAATGAACGCACGCGATGCCGCATTTTTGAGCGCATAAGGCTTCACTCAGGACTGCAGAAGTCTCATCTGTTACATCCCCTTTATGTAATACTAGTGTCGATCGTCAATTAAAGCTCATGGTGTTCACATTTGCCACTTGAAGTAAAAATCTGAAACTTGATGATTTTTCTGTTATATAGTTACTGAGAAGCCACATCAGCCACTGTAATTTACAAGTTAGATAAGTAATTAAAGATAATTGAGGGTCACCGTAGACCATTTTGATAGTTTTCTCTTTTGTGAAAGTTAATTTAAACCTAGATTATAGATTTGATATGGCATAGGTCATCCTTCATTCCATTGTAGAACTTGGAAACCCATTCAGGGAATATTCGTTCACATTTTTGTTGAACGCAGTTGGTTTTTACCATCCTGTATTAAAACATTTCCTTTTATCAATAGTGCAATTTATAAACGATGTTTTGTGAGTAGAATAAAATTTCCAATGGTAAACTTAACTGCTTTTTCGACGTTATTTTACTAGCTAACTAAAAATAGGAAAGCCTTGAACCCATTCCACTAAATTTAGTTAGTATTAAGATTCTTTTACGGGGAGTGCAGTGGAGCTGACGCTGAAATCATTAAGTATTTGGTTATATCATCGCTAGTCTCGCTGAACTCTTCTGAATTCTACATGTCATGTGTGGTCTGACGCCTCCTTACCAGCAACAGGTCCCAGGTTCAAACTAGTCAATTCCCTAAAAAACACTCTCAGAGCGTCGTTGCGCGAAAGTGGTAGGTAGACACGATATAGAACAAACAGACACCACGCAGAATGTTTAGAATCCTACTTAGTAAGAATTTCAGACGGATCAGAAATACTCAAGAATCCTGTGAATGAGTGTTTTACAAGGCCCCTCTTTCGTGTGTCAATTACATTTCCTTAGGAATCATCTATTGTATCATGGTCTGACATCTGTTTATCTTACGACTAGTTTTATAATGTCAGTACACTTTAGGTCGCTCCAGTCGGTGGTTCCTAAGTATCTGACGGTTGTCAGGGTTCTGCTGATTCTAATAATTTATCGCCGGTTGTGTAATGGATCTTTCTTTGTATTTATGCGTAGTAAGACAGTGTAATAGTTATGAAGATGGCATCTGTTCTTTCGGACATGTCCCAAATTTATAAGATTTCAAATGGTTCAAATGACACTGAGCACTATGGGACTCAACTGCTGAGGTCATCAGTCCCCTAGAACTTAGAACTACTTAAACCTAACCAACCTAAGGACATCACACACATCCATGCCCGAGGCAGGATTCGAACCTGCGACCGTAGCGGTCGCGCGGTTCTAGGCTGAAGCGCCTAGAATCGCTCGGCCACCAACGGCCGGCTTTAAGAAAAAAATTCGATACGTTGCCCCATCTCCGAGTTAATTAGCATCGAAGTTAACCAATCTGGCCGTTGCGTGCTCAAAATAAAGTGGTCCACCAGATGCAATTAGAAATTTGAATTAATTTAATACCTTCAGCTGCTGACGGGCGTTGATATATATTAACGGGGACAGGTGAAAATGTGTGCCCCTACCGGGACTCGATCCCGGGATCTCCTGCTTACCTGGCAGACGCTCTACCCATCTTTTTTTAATCTCATTTTGTTCGCTTTCGTTCGTTGATCTGCTCGGGACGGACGTCGTAAGACATCCGTTTAAGTTCGTTGTTGATCTATTAACTCAGTTTTTTTATTACAGAGGGCAGCTAACCCTCTGACCGAACACGCTGAGCTACTGTGCCGGCTGTCCATCTGAGCCACCGACGGCACAGAGGATAGTGCGACTGCAGGGATTATCTCGCGCACGCCTGCCGCGAGACCCACATTCTGACCGTGTATGTCCACACATTACATTCGTACTGTCCCACCCCAAAACACTCATGACTCGTGGAAGACATTCTTACCAAGTCCCGTAAGAGTTCGGGGAATATGTGTGCATCCGCACGGAAGAAGGAGGTCATGGCCGGTATTTCCAGAACTATATACTTATTTGGATATGGTGTCTGTTCTTTGGGACATGTCCGAAAGAACAGACACCATATCCATAAAGAAAGATGCAATTAGAGCTTTGTTCTCATAGCGTAGATGACAGCGCACAATACTGCTCCACTTTTCGCTCGTGTTAGATCCTTTCTATAGTCTCATCTATATTTTCCGTATCACTCAACGTCGTGCTAAATAACTCAGAAACGGCGCAACGTATTCGAATTTTTTTTTTTTTTTTTTTTTTTTCAGAACAGTTATTTCTCACAACCTACCCTGCAGCACCCTTACAAGCTTTTCATATTGTTTCTGACCACCTTGTATATTTTGTGACTAAAAGTCCGTCAACTGTCTGTATTTCGATTTTACTGAAGGTTTTTATCGTGAGCTGGTAAAGCAGTGGCTCCTGCACATTGCGAGAATCTACTGCACTGGACGTGATGGAACAAAATCCTGGCTACCACGATAACCTGATTTAACACCAGTGGACGTCTGTATAGGAGTTGCATTAAAGACAGTGTGTTTGTTCCTCCGCTTCGGGAAACGTCGACAAGCTGCGACAACGTATGACACAAGCAGTTGCCACCGTACATAAAGACGTGCTTCATAGGTTTTGACAGAAAGTTGATTACAGACGGGACATTTGTCGTGTTACAGAAGGTAGCCACATTGAACATTTGTAAATAAAACTTGGAGATACACTACTTTCAGTGCTGTACCAAACGTTTCTGTAAGTTATTTACCTTTCTCAGAATTAAAGGTTCCTTTCGTATAACTAGTTTTATAAACACTCAATACTTGGATGGTTCTATGATCGCTTCGTTGTCAACTTGTGTTAGTGCCCAGCTATAATGACTGGGAGTGTCAGCTGCACCTTTCCCTGCAGTTCTCCTTTCTCTTTCGAATTGGCGTCGAAAAGTAAACACTGGCGTTTTTAGCTTGTCAGCATACCCATGTTCCCCATCTTCCCACCGACGGTTAGAAACGCATTCCGACGAGTGTTTAAACAAGCAGACTTTTTCTTTCTTTCTGTAAACACTTGAGAGTGGTTGACCGTGGCGGCCGAGCCCCTTGCTCGTGTTTAACTGTAATGCACTTGTCTCGGTTTCGGATGCCACGACACTGGATAGCGCAGGTCACCACATGGCCGCACACACGAGCGATAATTCTATATCGCCAGTCATATGTCGCTCCGTTCGGCCCCGCCATACGCAAATGATTTACCCAGTAGTATTTGGAACGTCACTGTGTCGTGAGGTTCCGCTACGCTTTGTTTAACAGCAGTAGCAGTTGATCTCCGTGTACCCATCAGTAATTTAAAAAATAAAACAAGGAACTGAAATTTGTGGTAACTGTTTTGGAACACTTTTGTTGGGTACTGTAGGTCAACTGAATTGTGTAGGCTACGTCTTTTCGGCCTGTATTTCGCAACTACTTTTCAAAATCCTCATATCCTTTTTTTTTTGTTAGTGTTTTAATTTAACCACAAGCACTTACATAATGGCTCTGAAATGTCTGTGTCTCTACAGGGTGTCCCAGCTATCTTGTCCACCCAATATCTCTGGAACAATAACGGCTATTGGAAAACGACTTTCACCGGTATCAATGTAGGGCTGGGGCCCATGAATGCACATATTTGGAAACATTCTAAAACGAAAGCATATGTGTTTTTTAACACAAACTTAAGTTTTTTTAAATGGACCTCCTATATTTTTTCTTCAGCAATCCATAGCATGACAAAGCACATACACAATGGCGTTGATTGCATCGCAGTTTTCCCATTACATTCCGAGATATTAAGACGCGAAGTTGACGCTTGAAACACCCGACATGCGCTGCTAGCGCACGTCCTGAGGCTCAGGCGTGAACCCCATGCCGCCCGTAATCGCGCAGCAGACGTATTATTCGTTTCGGATCTCTTGATAAGTATGGAAGTGTGATTACGCATGTCAATCACATCGCGATTACGGACAGCATGGGGTTCACGCCTGAGCCTCAGGACGTGCGCTAGCAGCGCATGTCGGGTGTTTCAAGCGTCAATTTCGCGTCTTAATATCTCGGGATGTAATGGGAATATTGCGATGCAATCAACGCCATTGTGTATGTGCTTTGTCATGCTATGGATTGCTGAAGAAAAAATATAGGAGGTCCATTTAAAAAACATAAGTTTGTGTTAAAAAACACATATGCTTTCGTTTTAGAATGTTTCCAAATATGTGCATTCATGGGCCCCAGCCCTACATTGATACCGGTGAAAGTCGTTTTCCAATAGCTGTTATTGTTCCAGAGATATTTTGGGTGGACAAGATAGCTGGGACACCCTGTATAGAAATGTTACCAAATAACTTACCGCCCGCTGCTCGCTCGCGTTGACTCTATGGTCTGCACAGATTGTCTTTGTTTTCCTTTAATTGAATTTGTATGTTGTCCGCAAGTTGCAACATCTTCTAAACTTCCACGCCAATTAGGGTCGTAGAAGCATAGTCTTTTCCGAGTGTACTTCTGACCAAAAAATGCGAGTGTGGTAACTAGGGTCGGCGATCTTTGTTAATCCAGCCTTTGGAGTTCCTTTTGTGATATTTCCATAGAAATTTTCATTCCCTAAAACGTATTTATTTAGAAGTCAAATACAAATTTTCGTACATTTAGCTTTAAAAATGTTTTAATATAACGAAATATTTTCACAAAAGTTTTCATTTCCTATTTCACCCCCTTAGTGGTCGAATTTCCGTAAAACACAGAAAAACACGCATTTTTAAATTTCTAATCCAGAAGTGAAATACAAATTTTCGAAAATTTTGTTTCAAAAATTCTTTCGCAGTGAAATATTTCTATAAAACCTTTCATGCCCTATTTTACCCTCTTAGGGCTTAAATTCCCAAAAACACTGAGACACGTATTTCTTTCCAGCCTGAAGCCAAGTAAAAGTTTGCTTGTATTTAGCATAAAAAGGCTTTAATAAAGAAATAATTTCATTAAAAATTTCCACTGTTTCACCCCCTTAGAGGGTGAATTTTCAGAAACACTGAAACACTTTTTTGGTTCTAACCGAGAAGTCAAATACCATTTTCATAGGTGTTGATTTAAAATGCGTTGTTAGTACTTTAATAACGACTTATTTTCCAAAAAAAGCTTTTAACCACTATTTTACCACCTCAGCTATTGACTTTCTAAAAATGCTGAAGCACGTACACTAATTTCTGACAATGGAACCAAATACCAATTTTTGGAGTTCTAGCTTCAAAATAGGATTAATAGCGACATATTTCCAAACAAACTTTCGTCCCCTACTTCACCTCCTGAGGGTGGATTTTCGAACAGTCTCTTACTAAAACATTCCTGCAGTATAAGATCAACACCCTCTCCATATTTCGAGTTTCTGTTCTTAGCGGTTTGGGCTGGGCGTTCTCTTACTGACTGAGGTGTCGCAGTTGTTAACGCCCTGGATTCGCATTCTGGAGGAAGGCAGTTTAAAACTCCGTCCCACCATCCGGATGTAGATTTTCCGTGATTTTCCTAAATCGCTCCAGGCAAATGTCTGGATGGTTCGTTTGAAAGGGCACAGCCGATTTCCTTTCCCATCCTTTAGTAATCCGAACTTGTGCTCCGTCTCTAATGACTGCGCCGTCGAAGGGACATTGAAACTTAATCGTCCTTCCTTTTATCATAACTCTTGTTGTAAATTGTGTGAGGAAGAGTTAGCTTGTATGAAATGACAAAATATTCAAATGGCTCTGAGCACTATGGGACTCAACTGCTGAGGTCATTAGTCCCCTAGAACTTAGAACTAGTTAAACCTAACTAACCTAAGGACATCACAAACATCCATGCCCGAGGCAGGATTCGAACCTGCGACCGTAGCGGTCTTGCGGTTCCAGACTGCAGCGCCTTTAACCGCACGGCCACTTCGGCTGGCTGACAAAATATTCAAATATAGCTCTAGAAGAGGTATGCCCTAATAATTTAAAATGGAATTTGCGCATAATATTACCATGTGCTGTTTAGAAACTAAAAACTTTAATAATGTGTCTAATTGGATAACTAACTCAAAATCACCAAATAGAGCCCAGCATATTGTGACTTCCATTGACTTCCTTCTTCCACAAGCTTCAAACTGCTGCTCACAGCAGAATCTAAGGAATATCCTTTTTCAGAACTGTATCCCTTCTTAAGTAGGCGCCCATACTGAACGGATGGAAAGTAAGTGCTTTTCGTGATTTTTCAAGTAAAATAAATAGTGATGTTAAATCTGAAGATAAAGTTTTATTCCTTACACTTTTGTCTTTAAGAAATCATTTTTATGCCCGCATCGGTACTCCTTTGCAACCACAACACTGATTATCCGCCGGAATTCCCGAATCCCTCTTACTGGATCTGCAAACAAAATAATTTTGTATAAGTGATGTTCTATATACTTTTGGTCAGTAGTCAAAGGAATATTGAAAAATATTAGTCGTTTATCGACTAATAAAGTCATCGAAAGATCAAAACAAACTGCAAAACGATTTAGAAGAAATATCGGAATGGTGCGAAAAGTGACAGTTGACCCTAAAAACGAAAAGTGTGAAGTCATGCACATCAGTGCTAAAAGGAACTCGTTAAACTTCGGTTACACGATAGATCAGTCTAATCTAAAAGCCGTAAATTCAACTAAATACCTAGGTTAAAAAAATGGCTCTGAGCACTATGGGACTTAACTGCTGAGGTCATCAGTCCCCTAGAACTTAGAATTACTTAAACCTAACTAACCTAAGGACATCCACGCCCGAGGCAGGATTCGAACCTGCGACCATAGCGTTCGCGCGGTTTCAGACTGTAGCGCCTAGAACCGTTCTGCCACTCTGGCCGGCAAATACCGTGGTATTACAATTACGAACAAATTAAATTGGAAGGAACACATAGAAAATGTTGTGGCGAAGGCTAACCAAATACTGCGTTTTATTGGCAGGACACTTACAAAATGTAACAGACCTACTAAGGAGATTGCCTACACTACGCTTGTCCGTCCTCTTTAAGAATACTGCTGCGCGGTGTGGGATCCTTACCGGGTAGGACTGACGGAGTACATCGAAAAAGTTCAAAGAAAGGCAGCACGTTTTGTATTATCGCGTAATATGGGACAGAGTGTCACAGAAATTATACAGGATTTGGGCTGGAAATCAATAAAAGAAAGGCGTTTTTCGTTGCGACGGAATCTTCTCACGAAATTACAATCACCAACTTTCTCCTCCGAATGCGAAAATATTTTGTTGATGCCGACCTACATGGGGAGGAACGATCACCACGATAAAATAAGGGTAATCAGAGGTCGTACGGAAAGATATAGGTGTTGATTCTTTCCCCGCGCTATACGAGATTGGAATAATAGAAAACTGTGAAGGTGGTTCGATGAACCCTCTGCCAGGCACTTAAATGTGATTTGCAGAGTATCCTTGTAGATGCAGATGTAGATGTAGAAGTTCTAACAAAATTGTGACATGTTAAAAGAAATGTTTCCTTCTGGAAAGCGGCTACGTACGATTTCAATTTAGCATGTTGGCATCAAATTCCGATTAAAGTTGTATGAACGGGTCTCAAGTTATGTTCCAGCCAATTTTAAAAATATGGTCTCTAGAATAACGCAGTTAAAGTTTTGCATTACAGTTTTTGTTGTTTAACTAAACATGACTATAGCCGGTGATCCCTGTACCATACAGCAATCCTTCCAGATCCAAAAGGAGATCCTCCTCCATCTTTTCTGTGGCCATATTGGGTCTGCGAACGTCTTTGGCAACTTCTGTAATCTGCTGCTCTGATCGCGCCATACGCTCTTAGCCCGCGTTTGTGCAGAAGTTTTAACAGGCTGGTCACATCTCACATCCGAGAATCTTCATAATTTCCATAATGCCTGTTAAGCTGTCGTTGAAATTACTTGTCGATTCCAGAATGAGATTTTCACTCTGCAGCGGAGTGTGCGCTGATATGAAACTTCCTGGAAGATTAAAACTGTGTGCCGGACCGAGACTCGAACTCGGGACCTTTGCCTTTCGCGGGCAAGTGCTCTACCAACTGAGTTACCCAAGTACGATTAACGCCCCGTCCTCACAGCTTTACTTCTGCCAGTACCTCGTCTCCTACCTTCCAAACTTTACAGAAGCTCTCCTGCGAACCCTGCAGAGAAGCTCTCCTGCGAACCCTGCAGAACTAGCACTCCTGAAAGAAAGGATACTGCGGAGACATGGCTTAGCCACAGCCTGGGGGATGTTTCCAGAATGACAGTTTTAATCTGCCAGGAAGTTTCATATCAGCGCACACTCCGCTTCAGAGTGAAAATCTCATTCTGGAAACATCCCCCAGGCTGTGGCTAAGCCATGTCTCCGCAATATCCTTTCTTTCAGGAGTGATAGTTCTGCAGGGTCCGCAGGAGAGATTCTGTAAAGTTTGGAAGGTAGGAGACGAGATACTGGCAGGAGTAAAGCTGTGAGGAGGGGGCGAGAGTCGTGCTTGGGTAGCTCAGTTGGTAGAGCACTTACCGTGAAAGGCAATGGTCTCGGTTCGGCACACAGTTTTGATCTGCCAGGAAGTTTCGTACTTGTCGATTATCGTTTGCCCGCTGTGAATGGTTTCCGGAGACACTTTTTCACAGATTGGCTTGTAACTCGATAACGGACTTTCTGGCGAACTTGGAATGAACACTACAGTAAAGTAGACATCCTCGAAAACATTTTAATAAATGAAATCATCATTTTTTTTTTAATTTCAGAGTACTACTCTCCGAATGTAAGTGGCGACTCCGACTTCAGCTCCAGTTTTCAGCGACCTGAAACAGAATTATACAACCACACGTAATAATTAAACAAACGAGTCGCTACCATATTGCCACACATGACTGATTCATCGCCAGCGATTCATCGGATTGCTTGGGAATTACGAACGATCAGAGATCGACCATTGTACGCTGCCCTAACCCGGCCGGAGTGGCCGTGCGGTTCTGGGCGCTACAGTCTGGAACCGAGCGTCCGCTACGGTCGCAGGTTCGAATCCTGCCTCGGGCATGGATGTGTGTGATGTCCTTAGGTTGGTTAGGTTTAAATAGTTCTAAGTTCTAGGGGACTAATGATCTCAGAAGTTAAGTGCCATAGTGCTCAGAGCCATTTGAACCTGCCCTAACACGTGCCATCTGCCGACAGACTTCACGGGACCTGACGACGGATAATAGAGGAAGACTTAAGAAAATTCATTGCATCATATATTCTGAAAAGGCCTTTGATAATATTGAATAGATTAGAATGTTTTATTCTTATGTTGTGCGATATCAACTCTGGGGACAGAGAAGCGAATCAGTCTGTGTATGCGAAGCAGACTGCGGTAGTCCTATCGAAGACAGTGTTAGATTTTACTGAAAACTCAGAATTTGACAGAGATTTAACGCGACAAGTGGTGCGGGAACGTTTAAAGATAACAAACCCGCCGCGGAAGACATCGTTATTATAACCTTTGACCTTTGTTCGAGACCTGCATCTTGATATCTCAGTAAACTGAAAACGTTCGCAGTCGTGGTCAAGGTTTAATTTATTTCAATAGATAACGGGTTTCGGCTTTACAGCCATCTCAGACATTTAAAGAAAGCATTAACACAGAGGAAGGGTAGTCGTCAACTTAAGACCACACGGCCTTTGTTATTACGTTGCTTTTTTAAGGATTGTTGATGGATGTAAAGTGGATACCAGTTAAGTATTACTATTTGAAATGTGACCAAGACTGCGAATCCTACAGTTTATTTACCTCGAAACGGTAGTAACCTATTAAAAGGTGTATTTCAGAGGTTGCCGCCAACAAGATAAAATACAGGTTTGAAAAATTGTCAGCTGGCTCTAAGCACTAAGAGTCTTAACATCTGAGGTCATCAGTCCCCTAGACGTAGAACTACTTAAACCTAACTAACCTAAGGACATCACACACCTCCATGCCCGAGGCAGGATTCGAACCTGCGACCGTAGCAGCAGAGTGTTTCCGGACTGAAGCGCCTAGAACCGCTCGGACACAGCGAAAAGATCGGAATAGTGTAACAGATATCGACTGGCAGCTTCTGAGAATTTCAGTGAGAGCTGCGTGCAAGATGAGTCGATATGTCATTGACAAGGGGATGCCGGTTACTCGTCAGCACCGATTTAGTCCAACTTTATGGCATATGCTGGTTTGGCTAGAAATGAAAGTCACAGAAGCAGGAGCTGTTGGAGCTCTACCTGGCCAAGTGCATACAAAAGAATAGCATTTTTGATGCGGGTTGGTAGAGACTTGAGTCATTTATATTAGCGCAGGCTACAAGTAGCGGATGACGCAACGGAAAAAGTACAGAACGTTAATTCGCGGTTAGTGGGACCGAGTCCCTATGAGGTAATATTTTTTCATTCTTAGTTTCTACGTTACTTACACTACAAATAAACTGAAGTAATGCTCAATATATTAGCCGGCCGGAGTGGCCGCGCGGTTAAAGGCGCTACAGTCTGGAACCGCACGACCGCTACGGTCGCAGGTTCGAATCCTACCTCGGGCATGGATGTGTGTGATGTCCTTAGGTTAGTTAGGTTTAAGTAGTTCTAGGGGACTTATGACCACAGCAGTTGAGTCCCATAGTGCTCAGAGCCATTTGAACCATTTTTTGAATGCTCAATATATTATATTTATTGAGGTTTTTCTTAAAAAGAAAAAGCAAACGATTGTTTTGAATTGCAAATAAATTTCGATGAAAGCGTTTTACTTACACTATCCACGAGGATTCTGCAAATAAATTTCCCGAAAAGATTATAAGGCGTACTCGGGAACTTCGTGTATAATTAGATCCTCTGATATTATTTTACAGTTAACGATATTCATCGTAAAAACAGGGAAAGCAGTAATTTTCTCTGCGTCTTGCACACGCTGTATTTTTACAATTACGTGTTTATTCTGAAGTTTCTATAGACAAACAAACTTTGTTTATATTCATAAAAGTGTTTCTCTCTGTAGTTTTGCAGCGACCGACACGTAATTTTGTTCAAACGCCAAAATAAAACAAAAAAAAAAGAAGAAAAATACGACGTCCTGAACGCTTTAATTACCATCCCTTGTTGGAAGTACAATCCTTCCTTGGAAACTAATTTGCTACCCCAAATTTGTCCTACCTTTTCATTCCTTTTACGAAAACTTTATTAAATACATTAATGAAGCCCCAGATCCTGTAATTACCGTTCTGTATTATTTCTGCTGCGCCAACCGCTGCCTGGAAACTAAGCTAGCATAAATCTACATTTACATGATTACTTTGCTAGTCACAATAAAGTGCCTGGCAGAGGGTTCAATGAACCACTTTCAAACTGTCTCTCTACCGTTCCACTCTCGAACGGCACGCGGGAAAAACGAGCACTTAAATTTTTCTGTGCGAGCCCTGATTTATTTTATCGTGATATCATTTCTCCCTATGTAGGTGGGTGCCAACAGAATGTTTTCGCAATCGGAGGAGAGTACTGGCGCTTGAAATTTCATGAGAAGATACGGAACGCCGTGCTGGATCACAAGGGCCTCGTATCACTAGCAGTCGAGATGACCGGCATCTTATCCGCACGGCTGTAACGGATCGTGCAGCCACGTCTCGATCCCTGAGTCAACGGATGGGGACGTTTGCAAGACAACAACCATCTGCATGAACAGTTCGACGACATTTGCAGCAGCATGGACTGTCAGCTCGGAGACCATGGCTGTGGTTACCATTGACGCTGAATCACAGACAGGAGCTCCTGCGATGGTGTACTCAACGACGAACCTGGGTGCACGAATGGCAAAACGTCATTTTTCGGATGAATCCAGGTTCTGTTTAGAGCATCATGATGGTCGCATCCGTGTTTGGCGACATCGCGGTGAACGCACATTGGAAGCGTGTATTCGTCATCGCCATACTGGCGTATCACCCGGCGTGATGGTATGGGGTGCCATTGGTTACACGTCTCGATCACCTCTTGTTCGCATTGAAGGCACTTTGAACAGTGGACGTTACATTTCAGATGTGTTACGACCCATGGCTCTACCCTTCATTCGCTCCCTACGAAACCCTACTTTTCAGCAGGATAATGCACGACCGCATGTTGCAGGTCCTGTACGGGCCTTTCTGGATACAGAAAATGCTCGACTGCTGCCCTGGCCAGCACATTCTTCAGATCTCTCACCAATTGAAAACGTCTGGTCAATGGTGGCCGAGCAACTGGCTCGTCACAATACACCAGTCACTACTCTTGATGAACTGTGGTATCGTGTTGAAGCTGCATGGGCAGCTGTACGTGTACACGCCATCCAAGCTCTGTTTGACTCAATGCCCAGGGGTGTCAAGGCCGTTATTACGACCAGAGTTGGTTGTTCTGAGTACTGATTTCTCAGGATCTATGCACCCAAATTGCGTGAAAATGTAATCACATGTCAGTTCTAGTATAATGTATTTGTCCAATGAATACCCGTTTACCATCTGCATTTCTTCTTGGTGTAGCAATTTTAATGGCCAGTAGTGTAGAATGATGAGTGTAGCTACTCCCTGTTGCAGTCAGATGGAAGGCATGGGTTTGCGGATACCTGGAGGACGTTACCTGCCATGATGTGTAATGTCAACAACGAAGTAGTGTTTCCAGAGTTTTCAGTTTTTTGGGATCACAGTGTGGCCCCCTTATTGCGTTTAAGTCATCGCTAAATGTGGAAGAATATGAAGACATTTTACAGCTTTTTGTACGCGTACAGAAGATAAATAGTGTGGACAGGATTACTGTTTGTATCAGATGACAAAGCTCCCTGTAACAGCTGCATCTTTGTGAACAGTAACAGTCCTGAAATGGACTTGCCTGCCCAGAGTCCCGACCTCAACCCAAAGGAACGTGATATATACATTATGAGATCAAAAGTATCCGGACACCTCGCCGGCCTGTGTGGCCGAGCTGTTCTAGGCGCTTCAGTCTGGCACCGCGCGACTGCTACGGTCGCAGGTTCGAATCCTGCTTCGGGCATGGATATGTGTGATGTCCATAGGTTAGTTAGGTTTAAGTATTTCTAAGTTCTAGGGGACTGATGACCTCAGATTTTAAGTCCCATAGTGCTCAGAGCCATTTTTTGATCCGGACACCCCGAAAAACATACGTTTTTCATATTAGGTGCATTGTGCTGCCACCTACTGCCAGATACTCTATATCAGTGACCTTAGTAGTCACTAGACATTGTGGGAGGGCAGAATGGGGCGCTCCGCGGAACTCAGACTTAGGACGTCGTCAGGTGATTGGGTGTCACTTGTATCATACGTCTGTACGCGAGATTTCCACACTCCTAAACATCCCTAGGTCCACTGTTCCGGTATGATAGTGCAGTGGAAACGTGAATAGACAAGTACAGCACAAAAGCGTACAGGGCGACCTCGTCCGTTGACTGACAGAGACCAGCGACAGCTGAAGAGGGTCGTAATGTTAATAGACAGACTTTTATCCAGAACATCACACAGGAATTCCAGACTGCATCAGGATCCACTGCAAGTACTATGACAGTTAGGCTGGAGGTGAGAAAACTTGGATTTCACGGTCGAGAGGCTGCTCATAAGCCACACATCACTCCGGTAAATGCCAAACAATGCCTCGCTTGATGTAACGAGCGTAAACATTGGACGATTGAACAGTGGATAAACGTTGTGTGAAGTGACGAATCACTGTACACAATGTGGCGATCCCATGGCAGGCTGTGGATGTGCTGAATGCTCGGTGAATGTCATCTGCCAACGTGTGAAGTGCCAACAGTAAAATTCCGAGGCGGTGGTGTTATGATGTGGTCGTGTTTTGCATGTAGGGGCCTTGCACCCCTTGTTGTTTTGCGTGGAACTATCACAGCACAGGCCTAAATTGATGTTTTAAGCACCTTTTTGCGTCTCACTGTTGAAGAGCAATTCGCGGATGGCGATTGCGTCTTTCAACACGATCGAGCACCTGTTCATAATGCACGGCCTGTGGCGGAGTGGTTACACGACAGTAACATCCCTGTAATGGACTGTCCTGCACAGAGTCCTGACCTGAATCCTATAGAACACCTATGGGATGTTTGGAACCCCGAATTCGTGCCAGGCCTCGCCGACCGACATCGATACCACTCCTCAGTGCAACACTCCGTGAAGAATGGCTTCCATTCCCCAAGAAACCTTCCAGCACCTGATTGAACGTATGCCTACGAAAGTGGAAGCTGTCATCAGGGCATTATTGATGGAGGGCGGCACGAGCTTGTAAGTGATTTTCAGCCAGGTGTCCGGATACTTCTGATCATAGTGTATGTCACATTAATGTGTTTCATTTATACATTAATTAGCTTTTTGTCTGCGTACACATATGTCACAAATCTCTCTCTCTCTCTCTCTCTCTCTCTCTCTCTCTCTCTCTCTCACACACACACACACACACGGACAACACAACACAGGTCATTTTCGAACAATTGTACATGTTGTCCCTACTCATTCCTACTCCTTCGCGTGGGGTGGTAAATGTGACGTCCTTCGCCAGTATTTTTATACAATTATTGAGCGATGTATACACCAGTTTTGGTTGAAATTGCGCCAAGCGTTCAGGATTGTGCTTTTATGTAACTCCTCTTCACCCCATCCTCAGCCGTAGGTGCAGTAAGTATGTCTCACTGTACAGTATACACACCACTGGCCATTAAAATTGCTACACCAAGAAGAAATGCGGATGATAAACGGGTATTCATTGGACAAATACATTATACTAGAACTGACATGTGATTACATTTTCACGCAATTTGGGAGCATAGATCCTGAGAAATCAGTACCCAGAACAACCACCTCTGGCCGTAATAACGGCCTTGATACGCCTGGGCATTGAGTCAAACAGAGCTTGGATGGCGTGTACACGTACAGCTGCCCATGCAGCTTCAACACGATACCACAGTTCATCAAGAGTAGTGACTGGTGTATTGTGACGAGCCAGTTGCTCGGCCACCATTGACCAGACGTTTTCAATTGGTGAGAGATCTGGAGAATGTGCTGGCCAGAGCAGCAGTCGAACATTTTCTGTATCTAGAAAAGCCCGTACAGGACCTGAACATGCGGTCGTGCATTATCCTGCTGAAATGTAGGATTTCGCAGGGATTGAATGAAGGGTGGAGCCACGGGTCATAACACATCTGAAATGTAACGTCCACTGTTCAAAGTGCCGTCAATGCGAACAAGATGTGACCGAGACGTGACACCCCATACCATCACGCCGGGTGATACGCCAGTATGGCGATGACGAATACACGCTTCCAATGTGCATTCACCGCGATGTCGCCAAACACGTATGCGACCATCATGATGCTGTAAACAGAACTTGGATTCATCCGAAAACATGACGTTTTTCCATTCGTGCACCTAGGTTCGTCGTTGAGTACACCATCGCAGGCGCTCCTGTCTGTGATGCAGCGTCAAGAGTAACCGCAGCCGTGATCTCCGAGATGATAGTCCATGCTGCTGCTAACGTCGTCGAACTGTTCGTGCAGATGGTTGTTGTCTTGCAAACGTCCCCATCTGTTGACTCAGGGATCTAGACGTGGCTGCACGATCCGTTACAGCCATGCGCATAAGATGCCTGTCATCTCGACTGCTAGTGATACGAGGCCGTTGGGATCCAGCAAGGCGTTCCGTATTACCCTCCTGAACCCACCGATTCCATATTCAGCTAACAGTCATTGGATCTCGACCAACGCGAGCAGCAATGTCGCGATACGATAAACCGTGTGGTGTCACCGCCAGACACCACACTTGCTAGATGGTAGCTTTTAAATCGGCCGCGGTCCGTTAGTATACGTCGGACCCGCGTCTCGCCACTATCAGTGATTGCAGACCGAGCGCCGCCACACGGCAGGTCTAGAGAGACTTCCTAGCACTCGCCCCAGTTGCACAACCTACTTTTCTAGCGATGGTTCACTGACAAAATACGCTCTCATTTGCCGAGACGATAGTTAGCATAGCCTTCACATACGTCAATTGCTACGACCTAGCAAGGCGCCATTACCAGTTACTATTGATGTTATGAATAATGTACCGTCAAGAGCGACGTTCACCATTAATGGATTAAAGTGAAGTATTCCACCAGCTACGTCCGTTTTTTCTAAATTCTAATTTCCTTGTCCTGTTCCAGACGTCACGCCAGCCTGCGTGAGCTAAAACGCGTGCCTTTCGGCTTCCTCTAGTAACACGGTGTTGGCTCTCCTGCCAACCACAACAAACCGCAATCGCGATAGGCTACAATCCGACCTTTATGAAAGTCGGAAACGTGATGGTACGAATTTCTCCTCCTTACACGAGGCATCACAACAATGTTTCACCAGGCAACGCCGGTCAACTGCTGTTTGTGTGTGAGAAATCGGTTGGCAACTTTCCTCATGTCAGTACGTTTTAGGTGTCGCCACCGGCGCCAACCTTGTGTGAATGCTCTGAAAACCCAGTCATTTGCATATCACAGCATCTTCTTCCTGTTGGTTAAATTTCTCGTCTGTAGCACGTCATCTTCGTGGTGTAGCAATTTCAATGGCCAGTAGTATATATAATCAGATAGCGAGTGACCCGTGCGCCAGGTTTGGCAGAAGTTGTTTCAGGTGTTACAGAGAATGGCTGATCTGTCACTGTCTTTGGAACCATCCACTTCCCTCCCATTTCTATTAGACGTGAAATGTCATCGCGACTGTCAGCAATGAACCTATGAGCCAAGGGACCCCGAATACAATGGATTCGATACTAGTATCTGTTTATACCTATAGTTTTTACTTGTCACGGCTTCTCATTCCTTCGCAGCCCTTCTCCACGCCTCACCGCCACCACCTGCCCAAGGGATACCAAGGGTATATTAGTCCTCACAGTATCTGCACACAAATAATTATGCAAATAGCGTGTATACAAAATTTAATTTAAATTGCTGCAGACGTTCTGGAGTTGTGGTTATGTGTCACCCCCTTGTCATTTACTTCCTGTCCTCTATAGGATTTACGTGGTTCTTACCCCCCCCCCCCCCAACAGTGCTTCCTTCCAGATAGTAATATGTGTACCAGTTTCCTTGAAATCGATTCAGTGGTTTAGAAGGCGATATGGATGATTTTATAAATATACGAGGTTGCCCAGAAAGTAAGCACCACATTTTTTTCTTTTAAATTTGTTTATTGAACATAACGAGAATTACACTGCGAAAGAATGGTGTTTTATCCACACACCCTATTTTTCCACATAATCTCCATCCCTTTCTGTGGCCTTCCTCCAGCGCGGAAAAAGGGCTTGTATGCCCAGTCAGTACCAATTCTTGTCCTGGTGGCGGAGCCAGTGCTTCACTTTGTGAATTGCATCCACACTTCCTTTGCTGATTAACAGATGCAGCGCCAGCTGCCGAGTCGTAATGCGTCTATCCTCGCGAATGACAACAACGGCTCGCTGCAACATGTCAGGTGTGACAGCTGTGGATGGTCTCCCCGACCGCTGCAAATCGTGGAGTTCCGCCGAACCGCTTTCTGATGACCTGTTCCTCCGTGTCTAGCGACTAACTGTACTTCTGTCGACAGCAGATGCTCCATAGACTTTCCACAAGCGTTTGTGAATATTGCTCACAGTTTTTTTCTCTGCAGTGATGATGATGTTTGGTTTGGGGGGCGCTCAACTGCGCGGTCATCAAAGCCCGTACAAAGTCCCAATTTTTACACAGTCCAATTTCTTTTCACAATCCAATCTAGTCACTCTCGCGAATGATGATGATGATGATGATGATGAAATCATGAGGACAACGCAAACACCCAGTCCCCGGGCAGAGAAAATCCCCAACCCAGCCGGGAATCGAACCCGGGACCCCGTGATCCAGAGGCAGTAACGCTAGCCCCTAGACCACGAGCTGTGGACGCACTGCAGTGAGAAATTCAATGACAGCACGTTGCTTGTGATGTTCTTAGGTTAGTTAGGTTTAAGTGGAGCACGTTGCTTGTGATGTTCTTAGGTTGGTTAGGTTTAAGTGGTTCTAAGTTCTAGGGGACTGATGAAGTTAAGTCCCATAGTGCTCAGAGCTATTTGAACCATTTTGATGATGATGTTGGGTTTGTGGGATGCTCAAGTCCGTGGTCATCAGCGACCGTACAAAGTCCCAATTTCTACACAGTCCAGTTTCTTTCCACAATCCAATCTAGTCGCTCTCATGAATGATGATGATGATGATGAAATGATGAGGATAACGCAAACACCCAGTCTGCGGGCAGAGAAAATCCCCAACCCGGCCGGGAATCGAACCCGGGATCCCGTGGTCCAGAGGCAGTAACGCTAGCCCCCTAGACCACGAGCTGCAGACACTATGCAGTGAGAAATTCAGTGACAGCACGTTCCTTGTGACGTACATCACCTACAGACGCCATTTTGGAACTGTCCTGCAGCTACGCTGTTTGTCGGAAGTGACTTGACGCGCTCCCTCAGGAGACTTCAGATAATACATACGTAACGTTTCGTATTCGTAGCATTGTTTTTGGATAGGGAAATAAAAATGCTGTGCATAACTTTCTGGGCTACCATAATAGCTGACAGACCCAGCCTTGCCCGGATATGTATTCGTGAAAACATCTTTGAAATTATGAAACGGTCGTACAAAGAAACAGGCATAATGTACAAATGTGTAAGTATAGATGCTTCGCGTGTCAACAACGCGATTTCGTGAACGTCACTGCGGTAACGCGTCTTCATAGCACGATAAACAGCTACTATTTTCGCCTACGGCCGTGTGTGCTTCGCAATTTAAAGCTGTCAAAAGCGCTACCTGGTGTCTCGGATTTCCGTAAGTCTCTCAGTAGCGGAGGATAAATGTATTAAAACTTCATGCATGCTGCGCCATTTTTTCTTTCTCGCATCTCCCGAACTATGATAGGCAGGTGATTCATACCCCGATAGCCTGACAGTAAAGGATATGTGCACCAAGTCTGGCTGAAATCGGCCCAGTGGTTTAGGTGGACATGAGATTCCGCGAATGCTGTATATACTGGCAGGGTGCAAGGCGCTGCCACGGGAGTTCCGGACTCAGCGGAGTTGTTTTCCAAGAGGCGCTGGGCTGACAAAGGCGACCTTGCACCGCTGGGATCTGGGCCAAGATTCTCTTTGCGAGTGGGTGCTGCACGCAACCCCACCCACGCCGTGGAGGAGTGTGTGCCGGCGATTGGCACGTGTTGTACAGGTGCAACACATGCCACTGGCTGACAAGTCACGGCTGTCATTTTGTTCCCTTTTTCCTTTTCTTCTCTTCTCTTCTCTTAACTGGTGGAATGTGAATGATTCGCGAAGTCACAACGCGGACGAAATTGAGTGTTGAGTGATCACGACAGGCATTCAAGAGCATGGTGACGAAAAATAAGAGGACGACACCTGCAAAAATCACTGCAGAACTGAATGTCGAACTCAGGAATTCTGTCAGCGTAAAAAAAGAACAAAAAAAACGAAGGGAGCTCCATAAGCATGGAATTTCAAGGCACGCTACGATTAAAAGAGAGTGATGCAGGTGCCTGTAGAAGGAAAACGCGGTGTCGAGGCTATAAAACCTGGGCAATGGAGCAGTGGAAGTCGGATGATTCACCTTCTACTCTGATTCCAACTTCTGGCATTGTTTTCTTCCCAAGAATGAAACATGGCGGGGGTCCGGTGATGATTTGCCCAGCCACATCGTGGTATTCCATGGGTCCCATCGTGTGTTCCAAGACTATAGGACCCCTATTCACACAGCTCCCATCGTCTAGGACTGGCTTTATGAGCATGCTGGGCAAAAATCACCAGATCTAAATATTGCTGAGCCTTTGTACTCTACTTTGTAGAGAAGATTTCATGATCGCTATCCACCTCCCAGCTCGTTACCTGAAGTTCCACTATTATGCAAGCAGAATGGTATAAGATTGCCTTGAAAACTATGAAGGACGCGTATTTATCCATTTCGAGACGACTGGAAGCTGTTTTGAACAAAAGGGTTTCCTACGCTGTATTGTTGTTGTTGTGGTCTTCAGTCTTGAGACTGGTTTGATGCAGCTCTCCATGCTACTCTATCCTGTGCAAGCTTCTTCATCTTCCAGTACCTACTGCAACCTACATCCTTCTGAATCTGCTTAGTGTCTTCATCTCTTGGTCTCCATCTACGATTTTTACCTTCCACGCTGCCCTCCAATACTAAATTGGTGATCCCTTGATGCCTCACAAGATGTCCTACCAACCGATCCCTTCTTCTAGTCAAGTTGTGCCACAAACTCCTCTTCTCCCCAGTTCTACTCAATACTTCCTCATTAGTTATGTGATCTACCCATCCAATCTTCAGCATTCTTCTGTAACGCCACATTTCGAAAGCTTCTATTCTCTTCTTGTCCGTGTTTCACTTCCATACATGGCTACACTCCATGCAAATACTTTCAGAAACGACTTCCTGACACTTAAATCTATACTCGATGTTAACAAATATCTCTTCTTCAGAAACACTTTCCTTGCCATTGCCAGTCTACATTTTATATCCTCTCTACTTCGACCATCATCAGTTATTTTGCTCCCCAAATAGTAAACTCCTTTGCTACTTTAAGTGTCTCATTTCCTAATCTAATTCCCTCCGCATCTCCCGACTTAATTCGACTACATTCCATCATCCTCGTTTTGCTTTTGTTGATATTCATCTTATATCCTCCTTTCAAGACACTGTCCATTCCGTTCAACTGCTCTTCCAAGTCCTTTGCTGTCTCTGACAGAATTACAATGTCATCGGCGAACCTCAAAGTTTTTATTTCTTCTCCATGGATTTTAATACCTACTCCCAATTTTTCTTTTGTTTCCTTTACTGCTTGCTCAATATACAGATTGAATAGCATCGGGGAGAGGCTACAACCCTGTCTCACTCCCTTCCCAACCACTGCTTCCCTTTCATGCCCCTCGACTCAAAATTGCCATCTGGTTTCTGTACAAATTGTAAATAGCCTTTCGCTCCCTGTATTTTACCCCTGCCCCCTTCAGAATTTGAAAGAGAGTATTCCAGTCGACATTGTCAAAAGCTTTCTCTAAGTCTACAAATGCCTTTCCTAGATCTATCTTCTAAGATAAGTCGTAGGGTCAGTATTGCCTCACGTGTTCCAATATTTCTGCGGAATCCAAACTGATCTTCCCCGAGGTCGCTGTATTAGTCTCGGTAATGTGTTGTATTTTTGGAGTTTCCACATTTTTGGCTACCCCTTGAAGGAGTAACGTTGTCTATGTTATGCATATACCCTGAGGTGACAAAAGTCGCAGGATACCTCGTAATGTCGTGTCGGACCTCCTTTTGCCCTGCGTACTGCAGCTATTCGACCTGACATGGACTTAAATATTAAGCCATACTGGTACTATATCTGCCCATAATTGCGAAAGTTTTGCCAGTGAGAGATCTTGTGCACGAAATGAACTCTCGATTTTGTCCCATAAATGGTCGATGGGATTCATGTAGAGCATTCTAGGTGACCAAACGGTTCATTTGATTTATCGAGAATATTCTTCAAATTAATCGCGAGCAGTTTTGGCCCGGTGGTATGGTACATTGTCATCCATAGTTGTTTGGGAAAGTGACGTCCATGAATGCATGCAAATGGTCTACAAGTAACCGAACATACAGATAACCCAGTCAATTCCATGTAAGCACAATCCACACCAACTTGCACAGTGTCTTGCTGATAACTTGCGTCCATGGCTTCGTGGGGTCTGCACCGTACTCGAACCCTAGCAGCAGGTCTTACTAACTGAAATCGGAACTCGTCTGACCACCCACGGTTCTCCAGTCGTCTAGAATCCAACCGATTCGGTCACGAACCCACGAGAGGTGCTGCTGGCGATATCACGCTGTTAGCAAAGCCACTCGCGTCGGTCGTCTGCTGCCATAGCCCATTAACGCTAAATTTCTAACGGATACGCTCGTCGTACGTCCCACACTGATTTCTGTGGTTATTTCACGTAGTATTGCTTGTCTGTCAGCACTACGCAAAAGCTGCCGCTCTCAGTCATTAAGTCGGCGACTGCGTTGCCCATGATGATAGGTAACGCTTGAAATTTGGTATTCTGGACACATTACTGACACTGTGGATCTCCGAATATTGAATTTCCTAGCGAGTTCTGAAATGGAATGTCCCATGCGTGTAGCTCCTACCATTCCGCGTTCAAAGTCTGTGAATTCCCATTGTGTTGCAAAAATCACGTCGGAAACATTTTCACGTCGTGAAGCACCTGACAGTTCCGCCAATGCACTGCTCGGTTATACCTTTCGTAGCGATACTACCGCCATCTGTATATGTGCTCATCGCCATCCCATGACTTTCGTCACCTTCTTCTTCTTCTTCTTCTTCTTGCGTTACGGCCCCTGTAGGACCACGGATAGCCCCTTCGTGGACTGCCTTTTCCTCTTCCTCTCCCAGAACCTCTTCGTTCTTTCTCTTCTTCTCTCCCGCTCTTCTTCCGAGATCTTCAGTTTCCGTTTCTCCTGTCGGCTCCACTGTATTCTCCTCTGTCATTGATCTCCGGCATATTCGTCAGTGTATATTTGTTCCTCCAATTTTCCTTTCCTTCGACCTTGATCCCCAATTCCAACCAGTTTTTCCGAAGTTCAACAACCCACTTCCTGTCTTTGCCCCTTGTCATCCCTATTGTTTCCCACACTCTCTTCGTCATTCTGTCCATGCTCATCCTAACTACATGTCCAGCAAACCTTGCCCTTTTGAGTCTGATTTCCCCGGATATTGTTCTCATGTTCCGGTACAATTCTTCCCTAGGTCTTCGCATCCACCTCTCTCCACCTCTTTTGGGACCTAGTATTTTTCTCTCTTCTTTCTCTAGTTGTTCTGCCCCATTTCTTCCTAGTGTTATCGTCTCAGCAGCACATAATACTGCATTCCTCACCGTTGCCTTGCAGTGGCTTATCTTTGCCTCTGTGGATATATTCTTTTTGTTGTATATCTCTCTCGTCATGCAGAAGGCTGACCTCAACTTCTTTATCCTCACTGTTATTACCTCCTTGCTCCTGTTCCTTCCTATTATAAATTCTTCCAAGTATTTAAATTTGTCCACCATTTGCACAGTGCCTTCCAGTGTTTCCCAGTTTGCAGTGGTATTTAATGTCTTTGTCTTGCTACAGGCGATCCTCAGTCCCAACTTTCTGGCTACCTTACTTTAGTTGTCGAGTTGTGTCTTTGCGTCTTCTTCCGTCTCACTTGCTATTGCTATGTCATCTGCAAAAGCTAGGCAGTCCACTTGAGCTCTGTTGGCCTTTTTTATCCCCCACATGGGTCTTTGGTATTCCCATTTCCTCGTTTATTGCTCTCCTCTGCCTGATCACTTCGTCCAGTGCTATATTGAACAACAATGGTGACAATCCATCTCCCTGTTTAACACCAGTCTTTATCTCAAATTCTTCTGACACTGCTCCTCTGAATCTCAGCCATGCTTTTGTGTCTGTCAGAATTTCTTTTATGTGTTTTTGTGTATTCCATCAAGTCCTCTGTTCTTCAGGATCCTAACAAGAGTCTGTCTGTCGCTGGAGTCATGTCTTTTGTCACCTCAATGTATGGTCCCACTTTTAAGTGTCCACACTATATCTGATCTTGCTCAAGAGTGATGGTATCCGAATGCTTGGGAACCACCACCCTAACACGTTATCCTTGCGGGTAGGCTTGGAGTAACACATGCACCAGCTACGACCTTGGCCAACGCCTGTCTTGGGCGCGTGTTTGCCACCTGTTCAACACGTGGCCAACTCTGTAGAGTCGCCAATGCCAGCTGTGACGTAACCAGCGATCGCTTGTGCTGCGGCTTTGAATATGCCGGAGACATTCCAGCCCCGGTGACATAACTAGGCTACGCACTCGGCACGCATATCCAGGTCGTAGTTTCTCTGGTGCCGCGTTTTTGTGAGAGTCTAAAAGAAGGAAGCGCCAAAGACAATGCGTTTCATAACACGCAAATTTTCAAAGGCGTATCCAGGCGGACGTACACTACTGGCCATTAAGATTACTACACCACGAAGATAACGTGCTACAGACGTGAAATTTAACCGACAGGAAGAAGATGCTGTGATATGCAAATGATTACATTTTCAGAGCATTCACACTAGGCTGGGGCCAGTTGCGACACCTAAAACGTGCTGACATGAGGAAAGTTTCCAACCGATTTCTCATACACAAACAGCAGTTGACCGGCGTTGCCTGGCGAAACATTGTTGTGATGCCTCTTGTAAGGAGGAGAAATGCGAACCATCACGTTTCCGACTTTGATAAAGGTCGGATAGCCTATCGCGATTGCGGTTTATCGTATCGCGACATTGCTGCTCGCGTTGGTCGAGATCCAATGACTGTTAGCAGAATATGGAATTGGTGGGTTCAGGAGGGTAATACGGAACGCCGTGCTGGATCCCAACGGCCTCGTACCACTAGCAGTCTAGATGACAGGCATCTTATTCGCATGGCTGTAACGGATCGTGCAGCCACGTCTCGATCCCCGAGTCAACAGATGGGGACGTTTGCAAGACAACAACCATCTGCACGAAGAGATCGACGAAGTTTGCTGCAGCATGGACTATCAGCTCGGAGACCATGGCTGCGGTTACCCTTGACGCTGAATCACAGACAGGAGCGCCCGCGATGGTGTACTCAACGACGAACCTGGGTGCACGAATGGCAAAAAGTCATTTTTTCGAATGAATCCAGGTTTTGTTTACAGCATCACGATGGTTGCATCCGTGTTTGGCGACATCGCGGTGAACGCACATTGAAAGCGTGTATTTGTCATCGCCATACTGACGTATCACCCGGCGGGATGGTATGGGGTGTCACGTCTCGGTCACCTCTTGTTCGCATTGACGGCACTTTAAACAGTGGACGTTACATTTCAAATGTGTTACGACTCGTGGCTCTACCCACCATTCGATCCCTGTGAAACCCTACATTTCAGCAGGATAATGCACTACCGCATGTTGCATGTCCTGTACGGGCTCTCTGGATACAGAAAATGTTCGACTGCTGCCCTGGCCAGGACATTCTTCAGATCTCTCACCAACTGAAAACGTCTGGTCAATGGTAGCCGAGCAACTGGCTCGTCACAATACGCCAGTCACTACTCTTGTTGAACTGTGGTATCGTGTTGAAGCTACATGGGCAGCTGTACCTGTACACGCCATCCAAGCTCTGTTTTACTCATTGCCCAGGCGTATCAAGGCCGTTATTACGGCCAGAGGTGGTTGTTCTGGGTACTAATTTCTCAGGATCTATGCACCCAAATTGCGTGAAAATGTAATAACGTATCAGTTCTAGTATAATATATTTGTCCAATGAATACCCGTTTATCATCTGCATATCTTCATGGTGTAGCTAAGTTAATGGCCAGTAGTGTATTAATATGGTATACGTGCGAAGTGAGTCAGAACATTTAATAGATATTTAAGTGATAAGAAGTACAGCCAGAGGCATTGATCGTGAAATTCCAGAACTGTTTCGTTATTCAACTTGGTGCAGTTGATGCCCCTCTCTAGCACAAGCCCGGCTTACGCTCTTGTACATTTTCGTTGTAAGGAGACGCTTACTTCTTGTTCCAGGTGTTGCATATAGCCATTTTACATCCACATCTACATGGGTGCTCTGTAAATCACACTTAAATAACTGGCAGAGGGTTCATCGAGCTACCATCACAATAATTCTCTATTATTCCACTCGAACAGCGCGCGGGAAAAAACGAACGCCGATATCTTTCCGTGCGAGTTCTGATATCCTTTATTTTATTATGATGATTGTTTCTTCCCATGTAGGTCGGCGTCAACAAGATATTTTTGTGTTCGGAGGAGAAAGTTGGTGACTGAAATTTCGTGAGAAGATAGAGCCGTAACGGAAAACGCTATTGTTTTAATGATTTCCACTCCAAATCCTGTATCATGCCCGTGATAATTTTGCCCTATTCCTCGATAATACAGAACGTGTTGCCCCCCTTTTTTTTTAACCTCATCGATGTTCTCCATTAATCCTATCTGGCAAAGATCCCACCCGGCGCAGCGTTACTCCAAAAGAGGACGGACAAGCGTAGTGTAGGCAGACTCTTTAGTAGATCTGTTGCACCTTCTACCTGTTCTGCCAATAAAACAGAGACTTCGGTTCGCCTTCCCCACAAAAGTTTCTATGTATTCTTTCCAATTTAAGTTGTTCGTAATTGGAATTTCTAAATATTTAGTTAACTTTACGGCCTTTAGATTTGACTGATTTATCGTGTAACCGAACTTTAACGAATTCCTTTTAGCACTCATGTGGGTAACCTCACACTTTTTATTATTAAAGGTCAATTGCCTATTTTCGCACCATACGAATATCTTATTTTATTGGTTGTAATCTTCTTGTCAGTATCGTTTCTTTTTCCGTCTCAGTAGCACTTTTTTTTGTCCAACATGCCTTGTTTCGATCACATGTGATCACGCTCAGAACTGTATAGTTGCGTAAGTAACGCATCGTGTCATGCAGTATTCTGACGGCTGAATATCAGGTCCATTATTATTTCTCATATATGTAAACGACCTTCTGTCTAATATACAACAAGCAGATTCAGTTCTTTTTGAGGATATGCTAGTACTGCTATCATCCGAACATACATACAGAAGCAGAACAAACGGTAGGTATTATTCAGTGGTTTTCTGCAAACGGTGTCATTCTCAATTTCAAACAGACACAACATGCTCAGTTCTGTGCTATGTGCTGCTCACTCGCTATCATCTTATCGACATCTGTTTAAGGTGTTAGGCATTTTGACTACTGCCTCACAATATATTTATTCCCTCGTGAAGTTTGTCGTAAATAATCCACTGCACTTCAAAATGGACATTGATGTACATAATTGCAATACCAGAAGAAAAAGTGGCATTCACTACTCCACAGAAAGATTGTCTTTAGAACAAACAGGAGTGCGCCATGCTGCCACCGAAGTTTTTGATCACTTACCCAACGATACAAAAAATCTGTCAGATATCAACGCAAAATTTGAAAATAAACTGAAAAAGTTACTCATTGACAACCCCTTCTGTTCCATAGAAGAATTTCAATTTTTGTAATGTGTAAAAGGTTACTAACTCACTTCCGCATTGAATGAAAAACAAAACAACCTTCTTAATGGTCTGCATGTAGACATATTTATACATGAATGTGTATGATAGCGTAAAATGACTCATTACGATTAATCGTACGAATGACCCATGCAACGTGAAACTAACTAATTAACTTCTAATGCATAATTGTGCATGACACGACTTTTTTACGCAGCTAAATAGATCTGAAGATGTGGACGAAACTAGTCATACTGTAAAAAATATAATAAAAATGTTTAACTGAGATAAAAAAATAAAGATAAATAAATTTGTAAATACCAACACAGTTACTGAATTCTCTCGCGACGAATACTGTGTACATCGGCTTTAGGGAGGTTTAAACAGTATATTTTGCATTTGTTATTTTGTTTGTTATTGCTTTGAATTCATCAGCACTGAAACAGTGAAAAACGAACTGCGTTGTTGTTGCAAGCAATGTGACTGTGGACTGTGTGTGTTTCTCCAATTTCTGAACTGCGTTATACAAATAAAAATTATTGCAGAGAGTGCCTTTTACTTCATTGTGAAGTCCAGTCGATCTGAATAAAAGAAAAACGAGGCTGAGCAGAGATGGGGAAATTGGGTGATGTCGGGTAGGGGGAGAGGAAGCACTAAGTGGAAGCGTGCTCTGGGCCGAAGTTACCCTCGCAACACCACTGTTCGGTTCTCAACTCATTCTGTTCCCTCGCGCGGAAGTAACGCCAGTGAATTTCCAGAGAGCAACGAATTTTATATTATTTTTGAAATGCGTGTAGTGGTGAAACAGCTGTTGCCTCGTAATGGAAAATTCGTAATTTCGTCTTTGTGCAAAACGCTGGTACCCGTTCCTTATGTAAACATTTTTCTGCGAAGCTTTTTTCATTTATAATTAGTTTTTAAACTAGTTTTTCTCGTGTTATCCGTTTTTGTTTTCCCGAGCAATAACAGTCTTACTTTGTATGCAAAGCATCAGACGCACATGAAATCTTCTACTAGGTATCCCGGGTTTATGCACACCAAAGCCGAAAAATTAACAGTAGAGTCAATAAATTTCCATCAGTTTTAACGATCTGTAGTCTGTCTGTATCAAATTAGTCATGGCTGTATCTATAGTGGAAATGGTTTTTGCAATGCAAGGTTTATCTAGTGAATTACACATTCGAATAAGAGAACTGCTTTTATTTTATCCTGTGTATTAATCTTATCTGTCATTTAATCGTTGTTTTGAAAGATTTACTTTTTGTAGCACAATATATTCGGTTGGTGCATAAGTTCGTAGCGTTTTTCCATAAGTGTAATAAGCACAACAGATACACATAACAGAGACTTTAGTCATCAATGATATATTCTCCTTCACTACAAGGTGTACAACTTTGCTTTCGCCGTTTTTCCGCAACATTTGAGGCTTTAATGAAAGAAATTGGTTACACATGTATCATTGAAAGTATTTTCCATCGCTGGCCACTACTTTCTCCCATCTTTCAGGCAGTGTACGAATCCCGCGTCGAAAAAAATTGTTCATCTTTTGAAGCGATCCGCGAATCGATCCAATTTGTGACTTCATGAGATCGGGAGTGTTGGTCAGCCAGACCATGCGTCATTGATCTAAACAGGTGATAGTCAGAGGGAGCAATGTCTGGAGAATACGGAGGGTGGAGTAGGACTTCCTATTTTAACGTTTCCAAGTACGTTTTGACCCCTTTTGCAACGTGGGATCGAGCGTTGCCGTGCTGCAAAATCACTTTATCGTGCCTCTCACAGTATTGCAGCCGTTTGTCTTTTAATGCTCTGCTCAAACGCATTAACTGCATTCGATAACGAACATCTGTGATTGTTTCACTTGGTTTTAACACCTCATAGTACACGACGCCGAGCTGGTCCCACCAAATGCAGAGCATGATCTTGGAGCCGTGAACATTCGGTTTGGCGTCGACGTGGAAGCATGGCCGAGATATCCCCATGATTTTTTTGCGTTTAGGGTTATCGTAATGAACCCATTTTTCGTTCCCGGTCACAACGTGATGCAGAAATCCCTTCCGTTTTTACCTCTGAAGCAACTGTTCACAAACACACAAACGCCGTTCAACGTCTCTTGGTTTCAGCTCACACGTGACTCAAGTTCCTTTTTACTGAATTATGCCCATAGCCTTGAGACGTTTTGAAATGGCTTGTTGTGTCACTCCCACTAATCGTGCCAATTCTTCTTGAGTTTGACGCGAGTCTTCACTCAGCAATGTCTCCAATTCTGCATCTTCGAAAACATTCTGTCTTCAACCACTATGCCGGTCTACGACGTTAAATTCACCGTTCTTCAAGCGTTGAAACCACTCACGACACGCTATTTCACTAATAGCGTCCTTGCCATACGTACTTGAGAGCATTCGGTGAGACACAGCCGCTGTTTTCTTCATATTGAAACAAAACAGTAACACCTTCCGCAAATGACGAGAACTAGGCTCGTAAACTGACATTTTCAATCAAGGACAACTTTATGATGTAGACAAAAATTTACTAATGTTTGAATGAGGTTATGTTGATTGAGGTCCAAGCTAACTGCCTGACGTCTGTGATCTGTTTCTTTCGAACGCTACTTACCGTTGTCACTACCTATCCCCAAACGGCGGAAGCAAAGTTGTACAACTTTTATCTGCAACAGTCTCGTCGTGCTATATTCGGAGCGCAGTTTCATCCGCAAAGGAAGTTCCTTGAAGGTTGTTCGAAACAGGCGAAATACTCTTATTCGGGAAGAATGTAGTAGTCCCAAAGAAAGCAGGTAAAAATCCGAGGGCGCAAGATAGTTGGATAAGGTGGGCACCGAATGATTTCCCAACCCAACTCCTGTACGGTGCTTTTTGTCAATCTAGTAAAATGTGGGCGGAGATTATCGTGGAGTAGGATCACTTCACACAGTCTTCTTGGTCGTTGTTCTTGGACTGCGTCTGCATGACGTCTCAGTTGTTGACAATAAATGTCGGTAGTGATGGGGACACCTGTGGGAAGTAATTCGTAATACACTATTGGCCATTAAAATTGCTACACCGAGAAGAAATGCAGATGATAAACAGTTATTCTTTGGACAACTATATTATACTAGAACTGACATGTGATTACATTTTCACGCAATTTGGGTGCATAGATCCTGAGAAATCAGTACCCAGAACAACCACCTCTGGCCGTAATAACTGCCTTGATACGCCTGGGCATCGAATCAAACAGACCTTGGATGGCGTGTACAGGTACAGCTGCCCATGCAGCGTCAACACGATACCACAGTTCATCAAGAGTAGTGACTGGCGTATTGTGACGAGCCAACTGGTCGGCCACCATTGACCAAACGTTTTCAATTGGTGAGAGATCTGGAGAATGTGCTGGCCAGGGCAGCAGTCGAACATTTTCTGTATCCAGAAAGGCCCGTACAGGACCTGCAACATGCGGTCGTGCATTATCCTGCTGAAATGTAGGGTTTCGCAGAGATCGAATGAAGGGTAGAGCCACGGGTCGTAACACATCTGAAATGTAACGTCCACTGTTCAAAGGTCCGTCAATGCGAACAAGAGGTGACCGAGACGTGTAACCAGCGGCATCCCATACCATCACGCCGGGTGATACGCCAGTATGGCGATGACGAATACACGCTTCCAATGTGCGTTCACCACGATGTCGCCAAACACGGATGCGACCGTCACGATGCTGTAAACAGAACCTGGATTCATTCGAAAAAATGACGTTTTGCCATTCGTGCATCCAGGTTCGTCGTTGAGTACACCATCGCAGGCGCTCCTGTCTGTGATGCAGCGTCAAGGGTAGCCGCAGCCACGGTCTCCGAGCTGATAGTCCATGCTGCTGCAAACGTCGTTGAACTGTTCGTGCAGGTGGTTGTTGTCTTGCAAACGTCCCCATTTGTTGACTCAGGGATCGAGACGTGGCTGCACGATCCGTTACAGCCATGCGGATAAGATGCCTGTCATCTCGACTGCTAGTGATGCGAGGCCGTTGGGATCCAGCACGGCGTTCCGTATTACCCTCCTGAACCCACCGATTCCATATTCTGGCAACAGTCATTGGATCTCGACCAACGCGAGCAGCAATGTCGCGATACGATAAACCGCAATCGCGATAGGCTAGAATCCGACCTGTATCAAAGTCGGAAACGTGATGGTACGCATTTCTCCTCCTTACACAAGACATCACAACAACGTTTCACCAGGCAACGCCGGTCAACTGCTGTTTGTGTATGAGAAATCTCTTCCTGTCGGTTAAAATTCGCGTCTGTAGCACGTCATCTTCGTGGTGTAGCAATTTTAATGGCCAGTTGTGTACATCACACCGACGCTGTTGCACCAGATCCATAACATTGTCTTTTGTGCTTGCAGGCAGGTCTTTGTTCGGGAAGTTGCTGCTTTGTTTGGGTTCAACCATTCCGTTCTTGTCCTTATGTTAGCGTAAAGACGTCATTTGTCGTCACCAGGATAGGAAAGGTCAGCGTTGTTCACCAGCCAATTGATGACGAACAAGCAGAGATGCACATATGGCCACCCGTTGATTCTTGTAATTTTAGCTTAAAGCATGCGGTACTCCATTGCATGCGTGTATCACACGGTGGTGCAATGATCACAGTTCATCATATCTGCCAGATCTCGAGTACTCTGACGTGGATCATTGTGGATTAATGCGTTTAAATGATCTTCATCTAACCCCGAAAGCCTTCTTGAACGTGGAGAGTCACTAATGTCAAAACGGTCCTCCTTAAAACGAAAAAACCATTTTCTTGCCGTACTCTGTCCAATGGCACTATCGCCATACACGGTGAAAATGTTTCTGGCTGCTTCCGTTACTGTCACCTTTCTATTGAACTCAAACCGAACCATGAACCGGAAATTTTCCGATTTCTGCATTTGGCACTCCATTATCTAGCGTCCACCAGCTTCACTCACTATCTCCAAATGACAAAATGACGACATGGAAACTCACACAGCACCAGTGAACTACAAATAAGAAATGTCAATCGATAAATAAACCCTTAGCAACAGGAATACCAACATGCGACCGCTACGGTCGTAGGTTCGAATCCTGCCTCGGGCATGGATTTGTGTGATGTCCTTCGGTTAGTTGGGCTTAAGTAGTTCTAAGTTCTAGGGGGCTGATGACCTCAGCAGTTAAGTCCCATAGTGCTCAGAGCCATTTGAACCATTTTGAAACAACGTACAAAACAAAAACGCTACGAATTTATGCATCAACCTAATACACCTACATCTGTACTCCGCAAGTCACTTTACGCTATGTGTCGAATGGTATCTGTGTACAATGGCCAGTTCCCTACTTTACTGTTCCAGTCACGAAAGGTTCTTGAAAGAGTGATTGTTGGTAAGCTTCCGTATGTGTTCGATTCTCTCTGATTCTACCTTCTTAGTCTTTTCGCGAGATATACGTAGGGGAAAGCAATATATTGATCGGTTGTTTTAGGAACGTACGGATTCGGAATTTTAATAATAAACCACATCGTGAACGAGAGCGCCTCTCTTGCAGCGTCTGCAACGTGTTGCTGTTCTGTAGATCTTCTGTGTTTCCTCTCAGTCCTATCTGGTCCCGGACTAACGACCAATAATCAAGTATTGGACGCACGAGGGTTTTGTAAGATAACTCCTTTGTGAGTGGATTGCACTTCCTGAGGATTCTGGCATTAGTCTTACATGCTGTTATATAGTTCTATGTGGTCGTCCCACTTTGAAGCGCTCTGTACGCATATTCCTGCACAATTTATGGATGTGGCTACTTGCAATGATTTGTCTGAAGTTGTATAATCACAAAATAATGGGTTATTCTGCCTCTTTATCTGCACTTATTGTGTATTGTGTATTTAAAGCGGGGACCTAGTAGAAACGACAGACAGGCTTCGTCCCACTGTAGCCCTCAGTGGTTCACAACCCCACAACAGGCCACAGTAGTCCACCCACCCCACCGAATCCAGGGTTATTGTGCGGTCCCCAGTGAACTTCCCCCCCCCCCCCCCCGCCCTCCCCCCTCCCCGCGGGAACGTCTGCTACCAGACGAGTGTAACCCCAAATGTTTGCGTGGTAGAGTAATTATGGTGTACGCATACGTGGAGACAGTGTCTGCGCAGCAACCGCCGATGTAGTGTAACTGAGGCGGGAAAAGGGGAACCAGCCCACATTCGCCGAGGCAGATGGAAAACCGCCTATAAACCATCCACAGACTGGCCAGCTCACGAGACCTCGACACTAATCCGCCGGCGGATTCGTGCCGAGGACCGGCACACCTTCCCGCTCGGGAAGCAGCGCGTTAGACCGCACGGCTAGCCGTGTGGGCTATCCCCACTCAACAGTATTATGTTAAGTGTCAGTTTCCAATCCCCGCGCAAGGATCGATCCTTTGCACGTCTTCCTGCATTTCGTACAGTTTTCTAGCGTTTCGACGTCTCTCTATACAACAGGATCATCCACGAAAAGCCTCATGGAACTTCCGACGTCATCCGTTAGGTCATTTATATACGAGGGACTTCCGAAAGTAAGTTTCATCATTGTTTTTCACACGGAAACTTTATTGCTAAAAACAAATACACCATGGCATCATAACTATACACCTCGCACTGTTTTACGACTTAGTCGCCACGGACATTGAGACATTTGGCATTGCGCGCAATAAGTTTGAAGAAACCACTCTGGTATAACTCAGTGTCTCGCGATGCAAGGAATTGTCGCACAGCTTGCTCCACTTCAGTACTGGTTTGGAAGTGACGTTCCGAGAGTGCGGTTTTCAATGCAGGGAACAGTAAAAAGTCCAATGGGGGAAGATCGCGACTGTAGGCCGGGTAATCAGACTCTCCCATCCGAAGCGACGAACGTGATCCTGTGTGAGTCTTGGTGTGTGTGGTTCAGCGTTGTCGTCCAACAGCACAACAGCTTCATGAAGAGGGCTGGTCTCTTTCATCGAACCGCGGACCTGAGTCTGGTGAGGGCGTTTCGCATTGATGGTCTCTTGTCAGAGGAAATCAAGGAGAATCGCACCTTTAACGTCCCAGAACACTGTGGCCATAACCTTTCCTGTGGAGGATCACACTTCGAAATTTTCCTCATTGGTAAACAGGGTTGCTTCCACGCCATTGGCCGGCCGGAGTGGCCGAGCGGTTCTAGGCGCTTCAGTCTGGAACCGCGCTGACGCTACGGTCGCAGGTTCGGATCCTGCCTCGGGCATGGATGTGTGTGATGTCCTTAGGTTAGTTAGGTTTAAGTAGTTCTAAGTTCTAGGGGACTGATGATCACAGATGTTAAGTCCCATAGTGCTCAGAGTCATTTGAACCATTTTTTCCACGCCATTGAGGTCTTGGATTCTGGGGTAAAGTGGTACACTTTTCATCCTCTGATGATTTTGAATAGGAACTCATTTCCATCTCACGGGTACCGCATCAAGTGATCGAGGCTGTTTCCCATTATTCCACTCTTGTGATTCGGAATCAGGTTTCTCGGCACCCATCTTACAGACACTTTTCTGTAGCCCAACACATCACGAAGCATGTGACGGTCTGATCACGGTCAATACGCAGTGTGAAACGGTTCAAATGGCTCTAAGCACTATGGGACTTAACATCTGAGGACATCAGTCCCCTAGTCTTAGGACTACTTAAACCTAACTAACCTAAGGACATCACACACATCCATGCCCGAGGCAGGATTAGAACCTGCGACCGTAGCAGCAGTGCGGTTCCGGACTGAAGCACCTAGAACCGCTCGGTCAGAGCGGTCGGTCTACGCAGTGTGACCACCACGTCTCACACAGTAATGCGCATGTCCGTTAACACTGTGTCCTATAATGTAGTAATGGTGTTTTTATTCGTGGATGTGGAGGGACACCGACTTGGACCTCCATTTTGCGCACTCTGCCTTCCTTCTCTGAACATCCAACTCTAGCGACCAACCATTTGACGAGACATGACATCTTCACCATACACAATCGGTAGGCGTTCATGCATGACAGACGCGTAAGTCCCACGTGCCCGTTCATACCGCATAACAGCATGCACCTTCATTGGCGAACACGCTGTCAGTACACGTCCGTCTGCCATCGTGATATGCAATTGAATAACCCCAGGACACCGGTCTGCTGCTACTCTCTCTTCTTTGGCCCTCTGCGCATGCGTCGTTCCACCACTGACGCCCCTTCCATCGTTGAACCAGCAACGGGTATGGATTCATATGGCCTTTATTTGCATCAGTTGGTGGACAATTTTTACTTTAAAAAACAACGACGAAAAATGAGAGAGACTATGTTAATACATTTGTTTCAGAAGCAACCTCCACAACACTGTGTCACATGTTAATCGTATTATTTGGAAAAAAAGTTAATGGTAAAACATACTTAGTATAACAGTCTTACAAAACAATGATAATAGTTTTAAAAATATTTTAGTTTCGTGACCGAAGCACAACTAAATAAATGTGTTTGTACCATCATAAAACTTAATTTTACCCGTCAGGGGGTAATGCCCCCAGGTTGGGATCCACTGTGCTGTAGCACGGTGGTTTCAAGCGAAGGACTCTGGTACTTAAAAAAATAAATCAAACGGTTCAGATGGTTCAAATGGCGATGAGCACTATGCGACTTAACTTCCGAGGTCATCAGTCGCCTAGAACTTAGAACTAATTAAACCTAACTAACCTAAGGACATCACACACATCCATGCCCGAGGCAGGATTCGAACCTGCGACCGTAGCGCTCACGCGGTTCCAGACTGAAGCGCCTTTAACCGCACGGCCACATCGGCCGGCCTAAATCAAACGGTGATTTGAGGCAGAAACCACTGGGGCCCAAAGGGTTACCGATAAGTTGTTTGGGGATGGCGGCTAACCTTCCGCGCCCTTACCATAGTCAGTCAGTTGAGGTCTCACAACGTACTAATTCATGCAGGTTATCAGTTAATAATAACATCGGCATATATGCGGCCCTACGTTCCGCCACTCAGTCTCAGTATTGGCTGTTAAGCGAAAAAGTTTGGCAGCCACTGCACTATAGCGTTGAAATGAGCGAGACAGAGAGAGAGAAAGAAATACTGGCAATGGAAATGGAAATGCTGTGTGGCTAGGGCCTCCCGTCGGGTAGACCATTCGCCTGGTGCAGGTCTTTCGAGTTGACGCCACTGCGTCGGCTTGCGTGTCTTTGGGGATGAAATGTTGATGATAAGGACAACACAACACCCAGTCCTCAGTCCCTGAGCGGAGAAAATCTCCGACCTAGCCTAGAATCGAACCCAGGCCGTTAGGTATGACATTCCGTCGCGCTGACCACTCAGCTACCAGGGGCGGACAATACTGGCAATGAGGAGAAACAGTGAGGCACAATGGCGTGTTGCCTAGCCTGTAGGCCGTAGCATCTCGCTGTGTAATGCAGATGGCGGCCGGTGGTTGTCTTCCTCTCTCCTGAATCGCTAGATCATTTACTTCTCTCGAATAGTAAACAACATACTCGATTTTCAAAGGTTCGCACTACTCCCCTAACTGCACGAGGCCTTAGTGTCAGACTTTCGCCCACATGGCACCTATCACGGGTTCCTCTGTGATCTACACTGACTAACCTGACGCAAAGTGCTGACTACTCCAGGACACCGACAAAAGTGAGGCTGATTGACCCTGCTGGGTCCTGTTTGAAAACTCGGCCCCAGCAAGAAAACAGCATACTCTCAGAATAGGCATCACTTTCTACACTCATGTTCAGAATAAACAGAACACTTTGAACAACTAGAGATAGGATGTTCTTATTCACAGGACATGTATATATTATGAAATTGCAATGAAATCAATACCCCTAGCTGTATACAGGCGTTGATGTAAGTCAACGGGGGCAGTTGAAAATGTGTGCCCCGATCGTGACTCGAACCAGGGATAGAGCGTCTGCCATGTAAACAGGAGACATCCTGGTTCGAGTCCCGGTCGTGGCACACATTTTCAGCTGTCCCCGTTGACTTATATCAACGCCTGTATACAGCTAGGGGTATTCATTTCATTGCAGTTTCATTCTAACGAACTGCATGGTCACCGATGGTATGTGTTCTTTCGGACATGTCCGAAAGAACAGATACCATCTTATATACACTCCTGGAAATTGAAATAAGAACACCGTGAATTCATTGTCCCAGGAAGGGGAAACTTTATTGACACATTCCTGGGGTCAGATACATCACATGATCACACTGACAGAACCACAGGCACATAGACACAGGCAACAGAGCATGCACAATGTCGGCACTAGTACAGTGTATATCCACCTTTCGCAGCAATGCAGGCTGCTATTCTCCCATGGAGACGATCGTAGAGATGCTGGATGTAGTCCTGTGGAACGGCTTGCCATGCCATTTCCACCTGGCGCCTCAGTTGGACCAGCGTTCGTGCTGGACGTGCAGACCGCGTGAGACGACGCTTCATCCAGTTCCAAACATGCTCAATGGGGGACAGATCCGGAGATCTTGCTGGCCAGGGTAGTTGACTTACACCTTCTAGAGCACGTTGGGTGGCACAGGATACATGCGGACGTGGATTGTCCTGTTGGAACAGCAAGTTCCCTTGCCGGTCTAGGAATGGTAGAACGATGGGTTCGATGACGGTTTGGATGTACCGTGCACTATTCAGTGTCCCCTCGACGATCACCAGTGGTGTACGGCCAGTGTAGGAGATCGCTCCCCACACCATGATGCCGGGTGTTGGCCCTGTGTGCCTCGGTCGTATGCAGTCCTGATTGTGGCGCTCACCTGCACGGCGCCAAACACGCATACGACCATCATTGGCACCAAGGCAGAAGCGACTCTCATCGCTGAAGACGACACGTCTCCATTCGTCCCTCCATTCACGCCTGTCGCGACACCACTGGAGGCAGGCTGCACGATGTTGGGGCGTGAGCGGAAGACGGCCTAACGGTGTGCGGGACCGTAGCCCAGGAGCAACAGTGTCCCTAATTTGCTGGGAAGTGGTGGTGCGGTCCCCTACGGCACTGCGTAGGATCCTACGGTCTTGGCGTGCATCCGTGCGTCGCTGCGGTCCGGTCCCAGGTCGACGGGCACGTGCACCTTCCGCCGACCACTGGCGACAACATCGATGTACTGTGGAGACCTCACGCCCCACGTGTTGAGCAATTCGGCGGTACGTCCACCCGGCCTCCCGCATGCCCACTATACGCCCTCGCTCAAAGTCCGTCAACTGCACATACGGTTCACGTCCACGCTGTCGCGGCATGCTACCAGTGTTAAAGACTGCGATGGAGCTCCGTATGCCACGGCAAACTGGCTGACACTGACGGCGGCGGTGCACAAATGCTGCGCAGCTAGCGCCATTCGACGGCCAACACCGCGGTTCCTGGTGTGTCCGCTGTGCCGTGCGTGTGATCATTGCTTGTACAGCCCTCTCGCAGTGTCCGGAGCAAGTATGGTGGGTCTGACACACCGGTGTCAATGTGTTCTTTTTTCCATTTCCAGGAGTATATATTAGTATGCCTTGCAAAAATGATTAGTATTTGAACGACGTCGGCCCCTCGGGTTCAATCGCAGTGCTACACCGGCTACCGGTAAAATGTGCCTCCTGCCCTCGTTGTCGCTATAAACCGAAGGTAATGGATCAGTGTAATCTGAGCAGACGCGCAGGATGCCTCACACACGTGTGCGAATCGTACCGTCAAATCAGCGAGGTTTAAAGAGGGCGCACATTATTGGCATGAGAGAATGTAATGTATGTATGCGGCAAATTGCTACTCGTGTGCGACGAAGTGTTTCGGCAGTGCAACGGGTGCGTCCAGAATAGTTCACGGACGGCCGTAGAGCACGACGGGATAGCTCAGGTCGCACCATCCCAGACCACCCCCCAGAGGAGATCGACATCTCATCCGAATTGCATTGCAGGACAGATCTGCGCCCTCTTCCACTCTGGCGCAACAGTGGAACAGTGCAACATATACTCTATCAGGGGTGTCAGCCCTTCGCTGTTTATTACGGCATGGGTTACGTGCGCGTCATCTACTTCTCCGCTTACCTCAGACGAATTTGCAGAAACATGCTAGACGGCAGTGGTGTATGGAACGACGTCAATGGGGAAAGGAATGGCATCAGATAGTGTTTCCGGACGAATCCAGGATCTGTTTGTTTGAAAATGGTGGCCACATTGTGGTTCACCGCAGACAAGGGGAGTGCCATCACAGTGACTGCACTGGCACTAGACATACAGCGCCATCTCAAGGTCTTCTGGTGTGGTCCGTCCCCAGTAGCTGACTGGAGCCGGCACGGTAGCTCAGCGTGTTCATACCCATCGACGCGTATGTCGCCGAAGTGGCGTCAAATCGAAAGACTTGCACCCAGCGAACGGTCTACCCGACGGGAGGCCCTAGTCACACGACATTTATTTATTTATAGTGTGGTGTACTATACCGTACAACCACAAATCACAGTTGGTGAGTGTCCAAAGCACTGTGACCAGTGTGACCTGCGTTAATGACATCCTGCGACCCGTAGCCATCCATACCTTCCTGCACGACACCCCGGACGCCATTTCTCAGCAAGGCAATGCACGACCACATGTTGCTGCACGAACACGTGCCTTCTTAGTATCACAGGATGTCAACCTTTCGCCCTAGCCCACCAGTCTTGTCGCCAAATGTGGGGAATATGGTGAAACGACGGGTGCATCATTGTGACCCAATTCCAACTACCATAGATGAACTTTGGAACCAGCAGAATGCAGAATGGATGCCTATACCACAGGGCGTTACTCGCGCCTTTTACGCGCCGATGCCATCACGCATGGAATAAGTTGTCAGGGCCTATTGCGGACCCTGTGCTGCTAGGCAACAAGACACATGCTGAACCAAGGAGACTGAAATGCTAATCATCTTTGACGAACATACTAATATACATGCTCTGTGAATATGAACGTCCTATCTTTAGTCTTTGAAGGTTTTCTGAGTGTATTTATTTGCCTCCGTAAACTGCCATCCAACAAAATGCGAATTGAGGAATCTCACCAGACCTGTTACATTTCTATAATCTGACTGGTCCTAACCAGCTACCTCCCTGGATGGTATCCATACGCTCCTGGCGTATTTCTTCAAAACAAAGAAGCCTCCATTATCTTGGTGACCAAGAATTGCAGTTTGAAAGACGTTGCATTACAGTCAAATTACTCCTCTACACCGCGAATTATGGCATGTAATTTCCGTCTAACCGTCTTCTACGGAACACACAGGTTTTCTAAAATTAATTTAATTTATAATTTAATTTCATGACAAAATAAATGTAATATTACGTACTGTACAACGTGTAATACATCTGTAAATTACATATCTCCTCAATAGTTCAAATATCTCTGAGCGCTATGGGACTTAACAGCTGTGGTCATCAGTCCCCTAGAACTTAGAACTACTTAAATCTAACTAACCTAAGGATATCACACACATCCATGCCCGACGCTGGATTCGAACTTGCGACGGTAGCGGTCACGTGGTTCCAGACTAAAGCGCCTAGAACCGCTCGGCCACTGCGACCGGCTTATACAGGGTGAGTCACCTAACATTACCGCTGGATATATTTCGTAAACCACATCAAATACTGACGAATCAATTCCACAGACCGAACGTGAGGAGAGGGGCTAGTGTAATTGGTTAATACAAACCATAAAAAAATGCACGGAAGTATGTTTTTTAACACAACCTACGTTTTTTTAAATGGAACCCCGTTAGTTTTGTTAGCACACCTGAACATATAAACAAATACGTAATCAGTGCCGTTTGTTGCATTGTAAAATGTTAATTACATCCGGAGATATTGTAACCTAAAGTTGACGCTTGAGTACCACTCCTCCGCTGTTCGATCGTGTGTATCGGAGAGCACCGAATTACGTAGGGATCCAAAGGGAACGGTAATGGACCTTAGGTACAGAAGAGACTGGAACAGCACATTACGTCCACATGCTAACACCTTTTTATTGGTATTTTTCACTGACGCACATGTACATTACCATGAGGGATGAGGTACACGTACACACATGGTTTCCATTTTCAATTACGGAGTGGAATAGCGTGTGTCCCGACATGTCAGGCCAATAGATGTTCAATGTGGTGGCCATCATTCGCTGCACACAATTGCAATCTCTGGCGTAATGAATGTCGTACACGCCGCAGTACATCTGGTGTAATGTCGCTGCAGGCTGCCACAATACGTTGTTTCATATCCTCTGGGGTTGTAGGCACATCACGGTACACATTCTCCTTTAACGTACCCCACAGAAAGAAGTCCAGAGGTGTAAGATCAGGAGAACGGGCTGGCCAATTAATGCGTCCTCCACGTCCTATGAAACGCCCGTCGAACATCCTGTCAAGGGTCAGCCTAGTGTTAATTGCGGAATGTGCAGGTGCACCATCATGCTGATACCACATACGTCGACACGTTTCCAGTGGGACATTTTCGAGCAACGTTGGCAGATCATTCTGTAGAAACGCGATGTATGTTGCAGCTGTTTGGGCCCCTGCAATGAAGTGAGGACCAATGAGGTGGTCGCCAATGATTCCGCACCATGCATTTACAGTCCACGGTCGCTGTCGCTCTACCTGTCTGAGCCAGCGAGGATTGTCCACGGACCAGTAATGCATGTTCCGTAGATTCACTGCACCGTGGTTTGTGAAACCCGCTTCATCGGTAAACAGGTAGAACTGCAACGCATTCCCCGTTAATGCCCATTGACAGAATTGCACTCGATGATTAAAGTCATCACCATGTAATTGCTGATGTAGCGACACATGAAACGGGTGAAAGCGGTGACGATGCAGTATGCGCATGACACTACTTTGACTCAGTCCACCGGCTCTCGCAATGTCCCGTGTACTCATGTGTGGGTTCATGGCAACAGCAGCTAACACACCAACTGCACCCGCTTCTCCTGTGACGGGCCTGTTACGGACCCGTTTGCGTGCTACGACCATACCTGTTGCATACAGTTGGCGGTAGATGTTTTGCAATGTGCGGCACGTTGGATGCTCTCTGTCCGGGTACCGTTCTGCATACACCCTGCAGGCTTTAGCTGCATTTCGTCGACGCTCGCCATAGATGAGTATCATATCCGCCTTTTCAGAGTTCGAATACACCGTGGTCACAGTTCCTACAACACTACACTATCACAGACGTCTGGTAACACGGTGTACTACAGTTGGTCTGCGTGCGGAGACGAATGCATAATAACAATAGCAGCAAGCGCTACATGCGGACACTGCGACAGCTAGACCAAACCACAACACTGCACTACAGCCACACTCGTAAACACGGTCGTCATCGTAAACATGTCCCTGCAGATGCTGCTCGCCGACCGTGGCCCGTGTTTGTTACAACACGCAACTGAACGTCGGAGGTTTCAAGCGTCAACTTTAGGTTACAATATCTCCGGATGTAATTAACATTTTACAATGCAACAAACGGCACTTATTACGTATTTGTTTATATGTTCAGATGTTCTAACAAAACTAACGTGGTTCCCTTTAAAAAAACGTAGGTTTGTGTTAAAAAACATACTTACGTGCATTTTTGTATGGTTTGTATTAAACAATTACACTAGCCCCTCTCCTCACGTTCGGTCTGTGGAATCGGTTCGTCAGTATTTGATGTGGTTTACGAAATATATCCAGCGGTAACGTTAGGTGACTCACCCTGTATATCTCTATGATAATTTATTCCTGTATAGTACAGTATCTTTGCACAGTTTTGTGTCCGCGCGAACGACATTGGCAGTTTGTTTTCCGAGCGACAGTGGACACATCCGAGTGCATATTAACATGCTAATAACATGAGTGGAGGTTTTTACTGGGTTTAGATACATCGTGACTGTTTGTGAATCCACCTGCCATGTTGGATATTGAGAGGCAATATTGTCAATGTGCATGCACGCCTCGCTGATTCTATATACCAATCGCAGATAAAAATGGCCTCTGACCGGAATCGGTCTGTCGAGTATATCCGCTGAATAAAATTGTGCAGATCAAGTAATGAAAACAGCCGAAGTAGAAACTGTGATTTTTCCCTTCGTATAGAGGAATAGCACTCCAATTATATGTTAAAATTCCAAGGATTTCCATCAGTTAATGAATGAATTATGACTACCTTACAATTACCCTCGGTACACTTTTCGTATTTTTATTCTATTTATTAATTTATTTTGGCATTGTATCCACACAGCCATCTAGGTATTACAGTGTTTATGTACCAAAATAATTATAAGATTTTCTTTTCTTGTTTGTACTACAGTTTTGTGCAAGTAAATATATTACTTTCCTTTAAGAAATAGTCGATCGTGAGAGACGCCAACTTGGCTGCTCCCATCTATATAGATACATTAAAAACGATTTATTAATAGTAACTGCACAATTTTTCATCTTAATACCACCATATTCACATCAAGTAGCACATAAAGACGGCACGTTGCAAAAGTTTGAGGTTCAATTGATGTCTATAACGTTTTTAGCCTTTTCAGATTTACTATTACGAATCACCTGAGTATAAGATATTTATTACTCTTTAACTGGCTTCGTTCTTAATCGTGTTGGCGGGGGGGGTTAGACCCAGGATGGGGTTTCTCTCGCCACAGGTGCGCCCTGCGTGATCCTTCGTCAGCTCTGGTCTACGTATTGGCCGGACTCATGTACTTTCCCTCGTCTTTAAATTATTTCTCATCTCTGGCTAATGCGTTGCTTTCAAGGCTTCGATTGTGCGCGTTCCACATACTTTCATAATTCGATCAAATTTCTGGCTGACGTCTGTAACTCCAGACTAACTTCTGATAATCTTGCCGTTTAGTCCCTGAATACCCAACGAACCAACCAGATCAAATACCCAACGAACCAACCAGATCAATAGTCGAAAGCACTTTGAAGGTTTCTACCAGATTTTTCCAAAAGGCTCAGTAGTTCTTTGTGGCGATTGTCATTGGTTCAGTGCAGTTGACTAGGTAATGAACCATAGCTGAATGTAATTCTTTTTAACGTAGTATTTGCTTTCTGTTTCATTAAACGAAGTAGACTAACGTTTTCGGATAAAAGCTGCATTTGCCTTTGTGTAACTTACACGTCGTATAATTTTAGACTGATTCCATGTGCCTCACTCTGGATAGGCTTGTTGTAATGGTACAGATAATTTTAATTTATGAGAGTTTGAAATAATTTTTTCTGATATTATCATTATCTTTTTCCTAGTTTTGCCAATTTCTCATTGAATATTAGTCCGGGGCGGTCTCAGACCCACATAAATTGTATCTGTCGACCAAAGGTGCATCTGTAAAATGAAATTAAAATCTTTCGTGTCAATGAGCGTATTTTGAACTGCAGAGGCTTTTTTAATTTTTATTTATTTATTTGTTTATTTATATTGCAAGAAATGAAATCCTTGAAACAGCTGTTCCATAACCTGTTTCAGATACCGGCTTAACATACTATTATTGCTTCGCTGTATGTTTTTCGTCCCTCCCCCCCGCCCCTCCCCCAATTGATAACCATTTGGTTCACGAAGCTCCAACAACAGCCATTTTTGCAGACTAATTGATGAGAAGTGTGTTTCTTATGATTACACAAACAACTAATATTATTGTCTAAAAATGTTTCAGCACATTTGTTTCATCAATGGGCCTGTTTTATTCAGGTCTTAGTCTGTAGATTGTTAGGCTTTGTAGGACCTCCTTTAAGTTGTCTTACAGATTGCCATAGTTTCTTTCTTAGTTCTTGTCCTCATGTGTATGTACCCGTTGCAAAAAAGGTACTGAGACACAGCACACTGAATTTTAGTGAACAGTAGTCATAAATTAAAACATTTCACTTCCAAGACACGGTGTATATGTTCTCTGCTGGTCAGGCCAATAAGAAAAGTAGTTGTTTACATGAACAAAAGGAACTCAATTCTTAAAATTTTCACCTCCATTATTCAGTGAAGGGACGTTTGTTTTACATCTATTCTTGGTACCAAACAGGTGGGTCAGTTATGGCGTGACTTCTAGTGGATTACTACCAGTCCGCCGGCTAGTGTGGCCGAGCGGTTCTAGGCGCTTCAGTCTGGAACCGCGCGACCGCTACTGTCGCAGGTTCGAATCCTGCCTCGGGCATGAATGTGTGTGGTGTCCTTAGGTTATTTAGGTTTTAGTAGTTCTAAATTCTAGAGGACTGATTACCTCAGATGTAAAGTCCCATAGTGCTCAGAGCCATTTGAACCATTTTGAATTACCAGTCCTGGGAGATCTCTTTGCGCGTCGACCATTTTTTACACTGTAATTAAATTAGATGGATGGAACGGGAAATTTACTGCGAACACTCGCATTTTCATGCGATTAGTATTTAAAAATACAAATGTTATTTTTATTAATTATTATGACTCAGTATTTAATAATTAACATTAATTTAAATTAAAGTAAGGAAACAGAATGCTAGTAACAACGTTCGAACCAGCGATTTTATGATGCCAACACTTTTACGCCGCGCATTCAACGACTAGCGACTATGTTATTAAGTTACAAATGTTTTGTAACTAACATCACCGAAAGGAGATTTTTCCGAGCTTATTTTATATTAGGAAATAAGTGTCTGGTCATTGAGCTTTTGTATTTTTTTTGCGATTTTCATATCTTTGATTGTCGATCGAGTTAATCACTTGCCCGTAGTTCAGGCATCGCTATAGCCGTTTTCGTTTTCCTCGCTGACTATTAGAAAATATAAAAGACACAACACCCATTTTACGAACCCCACTTCTGCGATAGATCTTGCTTAGGCGTCACTTCAACATTAATGCTTATTGAGTCGATTAATTAAAATAATTCTTGAGAATTACTTCGTTTTAAAGGTTCTACCTCTCATTGTGAGTCTAGTTAAGCGGAATGCATTATGAAGTAATGAAACTATGACGTGAATTAATGAACGATAGTGTGCGCTTATTTACGAATTATCTACAGATTATTATCACTGAAATACTTAAGAAATATTAATATTAATCCAACCGTGATTAATTCAAAATATGAGTGCAAGTTTTGTGTCATCTTATCTGAAAGGCTAGAATTTCAGAATCAGTTTTCAGACTGGTTTTTGTGTTGTTGCTCGATGAATCTGCCGCAGGTGTCAAATTTAAACAATCAGATTATTCAGATGAAATCCTACAATAATTAGAAAATTCATCTAATGCCAATTGCCGCCAGATCAGACGGGTGCTATTGCCGTACTGAATACTAGCACTCTGATACAAAGCACGGTTGCTGCTCCTCTCGTGGTAGTCGTAATTTTATAACAGTGCCTGGCAAGCGCCATTATATTTCAACTCGTGGAGGCCTAAGTATGAACAAAACTGAAGAGGGGCAGGCCGTAAAGTTCCACAGTGGTAAACAGCCAAACAATCCACCGTAGTGTTATAGCGGAGTAACTTCTAAACTTACGGGTTTACTTTCTTCATATACTGAACGTGATATCTTTAAGAGTAAAGAATAATATACTGAAACACTGGCGGTGATACGTATCTTCCGCGGCTAGTATGAGTTGTCCTTCCTTAGGCCGCAGACGTCGCTGGACTATTTCTGTACATGCAGACACGCTTTCATTGCAGTCTTCGTCGCAAACAAACAATCCACCGTAGAGTTATAGCGGAGTAACTTCTAAACTTACGGGTTTACTTTCTTCATATACTGAACATGATATCTTTAAGAGTAAAGGATAATATACTGAAACACTGGCGGTGATACGTATCTTCCACGGCTAGTATGAGTTGTCCTTCCTTAGACCGCAGACGTCGCTGGACTATTTCTGTACATGCAGACACGCGTTCATTGCAGTCTTCGTCGCGCGCTTGTCGCGAATTTTTGGCACTACGTGTCTTCTCTATAGTTACAGCCAAGGAGTTCTGAAGACACCGCTGTTGCAAGCGTTGTGAGAACCTACTGGCAATTCTATGAAGGTGGCTGTTTCCTGTACATGACCGTTAAAAAAACCATAATGTTCGGGGAAACAGTTTTTCCAGGTAACGGTTGCGCTTTGATTCACAACTCTGGTGTACACGCACAGAATTTACAGAACTACTTATTCCGTTAGCTAGCAGTCCGCACGTATTGAAGCCAGGCGTTCGGCATCATTGCCAGCCACTGTTCGCCAGCAATGTTTGCGGCAATTCATTTGCGGGTCAGACGTGACCGGACGGACCGCGAAAAGGACAAAAAGGGAGACAGTGGAAGTGAGAGCGGCTGTTCCGCATTTGCGTTCCAGAAGGAAGAAAGTTAACAAGGAAACGGGCTTTGTGGTTGCATTATTTTTTAAGTAAGTGAAATGCTTCCGAAACTACAACTGGAGAATAGATGCTGGATACATACCGTTCCCCGAATGCAGAAAAACGATTTTGAATATATCTTTTAAAAGCGCTTCGTCCGAGAATTGGTAAGACTAATATGAATATGAGAATACATACAAGTTAAGACAGATTGGCAATAGCCTTCAGTTCTGCCTACTAAAGTTTGATGCATCTCTCTAAAGTTCACTTCTCAAAATGGTTTAAATGGCTCTAAGAACTATGGGACATAACATCTGAGATCATCAGTCCCCTAGAACTTAGAACTACTTAAACCTAACTAACCTAAGGACAGCACACACATCCATGCCCGAGGCAGTATTCGAACCTGCGACCGTAGCAGTCGCGCGGTTCCGGACTGAAGCTCCTAGAACCGCTCGGCAACAACGGCCGGCTTCACTTCTCACCGATATGCATGTTAGTACCAGTCATTTGCAACCCTCAGCTGAACTAGGAATTTTGTAAAAGCGTCACATCTACTACCAAAATTATTGGACGTGAAAAGTCTATACAAGGACGGTAACAATAATAATAATAATAAGAAGATTGGCAAGTTGTGCCCATGAACACGGAAGCGCGTCTCTTCTTACAACACAGGAAATCGTACTTATCCATCGAAAGGAAATCCTGTAATCCATTAGAATGCGGCGTTGTACCTGTAGGTAGCGCTCATGGTGAATGTGTGTGAGCCGGCCGCGGTTGTCTCGCGGTTTTAGGCGCTCAGTCCGGAACCGCGCGACTGCTACGGTCGCAGGTTCGAATCCTGCCTCGGGCATGGATGTGTGTGATGTCCTAAGGTTAGTTAGGTTTAAGTAGTTCTAAGTTAGGGGACTGATGATCATAGCTGTTAAGTCCCATAGTGCTCAGAGCCATTTGGTGAATGTGTGTGTGGTGTGTGTGTGTGTGGTGTGTGTGTGTGTGTGTGTGTGTGTGTGTGTGTGTGTGTGTTTTACAGACATTATCAGGGGTGACCTTCCGATCGATACAGGAACATTCACAATAGAAACATACCTGCACGACCTGTCGGGGGATGGAACACTTCTGTTGATGTGTGTATGTACTAGTTGCCTATAACAAGAGAGATATATTGCCATATAGGACGAGTTTTAGATGCTTCTTAGTCATGTATGTAAACGACATTTCCAACACAGTTATACATTAATGTAACGTTCCCAATATTTGTGCACATACTTTTTGTCTTCTATATATATTTCTGATGATTATCATATAGATCGAGACGTATTGTAAAATAAAGAAAATAAGGAATTTTTTTTCGAACGTATACAGTTTCAAATTGAAAAATTTTTAAAACTTGTATCACACTGTGATTATGTCACATTGCATCAATAATGACTAATGTTACAAATTATTATTTATTGTCTACCATATCAAGGAGACGAATGCATTTGTACGTTTTAATTGTTTCTTCAATACTATTGCTCCTATATTGATTTTATGTAGGGAATAGGCGTAAATTACTGGAACTGAAGTGTATCATTTTCTGTTTCAGGTAAGCACGCCCATTGGTACCATCGCCACATCAGCAGTAAGTTAATGGTCGATTATAACCCGAGAATCTACTAACAAGTCACTTCCAGAAACATACCAGTTGACAAAGTATATATCTGTAATATAACAATGACTGAATAAACGACTAATCCGGTTCATGATGCACAGTACCAGTCGCACACGTTGTCTATATACCGCTTTCTAGCGGCAATAAAAATTTGCTTTTCAGTATTTCATACAATTATTGGCCGAATTTAAATAGTTTAAACGCTGTCATAATCTACGCATTAAGAGGTGTATTCTCACGTTAGAGGTTTAACACAATGAGTCATGTATTAAAGTTAAAAACTGTGTGTATGTCTTCAGGCATCGTAACTGACGTCGCGCAAATTACCCAGACTATATTCATCCAGTATTTGAGAAAGAGAGCACTCGGCGACTTCTAACAAACAATTTCAAACTTGACACCTCCCCCCTGTAAATAATGAAACGAAAATTGTTTATCGCTTACTACATTTTCATTGTTCCTGCAATAAAACTTAAGCATCAGGCATGACGTTTTAATTTATTACTGCTTTGTTACTAACTGTAATTGCAAGACTTTTGTATAAATTATGCACATATACCACAGAATGTATCTGCAAAATTATGTTTTTGTGCTTCAGGAAATATGTCATAAACATTGAGGTACTTAGAAGAATGGATTTCCTTAAAACAGAGCACAAATTTTCCAAATTAAAATCATCGAGTGTTCGATAGTGAGACCACTTAACCGACTTCCAAAAAATTAATTTTTATTATAATTAGACGTATGAGGTTGTTTATAAGTGCGAGATAGAAATTTTAAAGGATCAGGATTGGAGGGAGATGAGATTACTGGTATTCTTCTAAAAGTGATTCACATATGAATAAAAGTACTGCCGCGAGTATCGCCAATGGACGTTCTAAGCATGGAAAATGGCTTCCTGGAGTGGCTGTGTACGTTTCTATACGCTGATAGTACGTTGAAAACAGCATAAGGTAATGTGTCCCTCTTGATAGCACGGCAGACAGCGTTGGTGGTGGTATCGCTATAACCACAATCTCGCCGTTTGGCTCTGGGCTAATGAGGGAACTGCACGAACTTCCCCTCGCCGATCTGATTCGTATTCACTGGGTGCGTAGGGCACGACTAGTGGTCCAGGACAGGAAGACACAATTCCCACTGCTTTCGAAAATTGAGTTTCAGAATGTTACGCGTTCTTATACCGGAAGTCTCTCCTAACAGTCGCCTGTGGCACTTTTTCTGGTGTTGCGGTAGATATTTACAATTTCCTTTTTGCATTGCACGGCTGGAGTCAGCCCGAACAATCCCTGGTCAACGTGTCTTTCATGCGACACCCAGAGCCGACAGAAAGCGTCGGTTTGTTTCCCATTAGAAAAAAAAAACTCTTTTTAAATCGGGATTTTACGTATCCATTCGAGCCGGCCGCTGTGGTCGTGGGGTTCTAGGCGCTTCAGTCCGGAACCGCGGTGCTGCTATGGTCACACGTCCGAATCCTGCCTCAGGCATGGATGTGTGTGATGTCCTTAGGTTAGTTAGGTTTAAGTAGTTCTAAGTCTAGGGGACTGATGACCTCAGATGTCAAGTCCCATAGTGCTTAGAGCCATTTGAACCATTTGTAACCATTCGACAGAGCGCTCACAAATTCTTCTAGTCCTATGTTCGTTTTATCGATACGTAGACGTATGTTTGAAGAAAGAGAACACATTGAACGACTAGGGATACGACGTTCATATTCGCAGAACATGTACGTTAGTATGATCTGCAGAAATGATTAGCATTTGAACAATGTGGAACCGCGGGTTCAAAGTCAACATCGATATCGCGGCACAACACCACCTACTGGTAAAATGTGCCTACGGCTCTCGTTGTCGCTGTAAACGGAAGATAATGGATCAGTGTGACTTGAGCAGACGTGCAGGATGCCTCGCAGACGTAAGCGAGAACCGTGCTGTCCCCAACGGTGTGTGGCGGAGGGCACTTTACGTGTCACTGTCATTACCTCCCTTTCCTCTTCCAGTCGCGTGTGGTTCGCGGGAAGAACGACTGCCGGAAAGCCTCCGTGCGCGCTCGAATCTCTCTAATTTTACGTTCGTGATCTCCTCGGGAGGTATAAGTAGGGGGAAGCAATATATTCGATACCTCATCCAGAAACGCACCCTCTCGAAACCTGGACAGCAAGCTACACCGCGATGCAGAGCGCCTCTCTTGCAGAGTCTGCCACTTGAGTTTGCTAAACATCTCCGTAACGCTATCACGGTTACCGAATAATCCTGTGACGAAACGCGCCGCTCTTCTTTGGATCTTCTCTATCTCCTGTGTCAACCCGACCTGGTACGGATCCCACACTGATGAGCAATACTCAAGTATAGGTCGAACGAGTGTTTTGTAAGCCACCTCCTTTGTTGATGGACTACATATTCTAAGGACTCTCCCAATGAATCTCAACCTGGTGCCCGCCTTACCAACAATTAATTTTATATGATCATTCCACTTCAAATCGTTCCGTACGCATACTCCCAGATATTTTACAGTGAGTTTGAAAGAGGGTGCGTTATTGGCTTGAGATAATGTGACGCACCCATCCGGGAAACTGCTTCTCTTGTAGGATCAAGTGTTTGGCAGTGCAACTGGTGTGTGTGTGAGATTCATTTAAATGAAACCTGGACAGTGCGTCTACCTTTGCCTTACACGTAACGTACCACCACGTAACTGCGGGTATGGTGGCCCCATCTGTTGGTAGTGATGTTGCATAGCGCCAGTGTGGTTTCACGCCGAAGACAAAGCGGTAACACAAGTTATCGTCCTTTACCGAACATGCCGGCGAGTAAGCAGGAACGAGGACTGATTCGACTTTTGGCGGCGGAGGGAGTCGGAGGTCGTGAAATGTATCGACGGATGAAGGCTGTGTACGGTGAGTACAGTCTGAGTCGTTCAAGTGTTGTGGAATGGCGCAAAAAATTCCTTGAGGGCCGCGAGTCACTGGAATACGATGCTCGTCCTGGACAGGCTGATCGTGTCATCACACCGGAAATGGTTGTGGAAGTGAATGCTCTACTCTTGGACAACCCCAGAATCACTGTGGACGAGATCCATCGGTTACTGGGTATTAACGTGAGCACTGCTCACACCATAATGCATCAACACTTGAACTTTCGAGAAATCTGTGCGCAGCTTGTTCCCCACCAACTGACCGCCGAACAACGCAATACTCGAATGGCGCTGTCTTTGAGTCATCTGCAACGTTATCATGAGGAGGGATACGGCTTACTGTCGGGTATTTTCATAGGTGACGAAACATGGTGTCACCATTTTGAACTGGAAAGCAAGCGTCAGAGCAAGCAGTGGAAACACGCGACTTCACCACCTCCAAAGAAATCAAAGGCCGTGCACACTAGTTCTGGTAAGGTCAGGATGTCCTTTTTTGGCCACACGGGCCCACTGCTTGTCGAGTTCCTGGAACGGGGAACCACCATCAGTGCCCAGCGTTATCAAGCCTCTTTGCAGTACCTTAGACGTGCTATCAAGTCGAATGGCGTTATTCTCCTCTGTGATAATTCCCGCCCATTCACGGCCAATGCGGTGAAGACGGCATTGCAGCAGTTTCGGTGGGAAACGCTGGAACATACACCATATAGTCCCGACCTTTCACCGTGTGACTTTCATGTGTTTGGACCTCTAAAACAAGCTATTCGCAGACATCGATTCGCAACGGACGACGAAGTGTGTGACTGGCTCCAGGCCTGGATCCGACAGCTGCCTACTAGCTTCAAGGATGGAATCGACCGGCTAGTGTTGCAATGGGATAAATGTGGGAACAGTTTTGACGACAATTTTTGAGTATGTGTACTGTGTATGACTACATTTTTGAGTTAATAAAATCGTTACCGTTACTTTACGTTAGTGACCGGGTTTCGTTTGAATGCCTCTTGTATGGTTCACGGAAGGCCGTAGGATACGACGAGATGGGTCAGGTCTCACCACCCAGACCACTCCCAGAGAAGATCAACACCTCATCCTAATGGTATTCCAATACAGATCTAGATCCTCCTCGGCTTTAGCACAACAGTGTAACATTGTAACACGTCGAGCACTATCAGAGGTGAGAGCCCGTCGCTGTTTATTACGGCATGGGTTACGTGCGCGTCGTCCACTTTTCCGTCTACTTTTGACGAATGTGCAGAAACATGTTAGACGGAAATGGTGTATGGAACGACGTCACTGGCGACGGGAATGACACCAGACAGTGTTTTCGGGCGAATCCAGGTCATGTTTGTTTGAAAATTATGGCCGCATTTTGGTTCGCCGCAGACAGTGGGAGCGGTATCACAGTGACTGCGTTCGCACAGGATATGCAGCGCCAAATCAAGGCCTTATGGTGTGGGGGTCTACTAAGGAAATTCGTGGTGAGGTCTTATGGGGCCAAACTGCTGAGGTCATTGGTCCCAAGGCTCACACACTTCTTAATCTAACTTAAACTAACTTAGGCTGAGGACAACACACACACACACACACACACACACACACACACACCTAAGCCCAAGGGAGGACTCGGACCTCCGACGGGAGCAGCCGCGTGAACCGTGGAGGGCGCCCAAGACCGCGCGGTGGAGTTCTAGTGGGTACAACGACAGATCACAGTCGATGCGTGGCCAGGGCACTGTGACCAGTGTGGCCTACATGAATGACATCTTGCGACCCCCAGCCATACCCTTTCTGTACAACACCCCAGACTCCACTTTTCAGCAAGACAATGCACGACCACATGTTGCTCCACGAATATGTTCCTCCTTGGTGTCGGAGGATGTTGGCCCTTTGCCCTGGCTCGCCAGATCGCCAGACTTGTAGCCAATCGAAAATGTGTGGATATGTTGAAACGGAGGGTGCACTGCTGTGACTCAGTGCTAGCCACCACAGATGAACTTTGGAACCAGGTGAATGGAGCACGGATGGCTAATACGACAGGACGCCATTCGCACCTTATATGCGTCGATGACATCACGCATGAAACAAGTTGTCAGGGCTCATGGAGGACCATGTGCCTGCCAGGCAACAGGGCACATGCTAAACCGGGTGACTGAAATGCTAATCATTTCTGCAGAACATACTAATGTAAAATTCCTATAAATATGTACGTCCTCTCTCTAGTCGTTAAAGGTGCACTGTTTTTTTCTGAACTTGAGTGTATAAACAGCAGCAATAAAACACGAAGAATAACCAGCAATCGAGCAACGACGTAATGACGCTGCATCGATATCGCGGCACAACACCACCTACTGGTAAAATGTGCCTACGGCTCTCGTTGTCGCTATAAACCGAAGGTAATGGATCAGTGTGACTTGAGCAGACGAACCAAAATGCGGCCATAATTTTCGAACAAACATGACCTGGATTCGGCTTGTCGGTAGCAGTCAGCACGGGCCAGGTCGGTGTTACCGCTGCTGAAGTACTGGTTATTCTTCGATTTTTACTTTCCCTCTTAGTACGTACCGATAAAACGAATATCGCACTAGACGAATATGGGACCGCCCTGTCGAATGGGCTCGTAAAACTCCACTTTAAAAACCAATTTGTTTGCAACGGTAAAGAAGCCGACGCTTTCCGTCGAGACTGGGTGTCGCTTTTCCGTCGAGACTGGGTGTCGCATAAAAGACTTGATGAGCACTGTTTGTCTGGGCTGACTCCAGCTGCATAGCCCAAAAAAGAAATTGCGAATGCCGGCCGGAGTGGCGGTGCGGTTCTAGGCGCTACAGTCTGGAGCTGAGCGACCGCTACGGTCGCAGGTTCGAATCCTGCCTCGGGCATGGATGTTTGTGATGTCCTTAGGTTAGTTAGGTTTAAGTAGTTCTAAGTTCTAGGGGACTGATGACCTCCGATGTTAAGTCCCATAGTCCTCAGAGCCATTTGAACCTAAGACGGTTCAGTCTTCACAATGGGTCGGGAAAGGTTCTCCAAGACCAGAAATAGCTCTTCAGGTCAGGTCAAATGTCAAATCCATGCTGATAGTTTTCTTTGATTTAGATGGGTTGGTTCATTATGAATTCGTGCGATTGGGATACACTGTTAATTGATGATACTATCAGGATGTGTTGCGACGCCTGCAAGAAAATGTGATAAGGAAATTGCTTGAAATGCGCCGAGATAATTCAAGGCTCTTACATTACGATAACGCACCCGCACATACCCCTGTTGGTGCATGTTCAAAAATGTGTGTGAAATCTTATGGGACTTAACTGCTAAGGTCATCAGTTCCTAAGCTAACATACTACTTAACCTAAATTATCCTAAGGACAAACACACACACACCAATGCCCGAGGAAGGACGCGAACCTCCGCCGGGACCAGCCGCACAGTCCATGACTCCAGCGCCTTAGAGCGCTCGGGTTGGTGCATGACTAGCGCACAAAAATCGAAATCACTATGCTGCCTCATCCTCCGTATTCTCCACTCTTGGCTCCTGCTGACCTTTTTCTTATTTCCAAAACTGAAAACACCGTTGAAAGGATGAAGATTTGCAACGCCAGACAAGATAAAAGAAAATTCGGAGACGACACTTCGTGCGGTCCAGAAAGAGGCATACTAATACTGCTTCCAGAAGTGGAAAGGACATTGGGAGCGGTGTATCAATTATGGAGGAGAGTGAAACTTCCTGGAAGATTAAAACTGTGTGCCGGTCCGAGACTCGAACTCCGGACCTTCGCCTTTCGCGAGCAAGTGCTCTTCCAACCGAGCTACCCAAGCACGACTCACGCCCTGTCCTCACAGCTTTACTTCTGCCAGTATCTCGTCTTCTACCTTCCAAACTTTACAGAAGCTCTCCTGCGAACCTTGCTGAACAAGCACTCCTGAAAGAAAGGATATTGCGGAGACATGGCCTAGCCACAGCCTGAGGGATGTTTCCACAATGAGATTTTCACTGTGGAGCGGAGTGTGCGCTGATATGAAGCTTCCTGGCAGATTAAAAATGTGTGCCGGACCGAGACTCGAACTCGGGACCTTTGCCTTTCGCGGGCAAGTGCACTTCCAACTGAGCTACCCAAGCACGACTTTACAGATGCTCTCCTGCGAACCTTGGAAGTTAGGAAGGTAGAAGACGAGTTACTGGCAGAAATAAAGCTGTGAGGACGGGGCGTGAGTCGCGCTTGGGTAGCTCAGTTGGAAGAGCACTTGCCCGCGAAATGCAAAGGTCCAGAGTTCGAGTCTCGGTCCGGCACACAGTTTTAATCTGCCAGGAAGTTTCATATCAGCGCACACTCAGCTGCACAGTGAAAATCTCGTTGTGGTATGGAGGAGAGTATTTCGAAGGAGACCATGCACAATAAGTAAAAGATAAGCGAAGAAAAATTTTGTGGACAAAGTTCCGGAATTTTTTGAACAGACGTCGTAGATGGTGCTGACGGCAAGTTATATTTGGGGGGAGGGAGGGGGGAGGGAGGGCAGAGACTAGAGACTAATAAACTGTTTTCCCCCCTGTCTCCTTACGCAGAAAGTAAATTCTGCCAGCGAATGTGAGGGGCGTTGCGCAAATAGAGGCAGCGCGTGGACACTGCAAGACTGGTCGCGGCGCGTACGCCTGCGTTTTTACGAGCGTATAAACTACAGCGGAGGACGCTGAAGGTCCCGGGTTTAGAGCCCGATGCGCCGTCGCGGCCCTGGCCCGCTGCCACGCTGCGTGCATAGTAATTCAAGCATGTCCGCCGGCAGGTCAAGGGCTACAAAGGGCAATCCGTGTGAGTGGCCCTACCAATACGGCACTGTTTCCTATTCCCCGTCTCCATCCGGGACCAATCTTAACAGCAGGGCTATCCGGAAGATTAACCCTCTTTTCTCTGTAGCATTATGCAGGATCCTCTCACTTTTAAACTGATACTGTTATTACTCAGCTTAGCCGCGAGTCCGTAGAGGGTGGTATATGTGACGTACAGTATAACTGGTCAGCATTTCCACCCGGAATTTGCGAGTGTAAGTCGGACCTTCCTTGATCCGCCTTGGTGGGTCGTGTCGTCGGATTTCCTCCTACCTGTGCGCGGTGCAGCTCTCGTAAATGTCGTCCCGTACAGATTCTTCATTGGCGCATTGGATGTCTCTGTCGGTGGAAGCTAATTATCTGAAAATGCTGTCGATCAACTTTGGTGTATCTATTTACTCGAAACTAACGTTCAAAATGCCGTAATATCACTTTTATTCCCATTAGATCAATAACGAAACACTCATGTCACAAACTACTCGTAACCGAGAGCATGGCTACCATCGAACAAGACAGGAAGAGCTCTTAACGCCGACTTTGGCGCGCAGTCCGTATCTCTTACTAGTTTCGTCACAGATCGTGGATTTCCGATCAAGTTCGTACTTATTAAGATATGCATTTGTTTATGAAGGGGTGTGGATTTTAACGAGGCAAAATTATGATAAATTCTTTTAAACATCCAGAGACTCCTCCTAGTATTCATGTTGTCATAAATGACTTTAATTATTAAATATAAATAAACAAATTCGATGACTCTGGCGCCAAGATGGCGGTACTTCCCGTCATGTATATTTCCCAGGCTGACGCTTGTTGCTACGGTCCAGCGCCGAGCCCCACCCCACTACGCGACATATGGTCGCTTCGTCACCTAGCCAGCCAGCGTGGAAAATGCTCTCCGACTCATGGCCGGCTACGGACTACAGCACTTCCTAACTATCGTGAATACATCAATAAGAGACAATAATTTATTAAAACGGGTTAAGAGGCATCTTACAATTTGAGAGTTCTGAAGCGTATAGAACAGTTGTTACAATGATTCATGGAATCAGCAACGAACTGCTAGAGAAAACTGAAGACACAGTTCGTAGCTGCATATTGTTCTCGCCTCTTCATGCACATGGCAAACTGTCTTGGGTCCTAAAAATTAAAAAAAAATCATAATTGGTTTTCAAATTAATACTAGCTTTGTAGTTGAACGAAATGGACAGTATCTTGAAAGGTGGATATAAGATGAACATCAACAAAAGCAAAACGAGGGTAATGGAATGTAGTCGAATTAAGTCTGGTGATGCTGAGGGAATTAGATTAGAAAATGAGACACCTAAAGTAGTAAAGGAGTTTTGCTATTTGGGGAGCAAAATAACTGATGATGGTCGAAGTAGAGAGGATATAAAATGTAGACCGACAATGGCAAGGAAAGCGTTTCTGAAGAAGAGAAATTTGTTAACATCGAGTATTGATTTAAGTGTTAGGAAGTCGTTTCTGGAAGTATTTGTATGGAGTGGATTGGTTGGTTGTTTTGGGGAAGGAGACCAGACAGCGTGGTCATCGGTCTCATCGGATTAGGGAAGGAAGTCGGCCGTGCCCTTTCAGAGGAACCATCCCGGCATTTGCCTGGAATGATTTAGGGAAATCACGGAAAACCTAAATCAGGATGGCCGGACGCGGAATTGAACCGTCGTCCTCCCGAATGCGAGTCCAGTGTCTAACCACTGCGCCACCTCGCTCGGTATTTTATGGAGTGGAGCCATGTATGGAAGTGAAACATGGACGGTAAATAGTTTGGACAAGAAGAGAATAGAAGCTTTCGAAATGTGGTGCTACAGAAGAATGCTGAAGATTAGATGGGTAGATCACGTAACTAATGAGGAGGTATTGAATAGAAATGGGGAGGATTTTGTGGCACAACTTGACTAGAAGAAGGGATCGGTTGGTAGGACATGTTCTGAGGCATCAAGGGATCACCAATATAGTATTGGAGGGCAGCGTGGAGGGTAAAAATCGTAGAGGGAGACCAAGAGATGAATACACTAAGCAGATTCAGAAGGATGTAGGCTGCAGTAGGTACTGGGAGATGAAGAAGCTTGCACAGGATAGAGTAGCATGGAGAGCTGCATCAAACCAGTCTCAGGACTGAAGACCACAACAACAACATTATATTTTTTCATAATTTTCGGAAAATATTTGAAGTTTTTCTTGTGAAATTGTAGTAGGACATAATTTTACTTTCGTTGTGTGAAGGAGTCTTACTAGTTTTAGAGTTTTCATCACGTCCAATCTTTTACTTTGACTGTGTGAAGCAAGTATATGTGGCACAATGTCGTGTGACTAGGGCCTCCTATCGGGCAGACCAAATTCCAGAGGTGTTAAATCAAGCGATCGTGTTGGCCAACATATCGGCCCATCGCGACCTATCCACGCGTCCCCTAATGTTTGGCGAAGGCGGTAACAGACATCGCGTAAAAAATGGGCTGGCACGACATCACGTTGTAACCACATTGTACGAGGGATACGCAGTGGGACATCCTCATGATGCTGCACCAGTACATCTTGCTTCTGTTACCCCTTACACGGATCGTAATACACGGACCAATCAGACAACCATGATAATAACAACGACACATTAATATCGAAAGGATGTTCAAATCTGTGGGGATGAAGGTTTTCGTCATCCAGAATGTGGCTGTTAAGAGGTTGAGAAGACTTTCGTTTCTGAAATCCGCTTCATCTGTGACACGAATGGGACGAGGGAGCTCTGGAACGTTGACACAGTGGTTTACCAGCCATGCGCAGTAATCGGAACGTGACACAATATCAGCTGGAGCTGGAGGTGGTATGGGTGATGTTGTTGTTCATGGAGAGCTCTCCAGACGCTGCTCTCGGATACATCCAAGAAACCTGCGATGTTGTTGGTACTCGTCGACGGGTTCTGGCCGACTAGATCTATGACTTCCTCTTCATAGTCAACAGTGTGGCAGGTCTGGGCACGAGCACAAATGACCCTATTAGCCTTGAAGGCGCCGGTTTCCCGAAGCCATTGTTCCAATCTTACAAAAATGGCATGAAATGGAGGAGCGCGACCTCAAACTCGTTCGTGATACAGGCGTTATGTTAATCGACCATTTCGTCCACTTTCAGCGTATATGAGCAACATGCCCAGTGTACCCGGTAAACGAGCGTTCTGCCATTCTGTAATGCACCGTCTTTCTCGATCAGTCATTGGTAACTGATGTATTTCTTCGGTTCATAAGTGTGTTCTCTGATGACGCCAGACATGACGTAACGCAAGACATCACGTGATACGAGACACCGACCTCTGTCAATATGTATTGCCTTCCATCATATGAAGTTGTTTATCTTTCAAACGGCGCAGTTCTGGACATGGTTTTATTACCGAATATTGCAGTCCTGAGTCGCTCTACAGTGCCTTTAACTGCCCAGTAGAAGTCTGAAACATACTATATATGTATGAAATATATGTGACGTATGCAAAAAAAGTCGTATGCCACGAATGACTGGGAAACCCTGAAGGACAGGTCAGCTGCCTGATGGGGAAAGATTTTGCCTATCCTTCGCGCCCGTTGCCACCTTTCCTTCGCGAAGTATGAGAGCTGTATGCGTAAATTTATCTGTTAGTTGTAGATGACTAAAAATGTGTGTGAGGGTAGTATCGTGTTCGTTTTGGAGATGACGTTGGCGCAAAGACTGTTGGTCGGGTACTCACGCCACCACCGGTCCTGTCCCATCTGCCGTAGAGGAAACTAAAAATTGTATACAGCACGCTGCGTACCCCGATGGTCACCCATCCAAGTACTGGCCACGCCGGACAGTGCTTCACTTCGGTGATCTGACGGGAACCGAGTATCTACCTCTGCGTGGTCATTGTCATTGACATGTGCATACGGGCCGAAGACGCGCGCAAAAAGTTAGTAACTAAGTAAAAACCATTCTGCAGTTGTGCTTAATTTAGGGAACACGAGCGAGGCAAGGAGAGACAGGCATGGGAGCCCAGAGTATTACTGAGGTTCTCCTCCAGGCCGTTGTGCCCGCGCCTGTGCTGCCTTTGCGCACGTTATAAGGGCTGGAGGGCAGGCCCTCGAGCTGAAGAGCCCTTGTCCGCTCCTTCCGCATCGCCGGGACCGCTGTCTCTCTACAAGCAGCAGTCCTCTGACGAACATTATTTATTGACTATGCAGCCTCAACCACCGAGGGAACATTCTGCCGAGAACGGAAATTCGTAGCAGTCTGTAACAAAATGTGAGCTCTGATAAAAAGTGATTGGAGGGAACTATTTGTTAGGAGCGACTTTCTCGACATTGAACTGCGTCTTCACGCTAAGGGCAGTTACATCAAAATCAATCACCTCGCTGACAGTGTACGAGCAGTTTACTGCTGCACTATCTAATCAAAAGTATTAATCCACCTCTTCATAGATGTTAAAATACGGTGTCAGAACTTGTGAACTGCGGACATGGGTAAACTTGGGACGTGTGAACTGCGGACAAAGGATTAGTCAGCCAGTTAGCGTTACCAGTGAGACACTAAAAGGAGGCTGGCTGTCTCCCATATTCGCCTCCGAAATTACACTTAAAACATAAGTCTACGCCGGCCAGTGCGACCGAGCGGTTCTAGGCGCTTCAGTCTGGAACCGCGCGACCGCTACGTTCGCAAGTTCGAATCCTGCCGCGGCCATGGATGTGTGTTATGTCCTTAGGTTGGTTAGGTTTAAGTAGTTCTAAGTCTAGGGGACTGATGACCTCAGATGTTAAGTCCCATAGTGCTCAGAGCCATTTGAACCATAAGTCTACAAACACATCATTGACAAATAGCAGATCGTCAGAAAGATGTCGTCCGGTTTTTTCTTTAGTTCTTAGTGCAAAAACTTGAAGGTATCTCTTTTAGCAAACCCGAACCGATCGATAACTCCTTCCCTCAAGTCTTCTGCTCCCGTAAAAATGTTTCTTTCTCAACAATTCCCCCCCCCCCCCCCCCCCCCTTGACGCTTTTCGCACTCCTGATTTTCACGTATGTCCGTGCTTACACCTCAAGCACAATCTCCGCAAGATGGTAGACAGAAGGAAGGGCAGAATAAAATGAGGCGTTCTCTTTAGAATGGAAAGCTTCGCAACTGTTTGCGAGACGGCTGTAGGTGGGCGAGTGTTCGGCCTAGATAGTTGGAGGACACAAGGCTTTGGTGGATATAACGGCGACGAAAACATAGACCGTAAATTTTATTATTGAAACGTTCTGCTTCAACAAAAGCTCTCTGTCGTCCCACACCCAGTCATCGAAATAACTGCCATTAAATCATCAGTGAAGGACTCCATCACCTCATCTCGTCTCAAGAAAGGCAGCCCGAAGAAGTTTTTCAAGCAATAACTCCCTGGCGTGTGTGGATTGCCGTGTACGTTTGCGACAGGCCTAGCTTTTGTACCCTCCGCTAGCAAGGGGAGCAAAGTGAAACCGACAGCCCCTGATATGTGAATTTGGCCAAACTCTGTTGACTCCTTCATGAATGGCAGGTGTGTCTTCCTCTAGCGGCCGCTGCTGAACTCTTCATTGCCCACTTCTGTAGCTGAATCGATTGCCTCGTTGGTGGTGTCGGTGGGTGATGGTACCACATATAGGACATGATGAAATAGGAATGTGAAACACCTGTATGAGTAGTGAGTAAATAAAAGTGAAGAAAACTGAGTGGATGTACATCTACATAGATATTTTCCGCCAGCCGCCGTACGGTGCATGGCGGAGGGTACCCTGTACCACTACTAGTCATTTCTTTTCCTGTTCTACTCGCAAATAGAGCGAGGGAAAAACGACTATCTAAATGCGTCCGTACGAGCCCTAATTTTTCGTATCCTTACGCTCAGTGTATGTTGGCGGCAGTAGAATTGTTCGGTAGTCAGCTTCAAATGCCAGTTCTCTAAATTTCCTCAATAGTGTTTCTCGAAAAGAACGTCACCTTCCTTCCAGGGAATCCCATTTGAGTTCCCAAAGCACCTTTTGGAAACATCTTCATAATATTTACGTGTTGTTCGAACCTATCGGTAACAAATCTAGCAGTCCGCCTCTGAATTGCTTCGATGTCTTACTTCAATCCGACCTGGTACGTATTCCAAACACTCGAACAGTTCTCAAGAATAGGGTGCACCAGCGTCCTCTATGCGGTCTCCTTTGCAAGTGAGCCGTTCTTCTCCCAATAAACCGAAGTCGACCATTTGCTTTCCCTACCACAGTTCTCACATGCTCACATTTCATATCCCTTTGCATCATTACGCCCAGATATTTAAACGACTTTACTGTGTGAAGCAGGTCACTGGTAATACTGTATCGTAACAGTAAAGGTTTGTTCTTTCCACTCGTCTGCAGAATGACGTGTTTCTCGAACGTGAGTAAGAGACTGTCCGCAGTTCACAAGTTTCGACAGCAAGAGTCGAGTGGCGATTCTCGGAATAATCGGTAAGCCGATAAGCCGGCTCGGTCCGCAGTTCGCATGCCAACATAATGAGGTGGAACCCGGTGTACGTAGCTAACAGGCAACCTGGGGTGCGCCCTCCCTTCGCCGTTCGGTGCCGTATGGCTGGACTGAAGAGTTTTTAGCAAACAGAACACAGCATGTTGTTCTCAATGGAGAGACGTCTACAGACGTTAATGTAAACTCTGGCGTGCTACAGGGGAGTGTTATGAGACCATTGCTTTTCACAATGTATATAAATGACCTGGTAGATAGTGTCGGAAGTTCCATGCGGCTTTTCGCGGATGATGCTGTAGTATACAGAGAAGTTGCAGCATTAGAAAATTGCACCGAAATGCAGGAAGATCTGCAGCGGATAGGCGCTTGGTGCAAGAAGTGGTAACTGACCCTTAACATAGACAAATGTAATGTATTGCGAATACATAGAAAGAAGGATCCTTTACTGTATGATTATATGGTAGCGGAACAAACACTGGTAGCAGTTACTTCTGTAAAATATCTGGGAGTATGCGTACGGAACGATTTGAAGTGGAATGATCATATCAAATTAGTTGTTGGTAAGGTGGGTGCCAGGTTGAGATTCATTGGGAGAGTCCTTAGAAAATGTAGTCCATCACCAAGGAGGTGGCTTACAAAACTCTCGTTCGACCTATACTTGAGTATTGCTCATCAGTGTGGGATCCGCACCAGGTCGGGTTGACGGAGGAGGTAGAGAAGATCCAAAGAAGAGCGGCGCGTTTCGTCACAGGGTTATGTGGTAAGCGTGATAGCGTTACGGAGATGTTTAGCAAACGCAAGCGGCAGACTCTGCAAGAGAGGCGCTCTGCATCGCGGTGTAGCTTGTTCGCCAGGTTTCGAGAGGGTGCGTTTCTGGATGAGGTATCGAATATATTGCTTCCCCCTACTTATACCTCCCGAGGAGATCACGAACGTAAAATTAGAGAGATTAGAGCGCGCACGGTGGCTTTCCGGCAGTCGTTCTTCCCGCGAACCATACGCGACTGGAACAGGAAAGGGAGCTAATGACAGTGGCACGTAAAGTGCCCTCCGCCACACACGGTTGGGTGGCTTGCGGAGTATAAATGTAGTTGCAGATGTAGATTTCTGATGGCTCGAACTCTGTTTGGGACACTTCCGATGAGGTGTCTGAGTGTCTGTGGGGGAATGGCAGCCCGTTCTTCGTCAACAGCCGAAATCAAAGAAGGTGGAGACGCACCCTAGAGCCTGGAGCGAAGTCGATTTCTAACTCGTCTCGAAGGTGTTCCATTGGGCTAAGGTTGCGCTAGCTTATTTCAGGAATATTGCTGTCCACGAACTGTGGTGAGAGGTACTGCCTGAAATTTAGTGCTGTCGGCACACTCTTGCCACTGTGGATCTTGGAATATTCAATTCCCTAACCGTTTCCGGCATGGAAACTACTATACGCATTCAGTCTGTTGATTCCTGTCGTGCGGCTTTAATTACGCCGGAAACTTTTTCACATAAATCAACTGAGTACAGATGACAGATTCGCCAACGCCCTGCCCTTTAATACTTTGTGTACGCGATGCTACTGCATTCATTATACAGGGTGTTTATAAATGAATATCGGGGTTTTAAGGCTTTATAATATTTATTACATTAAACTTACAGTTATAAATGATATGTCAAATGAAAGAGCAACCCAAACAGTTTTACCAAGAACCTTATAAATCTACATCTACATCCATACTCCGCAAGCCACCTGACGGTGTGTGGCGGAGGGTACCTTGAGTACCTCTATCGTTTCTCCCTTCTATTCCAGTCTCGTATTGTACGTGGAAAGAAGGATTGTCGGTATGCCTCTGTGTGGGCTCTAATCTCTCTGATTTTATCCTCATGGTCTCTTCGCGAGGTATACGTAGCAGGGAGCAATATACTGCTTGACTCCTCGGTGAAGGTATGTGCTCGAAACTTCAACAAAAGCCCATACCGAGCTACTGAGCATCTCTCCTGCAGAGTCTTCCACTGGAGTTTATCTATCATCTCCGTAACGCTTTCGCGATTACTAAATGATCCTGTAACGAAGCGCGCTGCTCTCCATTGGATCTTCTCTATCTCTTTCTATCAACCCTATCTGGTACGGATCCCACACTGCTGAGCAGTATTCAAGCAGTAGGCGAACAAGCGTACTGTAACCTACTTCCTTTGTTTTCGAATTGCATTTCCTTAGGATTCTTCCAATGAAACTCAGTCTGGCATCTGCTTTACCGACGATCAACTTTATATGATCATTCCATTTTAAATCACTCCTAATGCCTACTCCCAGATAATTTATGGAATTAACTGCTTCCAGTTGTTGACCTACTATATTTTTCTTTCTATGTATTCGCAGCACATTACAATTGTCTACATTGAGATTCAATTGCCATTCCCTGCACCATGCGTCAATTCGCTGCAGATCCTCCTGCATTTCAGTACAATTTTCCATTGTTACAGCCTCTCGATATACCACTGCATCATCCGCAAAAAGCCTCAGTGAACTTTCGATGTCATCCACAAGGTCATTTATGTATATTGTGAATAGCAACGGTCCTACGACACTCCCCTGCGGCACACCTGAAATCACTCTTACTTCGGAAGACTTCTCTCCATTGAGAATGACATGCTGCGTTCTGTTATCTAGGAACTCCTCAATCCAATCACACAATTGGTCTGATAGTCCATATGCTCTTACTTTGTTCATTAAACTGTGGGGAACTGCATCGAACGCCTTGTGGAAGTCAAGAAACACGGCATCTACCTGTGAACCCGTGTCTATGGCCCTCTGAGTCTCGTGGACGAATAGCGCAAGCTGGGTTTCACATGACCGTCTTTTTCGAAACCCATGCTGATTCCTACAGAGTAGATTTCTAGTCTCCAGAAAAGTCATTATATTCGAACATAATACGTGTTCCAAAATTCTACAACTGATAGGCGTTAGAGATATAGGTGTATAGTTCTGCACATCTGTTCGACGTCCCTTCTTGAAAACGGGGATGACCTGTGCCTTTTTCCAATCCTTTGGAACGCTACGCTCTTCTAGAGACTTACGGTACACCGCTGGAAGAAGGGGGCGGGGGGGGGGGGGGAGAGGGGGGGGGGCAAGTTCCTTCGCGTACTCTGTGTAAAATCGAACTGGTATCCCATCAGGTCCAGCGGCCTTTCCTCTTTTGAGCGATTGTAATTGTTTCTCTATCTCTCTGTCGTCTATTTCGATATCTACCATTTTTTCATCTGTGCGACAATCTAGAGAAGGCACTACAGTGTAGTCTTCCTCTGCGAAACAGCTTTGGAAAAAGACATTTAGTGTTTCGGCCTTTAGTCTGTCATCCTATTTTTGCTCACTGCTTCAATGTTCAACGTGACCTTATAAATGTTCAATGTGAACACCATTCTTGATGAAGCCCGAAAGGAAAGTTAATGGGCCTTTCTTTTTTGGTGAACCTACTGTAACTGGCATTGCTTACCTTGATACACTAGAGCAATGGCTCTTCCATCAGTTGGAAGAAGATGAGCCAGAGGACATCATTTTCCAGCAAGATCGTGCGCCACCTCACTGGCACAGCGAAGTACGCGATTGGTTGAACTTTTTTCACTGTACCCAAGCGCTGAGGCCCAATGACAGGGCTTGCTTTGCATGGCCTCCACGTTCAACCGATCTAACGCCACGCGATTTTTTTTTTCCTTTGGGGCTTCACCAAGGATCCTCCGCTACCGGCAGTTCTCCCTGAATTAAGAAACCGGATTGAAGCAGCTGTTGCTACAATCATTGAAGACACACTTATCAACGTTTAGGAAGAATTTGGCTATAGACTTGATGTGTGCCGTGTGACAAATGGTGCTCACATTGAACATTTAAAAGATTCTTGGTAAAACTGTTTGAGTTGCACTTTCATGTGACATACCATATATAACTGTAAGTTTAATACAGGGTGATTCAAAAAGAATACCACAACTTTAAAAATGTGTATTTAATGAAAGAAACATGATATAACCTTCTGTTATACATCATTACAAAGAGTATTTAAAAAGGTTTTTTTTCACTCAAAAACAAGTTCAGAGATGTTCAATATGGCCCCCTCCAGACACACGAGCAATATCAACCCGATACTCCAACTCGTTCCACACTCTCTGTAGCATATCAGGCGTAACAGTTTGGATAGCTGCTGTTATTTCTCGTTTCAAATCATCAATGGTGGCTGGGAGAGGTGGCCGAAACACCATATCCTTAACATACCCCCATAAGAAAAAATCGCAGGGGGTAAGATCAGGGCTTCTTGGAGGCCAGTGATGAAGTGCTCTGTCACGGGCTGCCTGGTGGCCGATCCATCGCCTCGGGTAGTTGACGTTCAGGTAGTTACGGACAGATAAGTGCCAATGTGGTGGCGCTCCATCCTGCTGAAATATGAATTGTTGTGCTTCTTGTTCGAGCTGAGGGAACAGCCAATTCTCTAACATTGCTGGATGCGTGCTACATTTTCATCACTCGTTCTCGGCCGTCCAGAACTTTTCCCTTTGCACAAACACCCATTCTCTGTAAACTGTTTATACCAACGTTTAATACACCACCTATCAGGAGGTTTAACACCATACTTCGTTCGAAATGCACGCTGAACAACTGTCGTCGATTCACTTCTGCCGTGCTCAATAACACAAAAAGCTTTCTGTTGAGCGGTCGCCATCTTAGCATCAACTGACGCTGACGCCTAGTCAACAGCGCCTCAAGCGAACAAATGTACAACTAAATGAAACTTTATAGCTCCCTTAATTCGCCGACAGATAGTGCTTAGCTCTGCCTTTTGTCGTTGCAGAGTTTTAAATTCCTAAAGTTGTGGTATTCTTTTTGAATCACCCTGTATAATAAATATTATAAATCGTTAAAACCCCGATATTAATTTATAAACACCCTGTATACTCACATCGCTAACCCGTGACTTTTGCCACCTCAGCGTAATTTCTTTTTCAAATTTCTTGTGAGCTTATTTTACTGCTAACTCTGTGTACAGATTGAATGACATGGAGGATAGGCTGCAACCGTATCTCGATCTTCGCAGCTACTGCCACACTTTCATTTCCTTCTACTCTTTCAGAGTTGCAGTCTGGTTCCTACAAAGGTGTAATGAAATGTGGCCTATTGGAAGCGCTATACTGATCTCCAGGCGAAAGCAATTGGGACCGCTTCGAAGTGCTTCCGTGTTGAAAAGTCAAGACATTTGATGACGTTCAGACACTACATAAAATGAAAATCGACTGGCTTTTATGAAATTCTGAGCATGCGTCGAAGCGTAGAAAATAACCTTTTCCGTGCCACATAATAGCTTCAATATATTTTACGACAGCCTGGAGCAAACTGTGTGTTCATAAAATTTTGGAGCCGTTCTTATTTCTTATCCGTTCTTCTATCTCATTCGGGATATACTCAGCGAAGCACGACAAAGATTGCAGCGCAAATGGCGTGGAAATTTATTGCCTACCTGTGAAACAGTGTTGTAGGTTCGGAGAAATGACCGATAACGTGCTTCGCCGGCAGCATTATCGGTTAACGACAGGGCCTGGAAGTTAACAGAGAAGCCGTATAAAGGAGAAGCCGCGCTGCGTGGCCTAGAAGCTGGAAAGCTGAAAGCACCTTTTAGGAAAGCGAGTCGGTTGGCTTGTTCTCCTGCTGTAAAAATGTATGGACAAGCCGTACTTTCCTCTCCTTTGTGCTAAGTAGTTTCTGTCTCGTGCTCTACGGAATTGATGCAGTTTATATACTGGACGAACTGGACAAGGCGTACAAAGTAGTGTGGAATCACTACAACAAGAAGTCTATCTCACAAAAAGCAAAATTACGCCAATAAGACACGGTCGTGCTCCCCGAAGCACTGTATGCAGCAGAGACCACACTAATCCCAGGGCATACACGTATCAGACAATTAGAAAAATTAGAACGGAAAATACTTAGGAAAATATTTGGCGCACCTAACAACAATGGAATATGGATCAAGAAACCTACAGAGGAACTATACAAACATACGGAGACAATACAGAATGCCATCACACAGACTGACCAAACAGCTCTTTGACTGGGTAACCAACAGAAACAACAAATGGGTGGCACAGGTAAAAAGCGACCTGAACCGACACACATGCTTGGAATGACACGGGGTTTTATTAGAACCAAATAAATACGAAAGTTCAAAAAATGTCCGACATATGGCGCTTTATCTGATCAGAATAGCAATAATTTGCATAACAAAATAAGACAAAGAAAGATGATGTTCTTTACAGGAAATAATATGTCCACCATCATTCCTCAACAATAGCTGTAGTCGAGGAATAATGTTGTGAACAGCACCGTAAAGCATGTCCGGAGTTATGGTGAGGCATTGGCGTCGGATGTTTTCTTTCAGCATCCCTAGAGATGTCGGTCGATCACAATACACTTGCGACTTCAGGTAACCCCAAAGCCAATAATGGCACGGTCTGAGGTGTGGGGACCTGGGAGGCCAAGCATGACGAAAGTGGCGGCTGAGCGCACGATCATCACCAAACGACGCGCGCGAGAGATCTTTCAGGCGTCTAGCAATATGGGGTGAAACTTCCTGGCAGATATGGGGGTGGAATGCCATCCTGCATAAACATCGTACGTTCCAGCAGGTGTTTATCAGCCAGGCTGGGGATGATGAGATTCTGTAACATATCGGCGTACCTCTCACCCGTCATGATAGAGAGCCTGTATATTGCGAGAGTGGCCATAGGTGAAGTTGCCCGTGATTGGTTGATTAGCTTTGGCAGAAAAATGGCGCCAAACGTATCTCGTGCTTCCTACGTTCGCCGTGCTTTTGAGTTGAATTGAAGTTCAGAGGACTTTTTGGAAACGATTAAAAGGTATTTGAATTATTGAGAGACTCGTTATGCGTTGTGCATGCATGTTCGATTTAGTTGTATATCGTTTTTAGTATGTAAGTAGCGTTTGCGATCTTAAATACGAGTTGAAATAATGAAGCGTTTTGTGATGAAGTCGGTAGGCCTACATATTTGAAGTAAACACGTTAGTAATTGTACAGTATTGTTTTTGACATCTGAAATTCGTTCTGCAGACGTTCGTAAACGATGCCAGGTTGTGCTGCATTTGGTTGTTCCAATAGAGGCGAAGGTGGATTTCGCATGTTAGCATTTCCACGAAATGAAAGACGAAAGTAGTGGGCAGTCGCAGTCAACAGGGCTGACATAAATCAAACAGGAGCCTTGTTGAAACCAACCAAGTACTCTTATCTATGCGAAGTAAGTCGTTTTTGCTTTTTACTACATATAAAAAAACTTGCAATATATATAGTTAAATTTAAAAACAGACCTGTAAATTGGCTGTGTGAAAATTATTATAACACATTATTCTTATAAACAACGAATGATTTCGTCATATTGTCTTGTGCTTTTGATTCGGTGAGTGTGTACTCCACTACTGGCCATTCAAAAGTCTCGCCCGCAGTTTGGCAGAAAAATGGCCGCCGTATCGTCCGGTTGGCCACTCTCTCCCTATACAGGCTCTCTACGTCACGGTAACAGTTAGCGCCATCTGTCGGACATTTTGTGAACTTTTTTTTTTTTTTTGTTCTAATAAAACCCCATGTCAATCCAAGCATGTGTGTCAATTTTTACCTTTCTATCTACATTATTCCGTGGTTTATTAAGTTTTCAAATTTATACTTACTTTTTGATCACCCGGTATATATACAGGGTGATTCAAAAAGAATACCACAACTTTAGGAATTTAAAACTCTGCAACGACAAAAGGCAGAGCTAAGCACTATCTGTCGGCGAATTAAGGGAGCTATAAAGTTTCATTTACTTGTACATTTGTTCGCTTGAGGCGCTGTTGACTAGGCGTCAGCGTCAGTTGATGCTAAGATGGCGACCGCTCAACAGAAAGCTTTTTGTGTTATTGAGTACGGCAGAAGTGAATCGACGACAGTTGTTCAGCGTGCATTTCGAACGAAGTATGGTGTTAAACCTCCTGATAGGTGGTGTATTTTCTGTGCCATTTCAGCCAATAAAGTTTTTGGTCCCTTTTTCTTCGAAGGTGCTACTGTAACTGGACTACAGTATCTGGAGATGTTAGAGAATTGGCTGTTCCCTCAGCTCGAACAAGAAGCACAACAATTCTTATTTCAGTGGGATGGAGCGCCACCACATTGACACTTATCTGTCCGTAACTACCTGAACGTCAACTACCCGAGGCGATGGATCGGCCGCCAGGCAGCCCGTGACAGAGCACTTCATCACTGGCCTCCAAGAAGCCCTGATCTTACCCCCTGCGATTTTTCCTTATGGGGGTATGTTAAGGATATGGTGTTTCGGCCACCTCTCCCAGCCACCATTGATGATTTGAAACGAGAAATAACAGCAGCTATCCAAACTGTTACGCCTGATATGCTACAGAGAGTGTGGAACGAGTTGGAGTATCGGGTTGATATTGCTCGAGTGTCTGGAGGGGGCCATTATGAACATCTCTGAACTTATTTTTGAGTGAAAAAAAAACCTTTTTAAATACTCTTTGTAATGATGTATAACAGAAGGTTATATTATGTTTCTTTCATTAAATACACATTTTTAAAGTTGTGGTATTGCACCTCCACGCCCACACCGGCGTGACGACCAACACGAAAGATCCACTGCCATCTTTGCATATTGGTTGTTGGTTGGTATTCACTAAGTGAAGTCTCGCATGATGTGGGTATTGCGATGTTTGCGTACGTCTGGTTATGGAAATTTGTGGGAAGGTATTATGGGACCAAACTGCTGAGGTCATCGGTCCTCTAAGCTTACATACTACTTAATCCAGCTTAAACTAACTTATGCGAAGGACAACACACACACACACACACACACACACACACACACACACACACACACACACACACACCCATGCCGAGGGAGGACTCGGACCTCCGAAGGGAGGAGCGGCGCGACCCGTGACAAGGCGCCCAAGACCACGTGGATTCACAGTGTAGGCGGTTTGTTTGAGCGAGCTCGTCGGCGTCTCTGCTGTAGCCTGTTGGTCGGCTTAACAGCAGCTTCACATCCAATCAGTGTTGCTGATTTGCAGGGGCTTCCCGATGTTGTCGCTTGTGGGTGTATGTTAGCACCCATAGGTGGTTATGCGCTAGCTAGTAATGTCTTTGGCCGCTTATGCTTCCATCTAAGAAGGGAACCTCCCCATCGCACCCCCCTCAGGTTTAGTTATAAGTTGGCACAGTGGATAGGCCTTGAAAAACTGAACACAGATCAATCGAGAAAACAGGAAGAAGTTGTGTGGAACTATGAAAAAAATAAGCAAAATATACAAACTGAGTAGTCCATGCGCAAGATAGGCAACATCAAGGAGAGTGTGAGCTCAGGAGCGCCGTGGTCCCGTGGTTAGCCTGAGCAGCTGCGGAATGAGAGTTCCGTGGTTCAAGTCTTCCCTCTGGAGAAAAGTTTTTTTTCTTTATTTTCGCGAAGTTATGATCTGTCCGTTCGTTCATTGGCGTCTCTGTTCACTGTAATAAGTTTAGTGTTTATGTTTTGCGACCGCACCGCAAAACGGTGGGATTAGTAGACGAAAGGACGTGCCTCTCCAATGGGAACCGAAAACATTTGATCGCAAGGTCATAGGTCAACCGATTCCTGCACAGGTAAACAACACGTCTGATATATTCTATACGACTGGGAACGGCATGTGCACCACATGACGGGAATATGTTGTCGACCCACTTAACTTGTACACTTGGCGAATGGGTAAAAAGAGTCTTCTACCTTGCCCGATTTAGGTTTTCTTGTGGATGTGATAATCACTCCCAAAAAAGTGATGAAAACATAAGAGTTTGTCACAGAAACTGCAACAAATGAATGCAACAGTTTCACAGTCGCACAGTTGTCCCTGTGCTCTGTCAAAATATATGTTTTTAACGTTTTCAGATTTTTCCGTGTGTAGACCGTCAGTTAACTCGCATCGGACGGACAGATAATAATTGTCTGAAAATAAAAAATTAAACTTTTCACTCGAGGGAAGACATGAACCAAGCTAACGTTCCGCGGCTGCTCACGCTAACCACGGGACCACGGCGCTGCTGAGCTCACACCCTCCTTGATGCTGCCTATTTTGCGCGTGGACTACTCAGTTTGTATATTTTCCTTATTTTTTTCATAGTTCCACACAACTTCTTCCTATTTCCTCGATTGATCTGTGTTCAGGATTTCAAGGCCTATCCACTGTGCCAACTTATAACTAAATCTGAGGGGGGTGCTATGGCGAGGTTCCCTTGTAAGTGATACAGTAGTTGCCATTGGACTCTTAATGCTAGGGAGGGGGATTTAACCCCCCCCCCCCCCCCCATTCTACATCCCATATGGCAACCTTGATTTAGATATGCCGTCGTTTCCAGAACAACACGCCAAAGGGAGATGAAGATCGAAGCGCTTTTTTATCCATCAGTATTGGCTTTTCCATCTTAAGCTTACTGCAATGTAAGGGTATTTTTCACCAGACACATTTCGCTTTTATTTATGAAACATGTTCAATGGTTATTCGGAAATATACACTGGTGTGCGAAACTTAAGGGCGCATAACGTACCTTGATATGGCGAGAGGTGGAAAGACGTAATGCACTCAGGAGCATTAATGAACATACATGATAGTTTTGGTGTTCCAGGAGTTATGATGTGGGGAGGCGTTAATGTTGGGTGGTCGTACTGACCTCCAAATCTTTGAATGTGCTACACTCCCCAGTCAACGTATCTTCCCCGGGTGCGTCTTTCCGCGGGTGCATTCGGCCCTGAGTTCATTTTTAGGCTTCCGTACCGGAATCGGCAAAAACAGAACTCTTACAGGATCCCTTTGATGTCATTCAGTCAGTCTGTCTGTCTGTCTGTCCGTCCGTCCGCCAGCCAGACTGTTACGAGTCCTTTTTCCCAGGAACGGATAGAGTTATCAATTTGAAATTTATGTCTTTACTCAGATCTACTATCACTTGGTGGCCTGAAAAAGTTAAGCTTATGAGTCAATGCAATCAATAGATATGGATATTTATTCACATATTTTGATATTCGTAAACTCTGTCACTGAAACCTACGGATGAACTATCTACGAGGGTAGTCCCAAAAGTAAGGTCTCCTATTTTTTATAAATACATAGACCTGTTTATTTCTACAATGGTTTACATCAGTTTACAGCTTGAACATTTAGCTATTTTTCGACGCAATCACCATTTATGTCGATGCATTTTTGTAGACGCTGCGGCAGTTTTTGTATGCCCATGTCATACCAGCTCGCCGCCATGCTGTTCAGAAAGTTATGAACCGGCGTGATTGTTAATTGGTGTCAGGTGTAAAGTGGTATGCCCAGGTTTCGTCACCCGTGACAACTGAGTCCAGAAAGTTGGCCTGAAGCGATTTAGGGAAATCACGGAATACCTAAATCAGGATGGCCGGTCAGGGGTTTGAATCGTCGTTCTCCCGAATGGGAATCCAGAGTGCTAACCACTGAGCCATTTCGCTCGGTTTGACCAGTGAGTAGCAACTGTAATGGTGAGTCAAATGGGGCACCATGAATGATGATAGGCTCAATATGGGCGCTCCGTCGTACTTGTGCAGCATGTAATGGTTCTTTATTTACGTGACCATTACGGCACTCCAACCGCAGTTTTCGATACCAGTAAAATCGTACTACTTTTCTGCGAAGTAACAGACATTTTGTGACAATATTCACATTTGGTTTTGTTTATATGTAGGTACTCCGATGTATCGATACATTATAGTGATATAGTTCTTGTGTGTATTCATTTCTGTGAGACTGTCATAATCTTTGACTTCCTTGTAACCGTTTTGACGCGAATGCGCACAGAGCAGTCTTTGTTTCACTTTGCAGAAGTTAAGTTGTTATTTCGCTTTGTAAAAGAACAGTCAAGTCTTCTGTTTGGTTAAAGTGGAAATTAAATGTATGAAAATTGATATGATGATGTGACAATAAAGAAGAAGTATATGCGAATTTACAAGAAGGTTGATAAAAATGTGGATCGTGAACACAAACTCAAAATTTATTTCTACCATACCATTGTTCTGACCTGAGATTGTTTGATCATTAAGAATTTCCTGTAAAACGCATTTGTTAGGTCTTCAAATATTGCTAAAATACAGATCTGGACCTTCTAGCAGTCAAAGTGGAATCACCCTAGAATCAACAAGATGAACCATAACAACTTCGACGAAATCTACGTAGGAATCCATTCAAGATAAGTGCCAAAGTTAATGACTTTTTTACAGTGACTTCACTATTTCCATTCTGACGATACTATCCACAGTCAATAACTTTGTTGTTGCACGGTAAAGCGAACATTCGCTGCGTGAGCAACATTATTAATATGATTTCTAACCTACTTTGCAAGTGGTGGTATTGTTAGAAGCATTAGTGTGGGTGGCAGAACTTGCAGGCTGCACCCCCTCGCCTTGACACCGCACTGCGGTTTAGCCACCCACGCCACCGGCCAGTAGAGTGGAGTTGCGTTTCCTACTGCGAGTAAACACACGCCCTGCCCGGCGTGCGGTAGGCTGCCAACCACCCACGCCTGCCCCTGACCGTGGCTCGCGCCTACGCAGCCGTCGGTCTGCAGGCTGCAGCGCGGCGCAGCGGCCGTTGATCACTCTATATTCTCACAAGGGCACTTTATGCACTGGCGCTTTACCACTTTCTTCATTTTTCATGTCTGAATGGACAGATAGCACAAAACAGAAACGAACAGACCTATACAGAAAGTTTGAAACATTACTTAAATGGTAAGGGAAGGTGTATTGATAGTGACCGGGCCAAATATCTCACGAAATAAGCATCAAACGAAAAAACTACAGAGAACGAAACTTGTCTAGCTTGAAGGGGGAAACCAGATGGCGCTATGGTTGGCCCACTAGATGGCGTTGCCATAGGTCAAACGGATATCAACTGGCTTTTTTAAAATAGGAACACCCATCTTTTATCACATATTCGTGTAGTACGTAAACAAATATGAATGTTTTAGTTGGACCACTTTTTTCGCTTTGTGATAGATGGCGCTGTAATAGTCACAAACGTATAAGTACGTGGTACTGCCAGGGCGGACGGTATTTGCTTCGTGATACATTAGCCGTGTTAAAATGGACCGTTTACCAATTGCGGAAAAGGTCGATATCGTGTTGATGTATGGCTATTGTGGTCAAAATGCCCAACGGGCGTGCGCTATGTATGCTGCTCGGTATCCTGGACGACATCATCCACGTGTCCGGACCGTTCGCCGGATAGTTACGTTATTTAAGGAAACAGGAAATGTTCAGCCACATGTGAAACGTCAACCACGACCTGCAACAAATGATGATGCCCAAGTAGGTGTTTTAGCTGCTGTCGCGGCTAATCCGCACATCAGAACAGACAAATTGCCCGAGGATCGGGAATCTCAAAAACGTCGGTGTTGAGAATGCTACATCAATATTGATTGCACCCGTACTAAATTTCTATGCACCAGGAATTGCATGGCACAAGAGAAGTTACGGGACGATGACAGATGTTTTGCACGCGTTCTATTTAGCGACGAAGCGTCATTCACCAACAGCGGTAACGTAAACCGGTATAATATGCACTATTGGGCAACGGAAAATCCACGATGGCTGCGACAAGTGGAACATCAGCGACCTTGGCGGGTTAATGTATGGTGCGTCATTATGAGAAGAAGGATAATTGGCCCACATTTAACGATGGCAATCTAAATGGTGCAATGTATGCTGATTTCCTACGTAATGTTCTACCGACGTTACCACAAGATTTTTCACTGCATGACAGAATGGCGATGTACTTCCAACATGATGGATGTCCGGCACATAGCTCGCGTGCGGTTGAAGCGGTATTGAATAGCATATTTCATCACAGGTGGATTGGTCGTCGGAGCACCATACCATGGCCCGCACGTTCACCGGATCTGACGTCCCCGGATTTCTTTCTGTGGGGAAAGTTGAAGGATATTTGCTATCGTGATCCATCGACAACGCCTGACAACACGCGTCAGCGCATTGTCAATGCATGTGAGAACATTACGGAAGGCGAACTACTCGCTGTTGAGAGGAATGTCGTTACACGTATTGCCAAATGCATTGAGGTTGATGGACATCATTTTGAGCATTTCTTGCATTAATGTGGTATTTACAGATAATCACGCTGTAATAGCATGCGTTCTCAGAAATGATAAGTTCACAAAGGTACATGTATCACATTGGAACAACCGAAATAAAATGTTCAAACATACCTACGTTCTGTATTTTAATTTAAAATACCTACCTGTTACCAACTGTTCGTCTAAAATTGCGATCCATATGTTTGTGACTATTACAGCGCCATCTATCACAAAGCGAAAAAAAGTGGTCCAACTAAAACATACATAATTCTTTACGTACTACACGAATATTTAATAAAAATAGGGGTTTCTATTTTTAAAAAACGCTGTTGATATCCGTTTGACCGATGGCAGCGCCATCTAGCGGGCCAACCATAGCGCCATCTGGTTTCCCCCTTCAAGCTAGACCAGTTTTGTGCTTTGTAGTTTTTTCGTTTGAGGCTTATTTCGTGAGATATTTGGCCCGGTCATGATCAATGTATACGTATCTAATTTTAGAATTGTGGTTATCTTTAAAATTGGAAGGAAGCTCTCACACTTGCAAAATGTTTGTGGCATCAAAGTGCCGAAGTGTTGGCTTCACTAGCTCGTCAGCACAGGTCCTGCTTTTCGTTGCACTGGTAACTCTTTCCTGCTCCGTCTTATAATTCGTCTGTAGTGAATTTAACTTCTTAGGTAATTGGAACTTATCTGCATCGTGATATATTTCCCTGCATATACATACATCTCAGGAAGTCATTTCTGAAAGTATTCGTATGGAGTGTAGCCATGTATGGAAGTGAAACATGGACGATAAATAGTTTAGACAAGAAGAGAATAGAAGCTTTCGAAATGTGGTGCTACAGAAGAATGCTGAAGATTAGATGGGTAGATCACGTAACTAATGAGGAAGTATTGAATAGGATTGGGGAGAAGAGAAGTTTGTGGCACAACTTGACCAGAAGAAGGGATCGGTTGGTAGGGCATGTTCTGAGGCATCAAGGGATCACCAATTTAGTATTTGAGGGCAGCGTGGAGGGTAAAAATCGTAGAGGGAGACCAAGAGATGAATACACTAAGCAGATTCAGAAGGATGTAGGTTGCAGTAGGTACTGGGAGATGAAAAAGCTTGCACAGGATAGAGTAGCATGGAGAGCTGCATCAAACCAGTCTCAGGACTGAAGACCACAACAACAACACATACATCCAGTTATTCTAAAATGAACGTGCATTTCACTGATCTAGAAGCCATTTCCACAATTCGGTTTTCACAATACAGCAAACTGCGCAAAATTAAAAGTTTGTCATGCAGGACTGAGGTGACAAAGCTACAAGATATTAGCCAAATACTATATACTGCAACCAGTTTCCTCAATACAAACCTAATTTCAGGAGATCCATCTATATATTGTACAATATATTCTGCAGTCTTCAGTATTATTCATTGATGGTCATTAATATTTCACAACACGAAATATCGCAAGTAATTGCGCACAGTCTAACGGTTTTAAGAGCTTCAGGGTGCCCGAAGTGGTATCGTCCAATGCCTGTGATGCCAAACCAAAGGCGGCAACGCTCATGGATACCACAGACATAGCAGATACTTCGCTACTGTCTGCAACGTCGAATGGGAGACACACCGGAAGACACACACTCACGGCAGCGCCATTTGCACAGAGGTCGATATGGAGCCGAGCATGGTATCGCCCTGCCCCAGTTCGCGACCTCCGATGAAGCAGTGAACATTATTTACACTACTGGCCATTAAGATTGCTACACCACGAAGATGACGTGCTACAGACGCGAAATTTAACCGACACGAAGAAGATTCTGTGATATGCTAATGATTAGCTTTTCAGAGCATTCACCAAGGTTGGCGCCCGTGGCGACACCTAAAACGTGCTGACGTGAGGAAAGTTTCCAACCGATTTCACATACACAAACAGCAGTTGAACGGCGTTGCCTGGCGAAACGTTGTTGTGATGCCTCGTGTAAGGAGGAGAAATGCGTACCATCACGTTTCCGATTTTGATAAAGGTCGGATTGTAGCCTATCGCGATTGCGGTTTATCGTATCGCGATATTGCTGCTCGCGTTGGTCGAGATGCAATGTCTGTTAGCAGAATATGGAATCGGTGGGTTCAGGAGGGTAATACGGAATGCCGTGCTGGATCCCAACGGCCTCGTATCACTAGCAGCCGAGATGACAGGCATCCTATCCGCATGGCTGTAACTGATCATGCAGCCACGTCTCGATCCCTGAGTCAACAGATGGGGACGTTTGCAAGACAACCACCATCTGCACGAACAGTTCGACGACGTTTGCAGCAGCATGGACTATCAGCTCGGAGACCATTGCTGCGGGTTACCCTTGACGCTGCATCATAGACAGGAGCGCCTGCGATGGTGTTCCCAACGACGAACCTGGGTGCACGAATGGCAAAACGTCATTTTTTCGGATGAATCCAGGTTCTGTTTACACCATCCGTGTTTGGCGACATCGCAGTGAACGCACATTGGAAGCGTGTATTCGTCATCGCCATACTGGCGTATCACCCGCCGTAATGCTAAGGGGTGCCATTGGTTACACATCTCGATCTCCTCTTGTTCTCATTGACGGCACTTTGAACAGTGGACGTTACATTTCAGATGTGTTACGACCCGTTGCTCAACCCTTCATTCGATCCGTGCGAAACCCTACATTCCAGCAGGATAATGCATGGCCGCATGTTGCAGGTCCTGGATACGGAAAATGTTTGACTGCTGCCCTGCGCAGTATATTCTCCAGATATCTCACCAGTTGAAAACGTCTGGTCAATGGTCGCCGAGCAACTGGCTCGTCACAATACGCCAGTCACTACTCTTGAAGATCTGTGGTATCGTGTTGAAGCTACATGGGCAGCTGTACCTGTACACGGCATCCAAGCTCTGTTTGACTCAATGCCCAGGCGTATCAAGGCCGTTATTACGGCCAGAGGTGGTTGTTCTGGGTACTGATTTCTCAGGATCTATGCACCCAAATTGCGTGAAAATGTAATGACATGTCAATTCTAGTATAATATATTTGTCCGATGAATACCCGTTTATCATCTGCATTTCTTCTTGGTGTAGCAGTTTTAATGGCCAGTAGTGTAATTACGACACCAGTGCTATCGAAGTCTTAGGTAGAATTCCACTTTTGTAAATATTGAACTTGTATTTCAACAGAAGAGTTTGTAATTGGGTGCATCAAGGGATGCTTTGCTGTTCATATGTAAATATTCGAAACACTTCTGTGGTAATCGGGTGTATAAAGTAAAGTCAATCTTTTTATTGTTCATGAAATTTAGTGAACTACTCTTACATATGTTGTAGTTCCGATCAGCCAGCTCCCAGAGCAACGGAAGAACCCACAATTATGACCGGACGATTGTAGTTTCGTTAGGTCATAACCCGAGAGGTAGAGATCAGACCCTCGCTTTTTGTCGACAGACTGAGCACCAGTGGCTGGCCCGGTGTCTGTCTAAGGGTCATAAAACTTTACGACTAGTGCTGGTCACGGGGCAGTTTTCTTGGTGGCGCACGTTTCACGCCTTTTCCGATGGAGTCTCTCACTTCTTCCAATTGAAAAGGGATCGAGGAGAGATACAATCAGCTAGTATCTGTAGTTTGAGGAAGCGTTGCTTCCTCGAATCACATACGTAGGGGGAGGCATCTTTCAGTTGAGATGCTTGTTGATGCACTGCTTCAGAAACTAACTCCGCTTTGACGACCAGTCACAGCAGGCTCATAGACTAATTATCAACGTGTTTTCTTAACCACCGAGGTGCAGTTATCAAATTAGTTTTGCAAGTGAGACTGTATGGTGTTTTGATTCCAGATTACTGATTCTTGATGAATTCTGATATTTTCATTAGTTAGTCTGTGTCAGCTGGTGTTATATTACTAAAAATTGTTATGACCGCATCTGGTAGTACGAGGGTCACTCCAAAAGAAATGCACACTGTTGTTGTTGTTGTTGTTGTTGTCGTCTTCAGTCCTGAGACTGGTTTGATGCAGCTCTCCATGCTACCCTATCCTGTGCAAGTTTCTTCATCTCCCAGTACCTACTGCAACCTACATACTTCTGAATCTGCTTAGTGTATTCATCTCTTGGTCTCCCTCTACGATTTTTACCCTCCACGCTGCGCTCCAATGCTACATTTGTGATCCCTTGATACCTTACAACATGTCCTACTAACCGGTCCCTTCTTCTCGTCAAATTGTGCCACAAACTCCTCTTCTCCCCAATTCTATTCAATACCTCCTCATTAGTTATGTGATCTACCCATCTAATCTTTAGCATTCTTCTGTAGCACCACATTTCGAAAGCTTCTATTCTCTTCCTGTCCAAACTATTTATCGTCCATGTTTCACTTCCATACATGGCTACACTCCATACAAATACTTTCAGAAACGACTTCCTGACACTTAAATCTATACTCGATGTTAACAAATTTCTCTTCTTCAGAAACGCTTTCCTTGCCATTGCCTGTGTACATTTTATATCCTCTCTATTTCGACCATCATCAGTTATTTTGCTCCTCAGATAGCAAAACTCCTTTACTACTTTAAGTGTCTCACTTCCTAATCTAATTCCCTCAGCATCACCCGCACACTATTTTTTTAAAATCCATCTTTTATTCTACATGTTTGAAAGTTTTACATTGTGTAGATACATTCTTTAGGAACAATATTGTCATTTCTCCACATTATTTCCATCCCTCTCAACTGCCTTACGCCATCTTGGAACCAGCGCCCGTATACCCGCACGGTAAAAGTCTGGACCAACCTGTTGGAGCCACTGTTTGGCAGCGTGCACAATGGAGTCATCATCTTCAAACCTTGTTCCACGAAGAGAGTCTTTCAGCTTCCCAAAGAGATGATAGTCACATGGATCCAGGTGAGGACTGTAAGGCGGGTGTTTCAGTGTTGTCCATCCGAGTTTTGTGATCGCTTCCATGGTTTTTTGACTGACATGTTGCCGTGCATTGTCGTGCAACAGCAAAACATCCTGCTTTTGCCGATGTGGTCGAACACGACTTTGTCGAGCTTGAAGTTTCTTCAGTGTCGTCACATATGCATCAGAATTTATGGTGGTTCCACTTGGTATGATGTCCACAAGCAAGAGTCCTTCGGAATCGGAAAACACCGTAGCCATAACTTTTCCAGCAGAAGGTGTGGTTTTGAATTTTTTTTCCTAGAGTGAATTTGCATGATGCCACTCCATTGATTGCTTCTTCGTCTCTGATGAAAAATGATGGAGCCATGTTTCATCATCTGTCACAATTCTTCCAAGAAATTCATCTCCACCATTCTCGTACTGTTACAAAAGTTCGCTGTATACCGTTTTTCTTGTTTCTTTGTGAGCCACTGTCAACATCCTGGGAACCCACCTGGCACAAACCTTTTTTAGCGCCAACACTTTCAGTATTCTGCAAACACTTCCTTCCTCTATCCCATCGTAGCGTGACAATTTGTTCACTGTGATGGGTCTGTCAGCAGTCACCATTAACTCTCTGCACATTGTAGTGTGTGCAGTACGAGGCCTGCCGCTGCGAGGACAGTCCTCGATATTGCCGTGCCCGCTTTCTGCACGTAACCTGCTTGCCCAGCGACTAACTGTACTGCGATCGACAGCAGCATCACCATACACCTTTTTCAACCTCTTGTGGATGTTTCCCACTGTCTCATTTTCACAGTACAGGAATTCTATGACGGCACGTTGCTTCTGACGAACGTCAAGTGTAGCAGCCATCTTGAAGACCTACTGCGACGGCGCCACTCACGGGAACAGGTAAAACTAACATTGAAAACAAGGGGGAAGGGTGTATCTACACACTGTAAAACTTTCAAACATGCAGAATGAAAACTGTATTTTTACAAAAATAGTGTGCATTTCTTTTGGAGTGACCCTCGTACAACAGACGTAGGCAGATTGTGATTCCGCTATACATTATTCAACTCCTTGGAAGTTCAGTGCACGGTTAACAGAGTATTCGTAAACTTCACGAAACCTTTTACTGTTGAAGAAATTATAGAAGTCCATGTGGTGCATTATTTAGCCCATGTTAATAACTTTAATAAAAGTTAGTGTTAAATACATTTTTGCTCCATAATGTTTTTCTAGGCCTGTGAAACATACCGTAGAATCCCCCCTTTCCCCAATTCTCTCTCTCTCTCTCTCTCTCTCTCTCTCTGTGTGTGTGTGTGTGTGTGTGTGTGTGTGTGTGTGTGTGTGTGTGTGTTTGCACGCGCGCGCCTATGTGTGTGTGTGCGCGACATAATCTCTGTTGCTTTCAGAAAGTTTGAGTATGTTTGCATACCAATATCTTCAAATTTTCACGTACATGCCTACTTCAGAGGCAACAGAAAGGCAGAGAAATTGTGTCCCTATTTTTTAACCGGTGGATTCTTAATACTGAATTTGCATAAAGCTGGCTTGATGTTTAATATGAAATACACGGTTTTTGTTATGTAAGAGGACGAAACAGCTAGAACGGTGTAGAAGTCGTTCTTTTATACATTCAGACTGCAAGTGCAATAGTATTTTCAGAAAGAGAACGTTTACGAGAATAATTTAAAAATGTATATTAACTTCAGTGTATCTGCATCTCTGTCTTTTGTGAAATGATCGCCTCATCCATATCCCCTTCACTTAATTTGTTAGTACAGTAGATAATCGGAAAGAAACAGCCATAAACACTCATTTACTCACCAATTAATCAGATCCGATTAGTGCTATTTACGGCAGAGACTGAGTTTTGTGAATGTAAGAAATTTCGTGAATTTCTATGAACTCGCAATTTCTGATAGTTGGTTGCGGACCTTCGCAGAGGAAAAATGGCAGATCGAGCATTATCCAGACGTGGAGGGTTAGAGCCAGTTCCGAATTTTGTAGACAGTCATAGGGAAGACGCGCATTGTTCTTTGCAAGAAGGGTTTCTTTAGAAGTAGCGAGATGGCGGTCAGGTATTTGGTGATTTAGCTCGAGCTGGTGTTATTATTTGGTTGCAGATTTATATTAGATCAAGCAGCTGACAATGAGCTGGAGAAGATACTGACATAGTTTGGCACGTGTTTCGGTGAGTGTTGGGTGGGACGGTATGGCTCCACAACACTGATTGCTGTTTTTCTCCCGTTTGACATATGAAACCCATGACTTGTCACTGGCCATCATACTACCTTACAACGGAAACTGAAGTCTAGAGATGCAGGCATTAGTTGAGTTATGTGGTTCCTAGAAAGGAGTTTCAGAAGTCAGCTGGAACATAACTTCCTACCTGTGCAGAAGGCTTGGTGGGGAGGGGACAACGGTAGTGGTGGGGGTTCCCGCGTGTGCGGCCACTGCGCAGTAGGGGAAGTGCAGTTCAACAACAGAAGCCTGCTCAGAAACATAACTTGTCAGTTACTGGGGCAAATCCGTAAAGTATCGTATTAACAGGTATGGGAGTTAGACTAGTAATTCGAAAGTTACTGTTTCCTGTCTAGAGGACTAAATTAGAAAATCAGTACATAAACAACTACGGCAGCCGGTTCTAATGGACAAAGCGCGCTACTCAACAGGCGACAGCTAGATGGCCACCCCTGCGGAACAAAGAGGTAGACGCCCAGCGCTGAGAAAGAGAGCGCATTTCTGCACAGGTCTCAACTTATTTTGTGTGAGAACTAGCATAATTATTTACTCGCCATATCACGCACAACACGGTGAGAAATCTGAGCAAAGTTCTCCGACAGTTGAGATATCGCGAAATGCCAGCTTTCAGAAGTTCGTCAGTGTTAATGATTACTGAGGAAGACCACTTCTATCATCATCATGAACATTCATCCTTTATGCCCTTCAACGAACGAGATGTTGCGCAGTGCCCTCACTAGTCACAGTCAATCCATACACAGCACAAATTTCTCAATGAATGTCAAACCGTTGAGATTTTTTTGTCACCAGGAGGTATAGGACTGAACGGATTTCACATTTGACGGGATTTTCAATTGCAACGTTGCTTTTGATAGGTACTGTGTTCAACAAGAAGCAGTGTGGCTTTCTCGCTATCACACCACTAACCAAGGAAGCATATATGCTCCGGGCCACTGAATTTGCTGATCTTTCGCACAGGTGTAGTAATTACTTGGATGTAACAAATTCTGCTTTAGTACGACGCGATACTTGGATATAACAAATTATGTTTTAGTGCGCCGGGATTCTCAAGCGTTTTCGAGAAACCGAAATAGATTTACAAGCCTGCTGAATAGCATAGGAGAGCGCCAACCGTTAAGAAGTGGCGTAGGCGCAGATGGCTAGGGCAGCAGACTACGTGTCAGCCCGTACTGTTTTCAAGCCTCGTCTGCTTTATCTGTCTGTACTACTAAATGGCTAAAATGGTCACCTGGTCCCAGTTGACGGTTGGCTTTCTAACGACTACCAGGGGCGACAAAATTTAATTTTCAGTATTTCGTGTAATTATTTGCTGAATTTCGAAATTTAAAATGCCGTCATAATATACTCATTAAGAGGTATGATGTTATGTTAGAGGGTTAAAACAGTAAGGCAAGGATTAAAGTTAGAAACTGTCTTCGTGTCTTGAGGCAGCATGATTCACGACGCGCAAATTACCCAGGTTATATTCATCCTTTATTTGAGAATGAGGGCACTTAGTGACTTCCAACAAACTTTACGGATAATTTCGAAGCTTTTCGAAACCTTTTCTCGCCGACAGCTCCCGCAAAATAATAAAAGAAATAAAATTTATCGCGCACTTTTTTTTCGCTCTTCGCTCACCAGAATTTCAACAGCAGACATGACTTTTTAATTTATAGCTTATTTACTAGACTTTTATTCGCAACACAGTTTGCAGACAGTACCCAAATATCACACGGAATCCACCTGCAAAATTATGTCACTGGACAAGGCATAGCTCAGGAGATAGGACGCTATAAGCATCTCTTTCAAATTCTGAAGGTGGCAGGGGTAAGATACAGGGAGCGAAAGGTTATTTGCAATTTGTACAGAAACCAGATGGCAGTTATAAGAGTCGAGGGGCATGAAAGGCAAGCAGTGGTTGGGAAGGGAGTGAGACAGGGTTGTAGCCTCTCCCTGATGTTATTCAATCTATATATTGAGCAAGCAGTAAAGGAAACAAAAGAAAAATTCGGAGTAGGAATTAAAACTCATGGAGAAGAAATAAAAACTTTGAGGTTCGCCGCTGACATTGTAATTCTGTCAGAGACAGCAAAGGACCTGGAAGAGCAGCTGAACGGATTGGACAGTGTCTTGAAAGGGAGGATATAAGATGAACATCAACAAAAGCAAAACGAGGATAGTGGAATGTAGACGAATTAAATCACATGAGACCGAGGGAATTAAATTAGGAAATGAGATGTTGAAAGTAGTACATGAGTTTTTCTATTTGGGTAGCAAAATAACTGATGATGGTCGAAGTAGAGAGGATATGAAATGTAGACTGGCACTGGCAAGGAAAGCGTTTGTGAAGAAGAGAAATTTGTTAACATCGAGTATAGATTTAAGTGTCAGGAAGTCGTTTCTGGAAGTATTTGTATGGAAGTGAAAAATGGACGATAACTAGTTTGGACAAGAAGAGAATAGAAGCTTTCGAAATGTGGTGCTACAGAAGAATGCCGAAGATTAGATGGGTAGATCACATAACTAATGAGGAGGTACTGAACAGAATTGGGGAGAAGAGAAATTTGTGGCACAACTTGACTAGAAGAAGGGATCGGTTGGTAGGGCATTTTCTGAGGCATCAAGAGATCACCAATTTAGTATTGGAGCGCAGCGTGGAGGGTAAAAATCGTAGATGGAGACCGAGAGAGGAATACACTAAACAGATTCAGAAGGATGTAGGTTGAAGTGGGTACTGGGAGATGAAGAAGCTTGTACAGGATAGGGTAGCATGGAGAGCTGCATCTAACCTATCTTTGGACTGAAGACCACAACGACAACAACAAGAAGCACGTAGCCGTACGTACCAGTTGTCCTGTTCCTGATGATGTGTTTCAGGCTGAAAATCTCTTGTGGGCAAGAGCGCCCTTTCCTGAAATCAGTATACGTTTTGTGATCACTTACAAGCGTTCAGTACTATCTAAAGCGGTTACTTTCCGAACAGCGCAGAGGCTGCTCTTTTCTTCTACAGAACTGTCGTATATAAAGCGAGAAAGTCTAGAGTGCGGTGACATTATCCTCCCCGAAGGCAGCTCGGCTATCACGAGCTCTTGAAATAGCCAGTGGCCGTCGTGAATGCGGCACTTGGGGAAAACACGGTAGAGCCTCTGCTATGCCAGGGTCAGCCAGCACGACACGAGCCAAGCCCGTAAAACACCTCGTAAAGACACGACGGCCGTTCGGTTGCACAAATTTTCCGTTCTGCCTGTAACCCAGCGTTGGAAACAAAATCGCTGTGCGTTTCTATATCAATCGGAGAATCCGACGACGAAAACTGTTCTTCACTTCCAACAATAATGCGTTTGGAGAGCGCGAATACAAGTTTTCCTCCGACCATGGATTTTGCGCCACGTTAACAGGCCTGGGCGTTTGGCATCGGCAGTGACGCAAGACTTAAATACATTGACAGGAAAAAAGTCGCAAAACCAAAACATAATTAATGTAGAGCAACGAAATTTCGGGAATACTAGGGTCAGACAAATGAAACCTTTAATATTTTTTTAAATATTATTTCTTGTGCAGAAGTGGTACAAATCTGTATCACTTTTCAACGTAATCGCTCCCACGCTTAATGCAAGTCCTCCAGTGCTTACAAAGTGCATAAATTCCTTTAGAAAAACATTTTGGTAGTCCGCGCAACCACTCATGCATCGCGTGGCGTACCTCTTCATCAGAACGGAACTTCTTTCTTCCCATTGCGTCTTTGAGTGGTCCAAACATAAGGATATCACTTGGGGCAAGGTCTGGTGAGTGTGGGGGACGAGGAAGACACTCAAAATGTAGGTCTGTAATTGTTGCAACTATTGTACGGGCAGTGTGGAGCCTTGCATTGTCATGTTGCAAAAAGGACACCTGCTGACGGCAATGCACGTCGCTTTGATTTGATTGCAGGCCGCAGATCATTTTTTAGGAGATCTGTGTATGATGCACTGGTGACAGTGGTCCCTCTAGGCATGTAAAGCTCCAAAATGACGCATTTTTCGTCCCAAAAGAAAGCCAGCATACCCTTCCCTTCTGATGTTTCTGTTCGAAACTTCTTTGGTTTTGGTGATGAGGAATGGCGCCATTCCTTGCTCGCTCTCTTCGTTTCCAGTTGGTGGAAGTGAACCCAGTTTCGTCCCCAGTAACGATTCTTACAAGAAAGCCATCACCTTCTCGTTCAAAGCACCTGCCGGCCGGAGTGGGCGAGCGGTTCTAGGCGCTTCAGTCTGGAACCGCGCGACAGCTATGGTCGCAGGTTCGAATCCTGCCTCGGGCATGGATGTGTGTGATGTCCTTAGGTTAGTTAGGTTTAAGTAGTTCTAAGTTCTAGGGGACTGATGACCTCAGAAGTTAAGTCCCATAGTGCTCAGAACCATTTCAAAGCGCCGAAGAAGTTCTTCACAACCGTGAACGCGTCGTTCTCTCGTTTCAGGAGTCAGCTGCCGAGGCACCCATCTTGCAGACACTTTGTGAAACTGGAGCACATCATGCAAAATGTGCTGTGCTGACCCATGACTAATCAATTTAATCTTGCTGCATTGTCTTTCGCCGGCCGGAGAGGCCGTGCGGTTCTAGACACTACAGTCTGGAACCGAGCGACCGTTACGGTCGCAGGTTCGAATCCTGCCTCGGGCGTGGATGTGTGTGACGTCCTTAGGTTAGTTAGGTTTAAGTAGTTCTAAGTTCTAGGGGACTGATGACCCCTGAAGTTAAGTCCCATAGTGCTCGTAGCCATTTTTTTGTTATTACAAATTTAAGGTTTCCATTTGACTCACCCTCGTACATTTGTCTAGTAACATATTTAAGTGATTAACATTGCAAGATTACAGGTTAATGTAAGCGCGAGGTAAGCCATTGCAAATGTGAAATGTTGGGACATCAGTAACTGGTGTAGCCGCCAGGCTGTCCGATGCAAATGCATTGTGTTGTACAGGTGTCGGATGTCAGTTTGTGGGATGGGATTTCTGCGCTTAATTGCACTTGGTCGATCAATGCAGGGATGGTTTATGCTGTTTTTGAATGACGCTGGAATTGCCGTCCAATGATGCTCGATTGGAGACAGATCTGGTGATCGAGCATAGAATGTATAGAATGGTGGGTTGCAAAAATGAGCGAGCGTTATCCTGTTGGAAAACATCTTGTGGAATGCTGATCATGAATGATACCACAACAGATCGAATCACCAGACTGACGTGCAGCTTTGCAGTCAGGGTGAATGGGGTGACGACGGGTGTGCTTTTGCTGTCTTATGAAATCGCACCCTAGACCATAACTCCATGTGTAAGTCCAGTTTGTCTAGCACGCAGATAGGTTGCTTGCTGGGCCACAACTGGACTCCTTCTCATCTGCATCTACATGGATAGTCTGCAAACCACATTTAAGTGCCTGGCAGAGGGTTCGTCGAACCACCTTCACAATTCTCTGTTAACCGAATCCTGCATAGCGCGCGGAAAAAATGAACACCTATATCTTTCGGTACGAGCTCTGATTTCCCTTATTTTATCGTGGTGGTCGTTCCGCCCTATGTAGGCCAGTGTCAACAAAATATTTTCGCATTCGGAAGTGAAAGTTGGTGATTGGAATTTCGTGAGAAGATGCCGTCGCAACGAAAAACGCCTTTCTTTTAATGATGTCCAGCCCAAATCCTGTATCATTTCTGTGACACTATCTCCCATATTTCGCGATAATACAGAACGCGCTGCCTTTCTTTGAACTTTTTCGATGTACTCCGTCAGTCCTATCCCGTAAGGATCCCACACCGCGCAGTAGTATTCGAAAAGAGGACGGACAAGCGTAGTTTAGGCAGTCTCCTTACTAGGTCTGTTACATTTTCTAAGTGTCGTGCCAATAAAACGCAGTCTTTGGTTAGCCTTCCCCAAAACATTTTCTATGTGTTCCTTCTAATTTAAGTTGTTCGTAATTGTAATACCTAGGTATTTAGTTGAATTTACGGCTTTTAGATTAGACTGATTTATCGTGTAACCGAAGTTTGAGTTACTTTTAGCACTCATATGGATGACCTCACACTTTTCGTTATTTAGGGTCAACTCCCACTTTCCGCGCCATTCCGATATTTCTTCTAAATCATTTTGCAGTTAGTTTTGATCTTCTGATGACTTTATTAGTCGATAAACGACAGCGGGCCGCCCGAAGTGGCCGAGCGGCTCTAGGCGCTACAGTTTGGAACCGCGCGACCGCTACGGTCGCAGGTTCGAATCCTGCCTCGGGCATGGATGTGTGTGATGTCCTTAGGTTAGTTAGGTTTAAGTAGGCCTAGTTCTAAGTTCTAGGGGACTGATGACCAGAGAAGTTAAGTCCCATAGTGCTCAGAGGCATTTGAACCAATTTTTGAACGACAGCGTCATCAGCAAACAATCGAAACGGCTGCTCAGATGGTCTCCCAAATCGTTTATATAGATAAGGAACAGCAAAGGGCCTATAACACTACCTTGGGGAACGTCTGAATTCACTTCTGTTTTACTTGATGACTTTCCGTCAGTTACTACGAACTGTGACCTCTCTGACAGGAAATCGCAAATCCAGTCACATAACTGAGACGATATTCCATAAGCACGCAATTTTACTACGAGCCGCTTGTGTGGTAAAGTGTCAAAAGCCTTCCGGAAGTCCAGAAATACCGAATCGATCTGAAAGCTCTTGTCAACAGCACTCAGCACTTCATGTGAAGAAAGAGCTAGTTGTGTTTCAGAGGAACGATGTTTTCTAAACTCATGTTGTCTGTGAGTCGATAGACAGTTTTCTTCGAGGTAATTCATAATGTCTGAACACAATATATGTTCCAAAATCCTGCTGCATATCGACTTTAACGACCCGGTAACATTGTAATTCTGTCAGAGACAGCACAGGACCGTGATCCAGAATGAGATTTTCGCTCTGCAGCGGAGTGTGCGCTGATATGAAACTTCCTGGCAGATTCAAATTGTGTGCCGGACCGAGACTCGAACTCGGGACGGGTAGGAGACGAGCTACTGGCAGAAGTAAAGCTGTGAGGACGGGGCGTGAGTCGTGCTGGGGTAGCTCAGATGGTAGAGCATTTGCCCGCGAGGCAAAGGTCCCGATTTCGAGTCTCGGTCCGGTAAACAGGTTTAATCCGCCAGGAAGTTTGAACGTGTTCTTACTTTAAGCAATGTGCTAATACACTGTACAATATTGATGGTAAGCTGTGGTCGATCTACTTTAAACTTTAGAATGGCCTTACGTTGTGCCTTGACTATCTTACTCTAACAAAATTACTTTAGTTAATCCCAGGCACAACAAAATTACTTAATGTTAAGAGGAGACACATAAGGAGAAACACAAAATTAATCAGGAAAGGATCCCTACAATGTATGCTCAGGCTAGGTAGTGTAAGGTGCTTAAAGAGACCACTAATGGAAGCGAACTTTGAATTCAGAAATTACATAAAAATTGATAAAATTAATGAAAAAAGTAAATTCATGAAGTAAATCTTAAGCAGAGCATTCAACAAAAGATTCTAGTCGTGGAAGTAACCAGCTACAGGCCCCCACTGAGCGCCGCCGGCCGCGTGATATCAGCTTTACACAACCGTTTGCAGCAGTGTGGACAGGAATTTCTAAAACACAGATGAAATAAAAAGATTACTACACATGAAATATTTCAGTAAACCATTGAGTTAATATAAAACACCCTGTAAAAGAAAATCCACGCGAGCTCGGGACTATATGCGGCTATTATCCAACACATGTATAAATAATTAACACCACTTAAACGTGATAAAACACACAGATTGCCCAAACGTGCCTAGATGAGAACGAGATTAAAAGAATTATCTATAAAACAAATAAAATTGAAAACCAGGCTGCTGAGTGCAGCAGTTAAAATTAACGGCGCAAATGTAAATTTTTAAACAGGGACATTAAATGTTAACGCCTCTGTTCTCAAACAAATTACGAGTAGGCACAATTATGAATTAAATGGGCCAGAATATGTTTAAAATTAATAACAGACCGATAAAGCTGCGCCGCTCTGAGTGGCCACGCGGTTAGAGGCGCCATGTCACGGATTGCGCAGACCTTCCCGCCGGAGGTTCGAGTCCTCCCTCGGGCATGGGTGTTTGTGTGTTGTTCTTAGCTTAAGTTAGTTTAAGTAGTGCGTAAGTCTAGGGACCGATGACCTCAGCAGTTTGGTCCCTTAGGAATTCACACACGTTTGAAGGTTTTTTGATAAAGCTGCACGCAGCTTGGCACTGCCACTTTATGATCTCAAAAGGGATAATAATATTTTCCAAAACCAGTAACGCTGCACAAGCAGCAAAGAAAGATGCCGTAACATTACACGGAAGTAAGTTCCTAACAGTTCATTACTATTGAAGCGTAACACTGATGACGTTAGCCGGCCGTTGTGGCCGAGCGGTTCTAGGCGCTACAGTCCGGAACCGCGCGACTGCTACGTCGCAGGTTGGAATCCTGCCTCGGGCATGGATGTGTGTGACGTCCTTAGGTTAGGTAGGTTTAAGTAGTTCTAAGTTCTAGGGGACTGATGACCTCAGATGCTAAGTCCCATAGTGCTCAGAGCCATTTGAACCATTTGAACTGACGACGTTAAGGAAGAGCAGAACTTTCAACCAGTTATCTCAGGCGAAGGCAAGAAATCGATTACATGCAAACTGGTCGATGCTCACCGTTTTCAAACGCAGTGCTGTACTCTCCACAAACAGGTTCCCCAGATCTCCATCCATGTGAGTACTCGATAACGGTGAAGGCAGGATTTAGCCGACGCCTCCATTGATACTAACTGAAACCACCAAATTACTTTTGCTTTGAAGCATGAACGCCAGCACACACCGAGGCTACACCGGCCGGCCCCATCTAAAGTTCCGTGTGACAATGTATACAGAACACAGCCTCTCCCAGTACAGGCCCCACACTAGGACTGTTGATATTTTTAATATCGCGAATCCGATACATCGATATTTAAAAAAAAATGTCATGCTGGCCCCCCAACATCGAAGAAGGTATTGATATAGTGACGAAAAGGATACCGACCTAAACTCCTCCGGAACAGGCCATGAAGGCCCAACGGTACCGACCGGCCGCCGTGTCATCCTTAGCCTACAGGCGTCACGGGATGCGGATATGGAGGGGCAAGTGGTCAGCACACAGCACTCCCGGAGCCGCTACTTATCAGTCAAGTAGCTCCTCAGTTTGCCTCACAAGGGCTGGGTGAACCGCGCTTGCCAACAGCGCTCAGCAGACCGGATGGTCACCCATCCAAGTGCTAGCCCAGCTCGACAGCGCTTAACTTCGGTGATCTGACGGGAACCGGTATTACCACTGCGGCAAGGCCGTTGGCGCTTAAACTTTTTGTATTCTGCCGTACGGCAGGTCTTGTCATAGGGGAAGCCTCGTCAGAGAGATCCACCGCATGAGCGTCTAGGGAAGTGATTCTAGTGGTGGTTTCCCGTTGCCTTCCACTGCTGATGATGAACTAATAATGAGGACCACACAACACTCAGTCCCTGAGCGGAGAAAATCTCCGACCCAGCCGGGAATCGAACACGGGCCCCTTGGCATGACACACCGCCGCGCTGACCACTCAGCTATCGGGGCGGACATATCGACCTAAAGCCCGACAAAAATATCGGCTCCACATGGTAAATATACTGCCGGTTTTAGAGCTGTATATTTAAATATTGATTTATTATTAGATATTCTGTACATCAGCAAGCTAGAAGCCTGCTTATGCACCTTGGAGCAACAATTGAAAGGATAAACACTTTGCTAACAATGTAAGTCACACGATAGGTGTCCGGTGGGTCGGTCGTTCGGCCTCGTCACATATCGGATTTGTCCGGAACACTTCATATCGCCTTCCCAGTTTTTTTCATTTCTACCAATGCCAGTGACCTAACAGTTGTAGTGTTAGAATTGCGTAGTGAAGTTAAACGCAGTTTCTGTTGGTAGCACCGAGCGCCGATTACGTCAGCATTTCCCCTCACACGTCTCCGCCTACCGCAAAGACCAATTTTGTCATTAAGATATTTGTTCGTCATACTCTGTAGTTGTTTTTGAAGAATGCCGATGTGACGAAATAGCATACCAGTTGTGTTACAAATTTTTTTTTTTGTTTTTTTTTTGACACAACTGTTCTGCTATTTCTCCACATCGGAAATCTTGTTATTCCATTCACACCGCCACGCCCAGTGCAATTGGACTTCCTCTTTGTGCCGCCTTTACCTACTTCGCACAGTCAAAGAGAAAGATTGGACGTGATGAAAGCACAAAAAGTAGTAAGACTCCTTCACACAGGGAAAGGAAAATTACACTACTGGCCGTTAAAATTGCTACACCACGAAGATGACGTGCTACAGACGCAAAATTTAACCGACAGGAAGAAGATGCTGTGATATGCAAATGATTAGCTTTTCAGAGCATTCACACAAGTTTGGCGCCGGTGGCGACACCTACAACGTGCTGACATGTGGAAAGTTTCCAACCGATTTCTCATACACAAACAGCAGTTGACCGGCGTCGGCTGGTGAAACGTTGTTGTGATGCCTCGTGTAAGAAGGAGAAATACGTACCGTCACATTTCCGACTTCGATAAAGGCCGGTTTGTAGCCTATCGCGATTGCGGTTTATCGAATCGCGACATTGCTGCTCGCGTTGGTCGATATTCAATGAGTATTAGCAGAATATGGAATCGGTGGGTTCAGGAGGGTAATACGGAACGCCGTGCTAGATGCCAACGGCCTCGTATCACTAGCAGTCGAGATGACAGGCATCTTATCTGCATGGCTGTAACGGATCGTGCAGCCACGTCTCGATCGCGGAGTCAACAGATGGGGACGTTTGCAAGACAACAACCTTCTGCACGAACAGTTCGACGACGTTTGCAGCAGCACGGATTATCATCTCGGAGACCGTGGCTGCATCACAGACAGGAGTGCCTGAGTTGGTGTACTCAACGACAAACCTGGGTGCACGAATGGCAAAACGTCATTTTTTCGGATGAATCCAGGTTCTGTTTACAGTATCATGATGGTCGCATCCGTGTTTGGCGACATCGCGGTGAACGCACATTGGAAGCGTGTATTCGTCATCGCCATACCGGCGTATCATCCGGCGTGATGGTATGGGTTGTCATTGGTTACACGTCTCGGTCACCTCTTGTTCCCATTGGCGGCACTTTGAACAGTGGACGTTAAATTTCAGATGTGTTACGACCCGTGGCTCTACCCTCCATTCGATCCCTGCGAAACCGTACATTTTAGCAGGATAATGCATGACCACATGTTGCAGGTCTTGTACGGGCGTTTATGGATACAGAAAATGTTCGACTACTGCCCTGGCCAGCACATTCTCCAGATCTCTCACCAATTGAAAACGTCCGGTCAATGGTGGCCGAGCAACTAGCTCGTCACAATACGCCAGTCACTACTCTTGATGAACTGTGGTATCGTGTTGAAGCTGCATGGGCAGCTGTACCTGTACACGCCATCCAAGCTCTGTTTGACTCAATGCCCAGGCGTATCAAGGCCGTTATTACGGCCAGAGGTGGTTGTTCTGGTACTATCTCAGGATCTATGCGCCCAAATCGCGTGAAAATGTGATCACATGTCAGTTCTAGTATAATTTATTTGTCCAATGAATACCCGTTTATCATCTGCATTTCTTCTTGGTGTAGCAATTTTAATGGCCAGTAGTGTATGTTCTTCTACAATTTCTAAAGAACAGTTTCAAATATTCACCGAAATTTGCGAAAAAAATATAAAATAAAAATATCGGCCCTCGATATTGCCCTTTCGAAATCAATATATCGATGTACTGGGGAGAAACAGATAGCACATAAATATCGATACTACCTGGAAAATCAATCGACATCGGTATTTTATCAACAGCCCTACCCACATCTGAACGGGACAGGTACTATTCATCAATTCAAAGCGAAAGAATTCAGGCCTGGCTAACACTTCAGCCAAGGCATAGGGCAGAGCGCGAAGACAGACTCCCTCCGAGCCAGCCGCATACCAACTACCGATGGCACGAATCGCCCGCCTCCTAGCTGGCAGCGATATCATGCATCCACGGTATGGATGTAAGTGTTTGAGATAGACTGCGGACTGGCTGACATGGATCACGTGGGAAAAAAGAAAAGGGAACGCTTGGGTTTGCTGATAACTAAACATGTACACTGAAGCTCCAAAGAAACTGGTATAGGCATGCGTATTCAAATACACGGAAATGTAAACAGGCAGAATACGGCGCTGAGGTCTGCAACGCCTATATAAGACAAGTGTAAGGCGCAGTTGTTAGATCGGTTACTGCTGCTACAATGGCAAGTTATCAATATTTGTGGGTTTGAACGTGGTGTTATAGTCGGCGCACGAGCGTTGGGACACAGCATCTCTGAGGTAACGATCAGGTGGGAATTTTCGCGTACGACCATTTCACGAGTGTACTGTGAATATTAGGAATCTGTCGGAACATCAAATCTCAGACATCGCTGCTGCCGGAAAAAGGTCTTGCAAGAACGGGACGAACGACAACTGAAGAGAATCGTTCAACGTGACAGAAGGGCCAATTCGCTACTCACAAGGGAACCTCCCCATCGCACCACCCTCAGATTTAGTTATCAGTTGGCACACTGGATAGGCCTTGAAAAACTGAACACAGATCAATCGAGAAAACAGGAAGAAGTTGAGTGGAACTATGAAAAAGTAAGCAAAATATACAAACTGAGTAGTCCATGTGCAACATAGGCAACATCAAGCAGAATGTGAGCTCACGAGCGCCGTGGTCCCGTGGTTAGCGTGAGCAGCTGCGGAACGAGAGGTCTTCGGTTCAAGTCTTCCCTCGAGTGAAAAATTTACTTTTTTTATTTTCGCAAAGTTATGATCTGTCCGTTCTTTCATTGACGTCTCTGTTCACTATAATAAGTTTGGTGTCTGTGTTTCGCGACCGCACCTCAAAACCGCCCGATTAGTAGACGAAAGGACGTGCGTCTGCAATGGGAACCGAAAACATTTGATCGCAAGGTCATAGGTCAACCGATTTCTCCACAGGTAAACAACACGTCTGACATATTCTATACGACACTGGTGACGGCATGTGCGCCACATGACAGGAATATGTTGTCGACCCACCTAACTTGTAGACTTGGCGAATGGGTAAAAAGATTCTTCTACCTTGCCCGATTTAGGTTTTCTTGTGGATGTGATAATCACTCCCAAAAAAGTGATGAAAACATAACAGTTTGTCATAGAAACTGCAACAAATGAAAGCAACAGTTTCACAGTCGCACAGTTGTCCCTGTGCTCTGTCAAAATATATGTTTTTAACGTTTTCAGATTTTTCCGTGTGTAGACCGTCAGTTACCTCGCATCGGACGGACAGATAATAATTGTCTGAAAATAAAAAATTAAACTTTTCACTCGAGGGAAGACTTGAACCAAGCTATCGTTCCGCGGCTGCTCACGCTAACCACGGGACCACGGCGCTGCTGACCTCACACCCTCCTTGATGCTGCCTATTTTGCGCGTGGACTACTCAGTTTGTATATTTTGCTTATTTTTTTCATAGTTCCACACAACTTCTTCCTATTTCCTCGATTGATCTGTGTTCAGGATTTCAAGGCCTATCCACTGTGCCAACTTATAACTAAATCTGAGGGGGGTGCTATGGGGAGGTTCCCTTGTAAGTGATACAGTAGTTGCCATTGGACTCTTAATGCTAGGGAGGGGGATTTAACCCCCCCCCCCCCCCCCCATTCTACATTCCATATAGCAACCTTGATTTAGATTTGCCGTCGTTTCTAGAACAACACGCCAAAGGGAGATGAAACTCGAAGCGCTTTTTTATCAATCATTGTTGGCTTTTCCATCTTAAGCTTACTGCAATGTACGGGTATTTTTCACCAGACACATTTCGCTTTTATTTATGAAACATGTTCAATGGTTATTCGGAAATATACACTGGTGTGCGAAACTTAAGGGCGCATTACGTACCTTGATATGGCGAGAGGTGGAAAGATGTGATAATCACTCCCAAAAAAGTGGTGAAAACATAAGAGTTTGTCAGATAATAAATGTCTGAAAATAAGAAATTAAACTTTTCACTGGAGGGAAGACTTGGACCAAGGACCTCTCGTTTCACAGCTGCTCACGCTAACCACGGGACCACGGCACTCCTGAGCTCAGACTATCCTTGTTGTTGCCTATCTTACCACGAACTACTCAGTTTGTATATTTTTGCTTGTTTTTTTCATAGTTCCACTCAACGTCTTCCTGTTTTCTCGATCGATCTGTGTTCAGTTTTTCAAGGCCTATCCACTGTGCCAACTTATAACTAATTCTGAGGGGCCGGCCGGAGTGGCCGAGCGGTTCTAGGCGCTACAGTCTGGAACCGAGCGACCGCTCCGGTCGCAGGTTCGATTCCTGCCTCGGGCATGGATGTGTGTGATGTCCTTAGGTTCGTTAGGTTTAATTAGTTCTAAGTTCTAGGCGACTGATGGCTCAGAGCCATTTGAACCAGCCAAATCTGAGGGGGGTGCGATGGGGAGGTTCCCTTGTCAGTGCCATTCAGAGACGTACAGTACAATGTGATGGAGCCGTACCGGTACAGTTTCGCAGAAGCCACTGAGATGCACGTTGTGTATGGGGAAGTAGCGTACGTTGGAATTCTCTCCCTGCTGAAAGGCTGGACAGGGAACGATTCCCTAGCAGCATGATCCGCCACGACGAGTCTTTCTCTCGATCGACGAATGCGGGAGATGACCGGGCAACGCGGGGACCAGTCACACACTCGTTTTTGAAGGTGAGGTGCTGGACCGTGTTGGAGCGGTCGCCAGTACAAGTACTCGTCGCATTGCGCGTGAAATGGGTGCTGCAGTACTAGCCTGTGGCGAGTACTCCACCAACAACAATTACACCCATATCACCCACAACGAGTCCATGCATTGCCTGTGAGTGACTTTGCACCAAGGGTCGCATTGTGTCAGTGGTTGCCCCAATAATGAACTGATCGACCCTATTTTCTGCAAATCGTGCTATTTGCTGACGAGGCGACATTTGATCGTGATGATATTCCGAACAGCAAAATGAGGTGCACCCCACACTGTAGTAGAGCCACAGCAACAAGTACGTTTTGCTGTGAATATCTGGGCGGGCATTGTAGGCGGCAATCTGATTGGGCCATATTTACTACGTGGCCGTCTGAATAGCCACCTGTACTTCAGGTTCGTGCAAAGAGTTCTACCTGAGTTGTTGGAGAACGTGACCTTGGCTGTTCGTAAGAGGGTGTGAATATAACATGACGTTGCACCGCCCCACTTCAGTACGGATGTCCGCAACCATCTCAGTACTGTATTTCCTGGTCGCCGGATTGGAAGGGGAAGTTCTATTCCATGGCTTGCGAGGTCTCCTGACCTGACTACCCTTGATTAAATCCTATGGGGATATACAGGGTGTTACAAAAAGGTACGGCCAAACTTTCAGGAAACATTCCTCACACACAAAGAAAGAAAAGATGTTATGTGGACATGTGTCCGGAAACGCTTACTTTCCATGTTAGAGCTCATTTTATTACTTCTCTTCAAATCACATTAATCATGGAATGGAAACACACAGCAACACAACGTAACAGCGTGACTTCAAACACTTTGTTACAGGAAATGTTCAAAATGTCCTCCGTTAGCGAGGATACATGCATCCACCCTCCGTCGCATGGAATTCCTGATGCGCTGATGCAGCCCTGGAGAAAGGCGTATTGTATCACAGCCGTCCACAATACGAGCACGAAGAGTCTCTACATTTGGTACCGGGGTTGCGTAGACAAGAGCTTTCAAATGCCCCCATAAATGAAAGTCAAGAGGGTTGAGATCAGGAGAGCGTGGAGGCAATGCAATTGGTCCGCCTCTACCAATCCATCGGTCACCGAATCTGTTGTTGAGAAGCGTACGAACACTTCGACTGAAATGTGCAGGAGCTCCATCGTGCATGAACCACATGTTGTGTCGTACTTCTAAAGGCACATGTTCTAGCAGCACAGGTAGAGTATCCCGTATGAAATCATGGCGGTGTATCGAGGAAGTACAGTACAAACTAAAATGAACTCTAACATGGAAATTAAGCGTTTCCGGACACATGTCCACATAACATTTTTCTTTATTTGTGTGTGAGGAATGTTTCCTGAAAGTTTGGCCGTATCTTTTTGTAACACCCTGTATAGAGTCACTTGTGTGTGAGATCTCAGTGGGTATGGAGATGGAATTAGTTTACCAGAGTCGTAGCTGCCTGTGATGTGATTCGAAATACACAAGGGATATTTGTCAGAGTGCATCATAATCTTGTTCGTCGATGTCGTACTTGAATTGAATTCGATGACTGTCAGTTTTAGCACGTTTTATAAGACAAAGTACAAATGGTACGTTCATTGTGCCTATGATGGGCCGCGCGGTGTAGCCGTGCGGTCTTAGGGTAGCTTGCCGCGGTTCGTGAGGCTCCCCCCGTCGGAGGTTCGAGTCCTCCGTTGGGCATGGGTATGTGTGTGTTGTCTTCAGCGTAATTTAGTTTAAGTTGGATTAAGTATTGTGTAAGCCTGGGGACCGATGACCTCAGCAGTTTGGTCCCATAGAACTTCCCACAAATTTCCAAATTTTGTCCATGGTGGTATTTGCAGTTAACTGTAACTAATGTAAGTAAAAAAGTACATAGTAATGTGATTTTATTCTTATTTTCTACTTAAGCTGGCTTCTCCGACCGCAGTTTCCCTACCTCAAATTGTTCTGTACGTCCTATTAAATATTTGAACGCTCTAGTGGAAACATCCTGTCTATTACCTCCTCCCACGCATATCTTGCAAAAAGACGTTGAACGTAATGTTGAGAGATTCGAGCTCACACGGACGCGTACGAACAATCTTTGTTCCTCGCACCATTCGCGGCTGGAACAAAAAAGTAGGGGGGAAGAGGAGGAGGGGGGGTTTAGTGACAGTGGTACAAAAAGTGCCCTCTGCCACACACCATAAGGTTATTTGTGGAGTATAGATCCTGATGTAGACGCAGATATAGTGCTGTATGGCTACAACAAAGGCTTGGCTTGGCTTGGCTTACGGAGCGAGGATATTCAGCGAGATAGGCATTGGGCAACTGCTGATAAGCGCAGAAATGCGATCGCAGTACTGGGCAGCTGCGCAGATACTCCGACGTTGGTGACATTCCCCGAGGTCGAAAAGACCGTGTGACCGAAGGCGCTCGCATGAAGCAGAAACAGAGCTGCGATGTCCTGTTTTCTCTGTACACTATCGTACTACCCGGCGTTGCCCGGGCATGTACACTACTGGCCATTCAAATTGCTACACCAAGAAGAAATCGAGGTGATAAACGGGTATTCATTGGACAAATATATTATACTAGAACTGACATGTAATTACATCTTCACGCAATTTGGGTGCATAGATCCTGAGAAATCAGTACCCAGAACAACCACAACCACCTCTGGTCGTAATAACGGCCTTGATACACCTGGGCATTGAGTCAAATAGAGCGTGGATGGCCTGTACAGGTGCGCTGCCCATGCAGCTTCAACACGATACCACACTTCATCGAGAGTAGTGACTGGCGTATTGCGACGAGCCAGTTGCTCGGCCACCATTGACCAGACGTTTTCAGTTGGTGAGAGATCTGGAGAATGTGCTGGCCAGGGCAGTAGTTAAACATTTTCTGTATCCAGAAAATTCCGTACAGGACCTGCAACATGCGCTCGTGCATTATCCTGCTGAAATGTAGGGTTTCGCAGGGGTCGAATGAAGGGTAGAGCCACGGGTCGTACGACATCTGATATGTAACGTCTACTGTTCAAAGTGCCGTCAGTCCGAACAAGAGGTGACCGAGACGTGTAACCAATGGCAGCCCTTACCATCACGCCGGGTGATACGCCAGTATGGCGATGACAAATACACGCTTCCAATATGCGTTCACCGCGATGTCGCCAAACACGGATGCGACCATCATGATGCTGTAAACAGAACCTGGATTCATCCGAAAAAATGACTTTTTGACATTCACGCACCCAGGTTCGTCGTTGAGCACACCATCGCAGGCGCCCCTGTGTGTGATGCAGCGTCCAGGGTATCCGCAGCCGTGGTCTCCGAGCTGATAGTCCATGCTGCTGCAAACGTCGTCGAACTGTTCGTGCAGATGGCTGTTGTCTTGCAAACGTCCCCGTCTGTTGACTCAGGGATCGAAACATGGCTGCACGATCCGTTACAGCCATGCGGATAAGATACCTGTCAACTCGACTGCTAGTGATACGAGGCCGTTGGCATCCAGCACGGCGTTCCGTATTACCCTCCTGAACTCACCGATTCCATGTTGTGCTAACAGTCATTGGATCTCGACCAACGCGAGCAGCAATGTCGCGATACGATAAACCGCAATCGCGATAGGCTACAATCCGACCTTTATCAAAGTCGGAAACGTGATGGTACGCATTTCTTCTCCTTACACGAGGAATCACAACAACGTTTCACCAGGCAACGCCGGTCAATCGTTGTTTGTGTATGAGAAATCGGTTGGAAACTTTCCTCATGTCGGCACGTTGTAGGTGTCGCCACCGGCGCCAACCTTGTGTGAATGCTCTGAAAACCCAGTCATTTGCATATCACAGCATCTTCTTCCTGTCGGTTAAATTTCGCGTCTGTAGCACGTCATCTTCGTGGTGTAGCAATTTTAATGGCCAGTAGTGTATGTAGTTCTGGCAATACCGGCCATGAACTTCTTCTTCTGTGCGGGACTTGGTAAGAATGTCTTCCACGAGTAATGAGTGTGTTGGGTAGGGACAGTACGAATGTAGTGTGTGGACATAGGTGAGAATGTGGGTCTCGCGGGAGTCGTGCGCGAGATAGTCCCTGCAGACGCGCTATCCTCTGTGCCCTCGGTGGCTCAGCTGGGTAGAGCTTCTGCTATGTAAGCAGGAGATCCCGGGTTCGAGTTCGGGTCATGGCACACATTTTCACCTGTCCTCGTTGATATATGTCAACGCCCGTTAGCAGCTGAAGGCATTAATATAATTGTAACCTGTGAGGTTGGTTTGGTACCCGGCGCAACTCATTGCTAATTCTTTGATCTTACCGCCGGTAGTCCGAACCTCAGCCGAGGCCAAGCGCTTCGTTGGCTCCGATTTATCGCTCGTACGCACTAACAAGAGAAGGCCACGGTATTCGGATCACAGATTTACTTCGAACTTTGTACACCTTTAGCAGGCCATGAAAACAATATAACGTGCAAGTGGTAAGATGCACTACTCTAGCAATTCCGAGAAAATCGCAATAGAAGTTTTACGCTTCTATTATGTAACTGACGTATCTGCGCGAAGGTGCCTGTCGTAAGAAGTCGTTGCAGTCAAGTGTTCGCGTTTTGCCGGAAGGTCGTGGTCAAGGCGATGGTTCGAATCTAGCTAATACTTATATTTTAATCTATAGTTTTTCATCACTGGTCACATTATTTAATTTATATGACATTTGAGAGGTAATATAATAAAAAGAAAAACCAGCCCGCCCGGTTGGCCCTGCGGTCTAACGCGCGGCGGATTCTTGTCGAGGTCCGGTGAACCGGCCAGTCTTTGGATGGCTTTTAGGCGGTTTTCCATCTGCCTCGGCGAATGCTGGCTGGTTCCCCTTATTCCGCCTCAGTTACACTATGTCGGCGATTGCTGCGCAAACAAGTTCTCCACGTACGCGTGCACCACCATTACTCTACCACGCAAACATAGGGGTTACACTCGTCTGGTGTGAGACGTTCCCTGGGGGGCCCACCGGGGGCCGAACCGCACAATTACCCTGGGTTCGGTGTGGGGCGGCGGAGGGGTGAAGTGGACTGCGGTAGTCGTCGTGGTGTTGTGGACCACTGCGGCTGCGGCGGGGACGGAGCCTCTCCGTCGTTTCTAGGTCCCCGGTTAACATACAATACAATACAGTAAAAAAGAAAAACCACGTCTATTTGCATGAAGTATGTGGAAGAAGTTTCAGTTTTTGTTTTCCATGTCTGTATGACAAATACCATCTTGCAACGTGTGATGTAGAGAGCACATCAGACGAGTAACTGTACATTATTCTTGTAGTCTGCCACATTGTGACTTACTATATTACTGATTTTGAATAGCATCATTCGCATGATTATTTATCGAGGTTTGACTTGGGATTTCCGTGCCTGCCTCTCGTCCTCGAAAATTTAATGACAAATAGTAAATACTCAAATAACGTATGAAATTCACTACAACTTCATGAAAATACACGTGTTTTTATTTCATTATATTGTCTCTCAAATGTCATACAAATTAAATAATGTGACCAGTGATGGAAGAAATGTAGATTAAAAAAAAGTGTTCAGCGAATTTGAGCCGTCGTCTCGTCAACGATCTTGTTCCAACGCACGAACGCTAACCGCTTGACCACAACTTCATACAGCCGGTGCCTACGAATAGGTACATCAGTTACATAATAGACGCGTAAAACATACGTTGCGATTTTCTCGGAATTGCTAGAGTAATGAACCATAGTTCTTGAATATAATGTTGTTTTAATGGCCTAGTAAAGACGTGCAAAGTTTGGAATAAATCCGTGGTCCCAAAGTTGTGGCCTCCCCTTGTAAGTAATTTTCGGCCAACGAAGCGGTTGGATGTCATTCGTTGCTCTAGCGTGTATCCGCCTATAGCCGAACAAATTTTGTCCAGCGTCTGTAGTAACAGATGAGCGCTTCGGTGTGCGTGGTATAACAAAAGGCACAAACAGTATAGTGTATTCTAAACGAAAATATTTGTTCTAGCCGTAATATATGGATTTTTATTGTTTCAAAAACCGCCGAATTATGCACGGATAATCCGCAAACCAGATAACCGTAAGCTTGCTGTATTAATAACTGAACTCAGGTGCTTGTGGCTGGCTGACCATTAATATGCAACACACACACACACACACACACACACACACACACCCTGGCGGAGTTGAGCGCTTTTTATTCTGTGCAAAATGAACACATCTATTCGTCTCGATTGCCTAACGCCCCAGATTACATAACATCACATTTAAATTTGGATGTGATGCGGAAAAAATGCGCGCAGGCAGAAAATAAACACCAGAAATCGTCAGTGCAGCTCGTAATACGTGTTCCGGTTTATACATGGTAGTATTTTAAAAATACACGGAAAAAGCCCTCTATGTAGAATAAGCTGTAAAAAAAGTTGCCTCTGCTACTGTCAATCAGTGTCAATGTCTCAAGCAGAACAGCTACGTTACGTATGGTATTTCACGATGTTAATTAACATGTTAAAATAGAACATAACAACGCATAGTATAATACCATATCAACCTTTAGATGCATGTCACATTGTAACATTCATCTTCTTCTCTTTTTCAGGTAAGGCTCTCCTCATGAAAGCTGTTGGTATGTGGGAGTTTTATTTCCGCCTGTCACGAGTGGTGTATGAAGTGCACACATGCCATCCGCTCGACCATAATGCCTTGCTGGCCGTACACGCTAACGTCCAGCTCAGATCCTCGCTTAGCAGAAACACTAGTCCCTCCCGGGCGCGTAGTCTATTGCGAAGATGTGAATTTGGAACGCCAGCTGCACCATATCCCGAGAAGAAAGGAGTACTGTTTGGTGGTGCTTTATTACTCTTTCATCATACAGTTCTCAATAGCCTATTCAGTTATTTTCAAAAACCTTACATTTTACGAATTTTGATAAAACAGTTGCCAAAATTACAAACAGAGTGAGAAAAAGGTATGAAGTCAATAGCATCATCCCGTACTTCCAAAGTAGGTATAAATTAACATCTTCCAGAAGATTGTGGAAATTCTGTGTGTTTTCTTTGCTGAACCCACGAGCCCTGTTATAGGATGTTCATGCAGACTTGGTTTGTGACCGAGCGAGGTGGCGCAGTGGCTAGCACACTGGACTCCCATTCGGGAGGACGACGGTTCAAACCCGCGTCCGGCCATCTTGAGATAGGTTTTCCGTGATTTCCTTAAATCGCTTCAGGCAAATACCGGGATGGTTCCGTTGAAAGGACACGGCCGATTTCCTTCCCCTTCCTTCCTTAATCCAATGGAACCGATGCCTTCGCTGTTTGGTCCCGTCCCCCAGATCAATCAACCAACCAACTTGGTTTCTGACAGTTTGGTTTTGTGGCGTTTCAGAAAAAGATTAACCGACTTTATCCCAGCTATTTTGTCTTTTAAAGAGTGATCAATGTTATTTTCCTCTGCTAATCTTTCAGTGCTCAGTCTAATTCTTCTCGCAATATCCCATTCCTCAGCGCATCTTCATCCACGTCCTCTTCTCCTTCCATAATGTTGTCATCATGTTTCTTTCCTTTTTGAAGCCCTGTGTTGTCCACCTCGATAGCTGCGTGGTCAGAATGGTGGGTTGCTAACTGAAGGGGGCTCGGGTTCGATTCCTGGCCATGCCGGAGATTTTCTCTCCTCGAGGACATGGTATTGTGTTGGCCTCTCGTTCGTACCGTCATAACTGACTCTCCACTGTTGAGATGACTGTATGGGTGCGTCCCGAAAGTCAGTAAATAATAAAGTCCTATGTATTCACTCCAATTGAGTTACTTGGACATATTGTGCTTTCCGATGCCATCCTAACAGTCCTGCAAACCTTCAAAGGATTATAGAAACTTCCTGACTTCCTGGTCTCCTGCAGGAAAAACTTTTAAAACTACAGCTTTATATTCGTTTTACGCAGCAGGTGGATGTGCTAGCCCTGTTTGGTACTATTCTCCACACGCGAAATAAGCAGATATCGCTCTTAATGAGTCGTGTAGGCTCATTATTGGATGTTTGAAACCTACACCGTGGAATAAGCTCCACAATTTAGCTAGAATTGCTCGTCCAAACATAGCTCTTGAGGTTGATGCATGCAGTGAAATGTATGAGGTACTTATCTCAGATAAACACCCGTTATTATGGTCACCATCCTCCTCCTTCAAGAATGATGTCCAGGGCGGGTTTCATGAGGGCAGCAAATAACATTGGGCAACAGATATATTCCCTATTATCTGTGTGGAAGGTGACATCTGAACACCATCGGATCACACCATTGGAAAATCCAGCTACTGGTTTCACCGAAGAATGGCTCATGAGGAAAAGTGTGAACAGTCTCAGAACAAGGGTTGCGAGATCAAAAGGCAATTTGCAGAAATTCCACGTCATCAGCCCTTTGTGACAGCAGAGTTCGACAGACTATGAATTACTTGTGTAAGGTGGCAGAATAAATGCTCAGATTCGCACCTTACATGAGATCTTTACAAATCGCAATGAGAAGGTGAAGATGACACCTAACGTATATCGACAGTTATGAGAACAGTTACCTATCAATATGTTATGCAAAAATGGATGACAGTCAATTGACGGTAATTAACCCACCATTCGTATACAATGCATGTTGAGCGGAATTTAGAACAGGGAACGCGAGTCGAGTCACTTTTAGTTTTGGAAACCCAGCTCCACAACGGCGTAGCGAAACCGTGCTGCGGGAGTTATGTCGGCGACCACTTAAAGGGGTGGCAGGCAGGAGGACAGCGAACCCGGGCCAGGTGATTCAAGGTGGATGACACGCTCCTAATGGTCGAAAAAAGCTGTGATGTGAAAAAGGAACCCAAGTGGAGGGGGGCAGTTCTGCCATGAAAGGACAAGAGAGAAATTTTGGTAGGAGGACTCTTCTCTGAGCCGGTCGATGTGGCCGTGCGGTTCTAGCGCTGCAGTCTGGAACCGCGAGACCACTACGGTTGCAGGTTCGAATCCTGCCTCGGGCATGGATATGTGTGATGTCCTTAGGTTAGTTAGGTTTAACTAGTTCTAAGTTCTAGGGGACTGATGACCTCAGAAGTTGAGTCCCATAGTGCTCAGAGCCATTTGAACCATTTGAACTCCATACGACGCCGGCCGCGGTTGCCAAGCGGTTCTAGGCGGTTCAGTCAGGAACCGCGCGACTGCTACGGTCGCAGGTTCGAATCCTGCCTCGGGTATGGATGTGTGTCATGTCCTTTAGGTTAGTTAGGTTTAAATAGTTCTAAGTTCTAGGGGACTGATGACCTCATATGTTAAGTCCCATAGTACTCAGAGCCATTAGCCATCCATACGACACAGAGAAGAAATTGGTGTGGACACTGCGTTCGCAGCGGCTGCACTCCAGCTAGAAATTAGCTGTAGCAAAGTTTAGCTCCAACTGTGGAGAAACGAACCAGCCAAATTAGTTAATTGTTCCAGCAAGAACTGAGAGGGCACTATAATATGCACGCTGCTCCAACCATTCGCATGTATATCGCCAAATAATAAGACTAGGGCTGAGTACATGTTTTCTCGCATAACGAGAAACATAGGGAAAGTTTCTGCTGGAAAGGTCAGCAAAGGCCAGATTAGTTTTGTAGGAATTTCAGTGGGAGAGAGTGGTCTTGGAGACAGCAGCACGTCGTAGCTTAAGGTAAATACCGCGTGCAGGGGCGTAAACTTTGTTGGTTCACCAGCTTGCGTCCACTGTAAACTCGAGCGGCCTTGGGTAATCTTGCGCTCAAATTTGTCACTTGACTAACCATCCACCGTAGACTTCATTGTCATCCTAAATAGTACCGAACTTTGAACCGGAATCGGACGATTTTCGTAGCACTGACCATCGTCATAACGTATGGTTAGGAGCAATTTTGTGAAGAAACGTCCAAGTAAACTTTCATATTATTGTGCTTAGGATTAATGTATGGAAACTTCCAATTAAACTTTAATAATATTGTGCTTAAGATTAATGTTCTTTCAGAGAGTTAATATTTAACATTGTTGTGTATAAACTTATTTCACTTTTTGATGTTGGTAAGATGTGTTATCTATTGCGCTGTTTTTATGTTGGCGAGTTGAAAACTGTGTGAAAAGCTGTAATTTGGTGAGAAATATTGCGACATTAAACTTGTCATTTCACCTCACGCAGTTGTTTTCAATTCAAGAATATGAAAAAAAAAGCACAAACCCCCGCAACGTTACACTTGTACCAATTTACCATTACCTTTAAATTTCAGATTAGCAGCTAGTTGATAAGTTGTATTAGTGTGTGTAACCTGAAGTTGGATGTTTTTGTCACTAATAAATAAAAAGAATAACTCGTGTAATACTTAATAGCTACGTAGGGTACTAGAATAAAGACTAGTCTTTCAGCAAGTTAAATACAGTTGCTGCACGTTCGACGTTTCCATGCTCAGTAGGGAAATTCCTCCTCTGAGCTCTGCGGTTTGAATCGTTACGTGTACAAAGCAAATGTGATTCATCTACGTCACGTCTGTAGGGGCGTTCGTATTTTCACATCTATATTGTCACTATTTGTCTTGTCTCGTTAGCAGAATATCTGGTAAACAGAACCTCGGTGGACTGAACTCCAGTGTTTGGGAGCGCATGTCCGGCGGTAATCATGAGCGCAAGATACATCTGGTGTTCGTAAGTCTGCCGTGCTCCATTTAGCGTGGGAGTGTATATGCAGTGTGCATCGTGCCAAGCAATGCGGAGCTGCAGTTTCTGCGTCTTCCTGACCGCTGAACAGCCGTAATTCATATCGAAGTTTATTTGGTGAGAGGGGAGATAACACACTTGAATATTACGGGTAGCCAAGCAGCAACATGCGTATAACTACTGGCTGGATCTTAATCCACTGTCGGGGAAATAACTGCAGCAGGCGAATCTGCTGGAATAACACACACACACACACACACACACACACACACACATTGGCGCGCGTGTGCGGAGTGCTTGACAACTGGAAAACTACCACTAACCAGCTAAAGTCTAAAAGCGGAACGCTGAGATTCACTGGGATAACTGTCAACACTGAGAAAACATTTCACAGCTCCTGGGAAGTATACGATGTTTATCGCTGTCTTTGCCGCTTTGTTTTGGCGCCTGCTAAGTTTTGCTGGCGATAAGCGTAGCGCAGAGGCACACGTTTCTCTGACCTTGAAGACTACTTTAATTTACAGCGGTGCTGCTGTCATCACATCTGTGAAACAAGTTACCACGGCTGACAGTTTTATTTGCTTCAGTTTGTTTATCTTTACACCGTGTGCTAGTTAAACATGGTGTAATTCTTAACTAGGTACAGGGTGAACCAGAACTCCAGCGAAAAACTTCCAGAGGTCGTAATATGGAAAAAAAGTGTAGTAAACGTGGGTTTTAAACTGCATACCTTAAGAGCTATGAGCACTAATTCGCCTTCGATCTATGAAACACATCTCTTCTTTTGTAAGCCCTTTTCTTTCCATTTTTGGGAGGTGGTAGCAGGTACCAAAACAAAACGAAAAAATGTACAATAAACACCAACTGTAAATTGTACACCTTGAGAGGTATAAACGCGACCGCTACGGCCGCAGGTTAGAATGCTGCCTCGGACATGGATGTGTGTGATGTCCTTAGTTTAGCTAGGTTTAAGTAGCTCTAAGTTCTAGGGGACTGATGACCTCAGATGTTAAGTCCCATAGTGCTCAGAGCCACTTGAATTTGACATATTGATTGATAGTGTCAGCAAATTGTAACGTAGAACTAAATATTTTCTGCGAAAAGAAATGTGGGTCAGTTTTTACTGAACGACCCTCGTATTGTATATTTCTGACGACGCACCTGGGTGTGGCTGATTTCTTGGACTGTTGCACAGTTGGTCAATGGAAAGTGTTTCAATGCCCATGAACTCATTATGGATATACATTTGTGGTTTTCTCCGTGTTGTCCTATCCCCTTCTTGAGTATCACGCAACTTATACTACTGTCTCTTCTTCACCTACTCCTAATACCAAGCGAGGTGACACTGTGATACGACATTGATCTCGTATTAGAAAGGACTACGGTTAAAATCTTCGCCCCCCATTTAGTTACTGCCGCATTCCACTGGAGTAGCATCGGTAGCTCGTCCTGTTCTCGACTTTTAAATGACTCGTTTGCTTGCTTGTGCTGGAGGCGATTAGATGGAGTCCAAAAAACGTTTAATAAAAATTGGCGAGGTGCGATTACACTCGCGCACTGAAGGTTCCGTACGAACTTAACTATGCGTAGAGACAGTTCACCCATGCAAGGAATCGATAACCTCGACGATTTTTGCCTGGTGTCGGCACTGATACTGGCAAGACATCTCAGGGATTCCAAGACTTTCGAGAATGTTTTAATTTCAAGTTTGACTTCAGATAACAAATGGCAAAAGAGTTTTTTCCTGTGTTATAGTTACAAATTAACAATTATCTGATATTTTTTCCCCTTTACTTGTTATATGAAACCTAGCTTCTCGCCAAATTTCATGATTTTACATCAGCGAGAAGGACCCTACAATTTTTGTTAAGTGAGTTTGTGGATGTCAAAATATGTGACATAAATGACCGTATCATTTTTTTTCCATTGTTTTACACGCAAACCCAGAGTTGTGAGACACTCAGATCGGTACCAAACGTTGTATTTAAATAGAGTATCAACCAAAACTCCAATTTAGATTGTGCTATGTGCTGTCGTCCATTAGAACATGTGTAAACGTCAATTAAAAGTAATGCCAGAACTACGGAGCACAGGAAAAGCATAACTGTGAGTATGTATCACTCATAGCTTCCGTGGGGAAGTTACTAGAGCATTAGAGCACCGGGCCAGGGGTCGTGGGTTCAAACCCCAATGATGACTACGTTTTCTTACTGTAATATGCGTGAAAGTACTAGATGAAACATGTTTACGAAGTATAAAAGCGGTGGCCGAGCGGTTCTAGGCGCTTCAGTCGGGAACCACGCTGCTGCTACGGTCGCAGGTTCGAATCCTGCCTCGGGCATAGATGTGTGTGATGTCCTTAGGTTAGTTAGGTTTAAGTAGTTCTAAGTTCTAGGGGACTCATGACCTCAGATGTTAAGTCCCATAGTGCTAAGAGCCATTTTGAATTTTGACATATAAAAGGGCTTTTTGCAGTTAATAGCAGTGTTCTCTTCGCAGTCTGCATTCGCTTTGTGTCTTTGAAAGTAGTAAACCCATAGAGTACATTTGTGGTTTCACAGTATATACAGTCAGAACAGAAAAATAAAGAAACAGTTGTATCAGACGTGCGGAGTAGTGATATAGTAGTTTCTTTATTCTACTTCAAAAATGGCTCTGAGCACTATGGGACTCAACTGCTGAGGTCATTAGTCCCCTAGAACTTAGAACTAGTTAAACCTAACTAACCTAAGGACATCACAAACATCCATGCCCGAGGCAGGATTCGAACCTGCGACCGTAGCGGTCTTGCGGTTCCAGACTGCAGCGCCTTTAACCGCACGGCCACTTCGGCCGGCTCTTTATTCTACTGTTCCAGTTGTTTATGTGTATTCTGTGAAACTACAAATGCACTAGCTGCTTCATCTCGAGTAGTGTCTGTTCTGTCTCATATGTCCGACAGAACACCACGTCTGTTTACACAAATGTTCTCTATAGGTTTGCTACTTTCAACTAACGAAACGAAAGCAGACTGCCAAAGGAACAATGCTACAATCTCCGAAAAGTCCTTTTACATGTCAGGAAAATGTTCTCCCACATAGAAGTTTCACGCGTAAACAGTTAATAAAATTCTCGTCAGTGAACGCTGACCGCGGGGCCTTACGCACATCGACCTCACGCTCTCCCAACTCACCCATGCGAGATCTTTAAAACTTTTTCTCAGGAACACTCTTTCCTGTGCTCCGAGTTCTGGTGTTACTTTTAATTACCGTTTACGCATGTTATACTCGACGACGGCATATAGCACGAACTAACTCAGTGTTTTAGTTGAAACTCTTAACGACATACAGCGTTTGGTAACAATCTTAGCGTCTGACATCTGGAGGTTTCAGTATTAGAAGCTTACCTTTTTTTGCAGCAAGAAAGGACCATAGACCTCAGTATGTGACGTGAATTTCTCCTTTATACGTTTAGCCCTTGCTGAGAGAAAGGGGTGTCAACAGATGGACGGACAGACAGTCAGATAGCAAATGAGGAAAAACATTTTTTCATGTGATATAATTACAGATTAACAATTTCAGCATTTTTTCCTTTATTTCTACTGCAAAACCTTACTTCCTGCCAAATTTTATAATTCTAGACCAAAGGGACGTAGATTGTAGACCTTAGTAATTGACATAAATTTCAATTTGGTGCGTCTACACATTCTACATCTACATCTACATGGATACTCAGCAAATCACAGTTAAGTGCCAGGCAGAGGGTTCATCGAACCACCTCCATAATTCTCTAATATTCCATTCTCGTATAGCGCGCGGAAAGAATGAACACCTATATCTTTCCGTGCGAGCTCTGATTTCCCTTATTTTATCGTGGTGATCGGTCCGCCCTATGTAGGTCGGTGTCAACAAAATATTTTCGCATTCGGAGGAGAAGGTTGGTGATTGGAATTTCGTCAGAAGATTCCGTCGCAACGAAAAACGCCTTTCTTTTAACGATTTCCTGCCCAAATCCCGTATCATTTCTCTGACACTCTCTCCCATATCTCGCGATAATACAATACCGAGGTATTTAGTTGAATTTACGGCTTTTAGATTAGGCTGATTTATCGTGTAACCGAAGCTTAAAGAATTCCTTTTAGCACTCATGTGGATGAGTGTAATTGTTATACCTAGGTATTACAATTACGAACAACTTAAACTGGAAGGAACACATAGAAGACGCTGTGGGGGAAAGCTAACCAAAGACTGCGTTTTATTGGCAGGACACTTAGAAAATGTAACAGACCTACTAAGGAGACTGCCTACACTAGGCTTGTCCAACTTCTTTCAGAATACTGCTCCGCGGTGTGAATTCCTTACCAGGTAGGACTGACGGAGTACATCGAAAAAGTTCAAAGAAGGGCAGCACTTTTTGTATTATCGCGAGATATGGGAGAGAGTGTCAGGGAAATGATACGGGATTTGGGCAGGAAATCGTTTCGCAGTTTGTTTTGATCTTCTGAGGGTCTTTATTAGTCAACAAACGACAGCGTCATATGCAAACAACCGAAGACGGCTGCTCGAATTGTCTCCGAAATCGTTTATATACACTCCTGGAAATTGAAATAAGAACACCGTGAATTCATTGTCCCAGGAAGGGGAAACTTTATTGACACATTCTTGGGGTCAGATACATCACATGATCACACTGACAGAACCACAGGCACATAGACACAGGCAACAGAGCATGCACAATGTCGGCACTAGTACAGTGTATATCCACCTTTCGCAGCAATGCAGGCTGCTATTCTCCCATGGAGACGATCGTAGAGATGCTGGATGTAGTCCTGTGGAACGGCTTGCCATGCCATTTCCACCTGGCGCCTCAGTTGGACCAGCGTTCGTGCTGGACGTGCAGACCGCGTGAGACGACGCTTCATCCAGTCCCAAACATGCTCAATGGGGGACAGATCCGGAGATCTTGCTGGCCAGGGTAGTTGACTTACACCTTCTAGAGCACGTTGGGTGGCACCTGATACATGCGGACGTGCATTGTCCTGTTGGAACAGCAAGTTCCCTTGCCGGTCTAGGAATGGTAGAACGATGGGTTCGATGACGGTTTGGATGTACCGTGCACTATTCAGTGTCCCCTCGACGATCACCAGTGGTGTACGGCCAGTGTAGGAGATCGCTCCCCACACCATGATGCCGGGTGTTGGCCCTGTGTGCCTCGGTCGTATACAGTCCTGATTGTGGCGCTCACCTGCACGGCGCCAAACACGCATACGACCATCATTGGCACCAAGGCAGAAGCGACTCTCATCGCTGAAGACGACACGTCTCCATTCGTCCCTCCATTCACGCCTGTCGCGACACCACTGGAGGCGGGCTGCACGATGTTGGGGCGTGAGCGGAAGACGGCCTAACGGTGTGCGGGACCGTAGCCCAGCTTCATGGAGACGGTTGCGAATGGTCCTCGCCGATACCCCAGGAGCAACAGTGTCCCTAATTTGCTGGGAAGTGGCGGTGCGGTCCCCTACGGCACTGCGTAGGATCCTACGGTCTTGGCGTGCATCCGTGCGTCGCTGCGGTCCGGTCCCAGGTCGACGGGCACGTGCACCTTCCGCCGACCACTGGCGACAACATCGATGTACTGTGGAGACCTCACGCCGCACGTGTTGAGCAATTCGGCGGTACGTCCACCCGGCCTCCCGCATGCCCACTATACGCCCTCGCTCAAAGTCCGTCAACTGCACACACGGTTCACGTCCACGCTGTCGCGGCATGCTACCAGTGTTAAAGACTGCGATGGAGCTCCGTATGCCACGGCAATCTGGCTGACACTGACGGCGGCGGTGCACAAATGCTGCGCAGCTAGCGCCATTCGACGGCCAACACCGCGGTTCCTGGTGTGTCCGCTGTGCCGTGCGTGTGATCATTGCTTGTACAGCCCTCTCGCAGTGTCCTGAGCAAGTATGGTGGGTCTGACGCACCGGTGTCAATGTGTTCTTTTTTCCATTTCCAGGAGTGTAGATAAGGAACAGTAAAGGGCCTATAACACTACCTTGGGGAACGCCAGAAATCACTTCTGTTTTACTTGATGGCTTTCCGTCAGTTACTACGAACTGTGACCTCTCTGACAGGAAATCGCAAATCCAGTCACATAACTGAGACGATATTCCATAAGCACGCAATTTTACTACGAGCCGCTTGTGTGGTACAGTGTCAAAAGCCTTCCGGAAATCCAGGAATACGGAATCGATATGAAATCCTTTGTCAATAGCACTCAGCACTTCATGTGAATAAAGAGCTAGTCGTGTTTCACAGGAATGATGTTTTCTAAACCCATGTTGACTGTGTGTCAATAGACAGTTTCCTTGGAGGTAATTCATAATGTTCGAACACAGTATATGTTCTAAAATCCTGCTACATATCGACGGTAACGATATGGGGTTGTAATTTAGTGGATTACTCCTACTACCTTTCTTGAATATTGGTGTGACCTGTGCAACTTTCCAGTCTTTGGGTACGAATCTTTCGCCGAGCGAAGGGTTGTATATGATTAAGTGTGGAGCTAATGCATCAGCATACTCCGAAAGGAACCTAATTGGTATACAGTCTGGACCGGAGACTTGCTTTTATTAAGTGATATGAGTTGCTTCACTACTCCGAGGATATTTACTTCTACATTACTCATGTTGGCAGCTGTTCTCGATTCTTCCTAAGAAGAAGATTTTTTTTTTAAATGCGAACATTTTAGGTTAGGCTTCACCGTGACTGTTACTGACATTAAATGAAACAACAGTTTACTGTTACCAGTCCGCTCCTTCTGCCTCCAGCCCCTCACATCTGTTTATTAATCCCAATCAAAGAGTGTCATCTATGTATGATTTTACTGCTGTAGCCAATATGATCATTGTAATTCAAGTCTGTAACATTTCACCTAATTGTTATTTACAAGTATGAAGTTTAAGCCATTTTAACATTTCACCTGATAGTATAAACGAGTACCAATGTTTAGCTGTTTTAACTTGTCAAAATTGGATTTATGTACCACCTGAAGTACACACACATATATTCAACACCTCAAAACAAACACCTTCAAATGCTTTAAACAATTATTCTGTTATAATGTTGTTACGATGTATATTCTTTGCACTTTGCGATTATGTCTTCTCTTCTGCTATACGAACCTTGCACCCAGCTGATTCCAGACGCCATATTTGTTTACAAATGTGGCAGTATGCATGTGATGTGTTACGACAGCAAAAGGAACCTGTGGCCACTGGAGGTACTCCAGTTTACTTATTTAATGTTTACCATTAGATATCAGTCTAATTTTTTGTCAAAAGTAATCCTAAACCATATTCTGAAATAGTGTCTTGTTTCTCCACTAGGCAGTGCCACAAGTTCCTCCAAAAATCGTAACACAACACACACACAAATATAATACTAACTAATGTAAATCCACCCGATGATGGAGGTTTAAACCTTCGAAACGTGTCGTGGAAATAAATAAAACGGTGACTGGTAACAGTAAACTACTTGTTTCATTTAATGAAAGAAGATTTTTTGTAATAGTCGGTCGGACGGACGGACGGTCAACAAAGTGATTCTATAATGGTTCTGTTTTTACCGATTGAGATACGCAAATCTATAAATGATCGGATATTAGCGTATAGTTTCTGATGGAAAAGTCACGCAGTGCTTCGTCATTCCTCATCTCCACCCAGGCCGTGTGCCTCAGTTTACGGGGAGTCGGCGTGGGCACGCTGTGGCACGCCAGTCGCCGACGTGCACTTATTTGCAGGCGGCTTGGCGCCCGTGTCGCGGCCTTGCCCAGCCCTCTGGCGGCTATTTCGGCGCTGACCCGCGGAATGCGTGTGGCCAGCGCAGTTGGCAGCCTCGTTAGCACCGCACCGCCCTGCGACGCGACGCCACGTACCCCACGCCAGTAAATCACGCAGCAAAGTGGCCGTCCCTCGGCCAAGGTCAACCGGGCCTCTCCTGTAGTTGGTATACACACACACACACACACACACACACACACAGAGAGAGAGAGAGAGAGAGAGAGAGAGAGAGAGAGAGAGAGAGACGCGCGCGTGCGTCTGCTCATGTGCCTTCTATACACTACTGGCCATTAAAATTGCTACGCCAAGAATAAATGCAGATGATAAACGAGTATTCATTGGACAAATATATTATACTAGAACTGACATGTGATTACATTGTCACGCAATTTGGGTGCATAGATCATGAAAAATCAGTACCCAGAACAACCACCTCTGGCCGTAATAACGGCCTTGATACGCCTGGGCATTGAGTCAGACAGAGCTTGGATGGCGTGTACAGGTACAGCTGCCCATGCAGCTTCAACACGATACCACAGTTCATCAAGAGTAGTGACTGGCGTATTGTGACGAGCCAGTTGCTCGGCCACCATTGACCAGACGTTTTCAATTGGTGAGAGATCTGGGGAATGTGCTGGCCAAGGCAGCAGTCGAACATTTTCTGTATCCAGAAAGGCCCGTACAGGACCTGCAACATGCGGTCGTGCATTATCCTGCTGAAATGTAGTTTCGCAGAGATCGAATTAAGGGTAGAGCCACGGGTCTTAACACATCTGAAATGTAACGTCCACTGCTCAGAGTGCCGTCAATGCGAACAAGAAGTGATCGAGACTTGTAACCAATGGCAACCCATAACATCACGCCGGGTGATACGCCAGTATGGCGATGACGAATACACGCTTCCAATGTGCGTTCACTGCGATGTCGCCAAACACGGATGCTACCATCGTGATGCTGTTAACAGAACCTGGATTCATCCAAAAAAATGACGTTTTGCCATTTGTGCACCCAGGTTCGTCGTTGAGTACACCATCGCAGGCGCTCCTGTCTGTTATGCAGCGTCGAGGGTAACCACAGCCACGGTCTCCGAGCTGATAGTCCGTGCTGCTGCAAACGTCGTCGAACTGTTCGTGCAGATGGTTGTTGTCTTGCAAACGTCCCCTTCTGTTGGTTCAGGGATCGAGACGTGGCTGCACGATCCGTTACAGCCATGCGGATAAGATGCCTGTCATCTCGACTGCTAGTGATACGAGGCCGTTGGGATCCAGCACGGCGTTCCGTATTACCCTCCTGAACCCACCGATTTCATATTCTGGTAACAGTCATTGGATCTCGACCAACGCGAGCAGCCATGGCCCGATACTCTAACCCGCAATCGCGATAGGCTACAATCCGACCTTTATCAAAGTCGGAAACGTGATGGTACGCATTTCTCCTCCTTACACGAGGCATCACAACAACGTTTCACCAGGCAACGCCGGGCAACTGCTGTTTGTGTATGAGAAATCGGTTGGCAACTTTCCTCATGTCAGAACGTTGTAGGTGTCTCCACCGGCGCCAACCTTGTGTGAATGCTCTGAAAACCGAGTCATTTGCATATCACAGCATGTTCTTCCTGTTGGTTAAATTTCTCGTCTGTACCACGTCATCTTCGTAGTGTAGCAATTTTAATAGCCAGTAGTGTATATAGACGGTGATGTTCACAAATGAAGACAAACTGCAAGAAACTATCCCTGAGAGGATAAAGGCCAATATTGACAATCTGAAGGACATGTCCGAAAGAACTGATGTCATCTTCATATCGTTAAAGCGAATCGGCTGCTGACCTTCTTCAGTGCGGATGCACACGAATTGCCTGAGCTCTTACGGGGCTCGGTGGATTGTCTGCCGCGAGTAATGGGTATAATGGCAGGGTTACTACGAATGTAGTGTGTGGACTACAAGTTGAGAATGTGGGTCTCACGGGGAGCGTGCCAGCGGTAAGTCCCTGCAGTCGCACTATCCTCTGTGCCCTCGGTGGCTCAGATGGGTCGGTAGCAAATGGTGCAAATGGCTCTGAGCACTATGGGACTCAACTGCTGTGGTCATCAGTCCCCTAGAACTTAGAACTACTTAAACCTAACTAACCTAAGGACAGCACACAACACCCAGCCATCACGAGGCAGAGAAAATCCCTGACCCCGCCGGGAATCGAACCCGGGAACCCGGGCGTGGGAAGCGAGAACGCTACCGCACGACCACGAGATGCGGGCATGGGTCGGTAGCTTAGCGTGTTCGGTCAGAGGGTTATCTGCCCTCTGTAATGAAAAAAACTGAGTTAATGGATCAACGACGAACTGAAACGGCTGTCTTGCGACGTCCGCAACGACCAGATGCAACGAACGAAAGCGAACAAAATGAAAAAGGCCGGCACGGTAGCTGAGCGTGTTCGGTCAGAGGGCCGCTCGCCCTCTGTAATAAAAAGACTGAGTGATCAACTATCAACTTAACGGATGTCTTGTGACGTCCGCCCAGCCCAAACGCAACGAACAATGCTGAACAAAATGAGAGGGAAAAAAAAGATGGATAGAGCGTCTGCCATGTAAGCAGAAGGTCCCGGCTTCGAGTCCCGGTCGGGGCACACATTTTCAACTGTACCCGTTGGTGCATATCAACGCCTGTCAGCAGTTAATGGTATTGACTTAACTGTAATTTCAATACTCACAATGGCCGTCACGTCACGTCAGTTCGCTTAGCCCAGGACCGAACGCTGAAAGAGCGGGTATGAGCTACCATTCGTGATACGGAAAGTCGGAGTGTAGTATCGGAATTGAGGTACAAACAACGATAATCTTTGTAAACCCTCGCAATACGGAGGGAAGGGGGGGGGGGGCTGCTTTATGCTCTCCTTTTGAAAATATTGTAATCTAGTCAGTTGCTTTATATTTTAAAATTTTCAGTAAAGATATTGACTGTTTTTAATGAATTCTTTTGCCGGATCCAATAAATATTTTAAACTATTCAGTTAAACTTAACACAAAAACCTAAGTGTCAGTAGCAGAGTTACTTCACCCCGTGAATACCGTATTTCCAGGTTCAGGGCCTTCCTTACAAACCAGTACCTCTTTAAAAAGTCCGTTGAGAGTAAAAGTCAGCAACAATAAACAAAATTAGCATTTTTAAATTTTGTGTGGTCATTATATCAGTAGTACACGTTATTGAATGTGTATCGATGTCACTAAGAGTGTGATGAAGGGTATTTTCAGGTTCCTATTTACACCTAAGTACCTCATAAAACGTGTGTTGTTGATACAATTCAATGAAAATTAACGATTTTTAAAAATTAATTTAGGGTGGGAACAAAGTATCGCTCCCGCCCCCTGCCGCCATCTCTTGGTAAAGTGAGTTATGGAAAATTACTTGGTATTGCTATGGTTAATGGCCAAAGCAAAATTCATAACGTATGCTGTTTATCAGTTTTGGGTGGTGAACTGCTGAGAAATGAAACAACATTTTAAAACATTGTCTAACGAAAACACATACTTCAAACACTATTTACAAACCAATAAATAGAGCCACGTTTATTTGCGTTTTGTGCTACCAGTGAATTTTAGATGTTGTATGGCTAACTTAACACACAACGCGTTTCGAGCATGTTCTGCTCATCTTGCGGCGTTAATGCATAAAGAAAATTATTACTTAAAATATATTGTCCTAAACTAGGTTAGTTTAGAATTTTTTGTTTACTGTTCGCAGCTGGAGGGGCTGTTGAGGTATTTCGAGGGAGGGGAGGAGGCAATGGTTCGTCAGAAATTAATGTCCAGTGATGTTATCTGCTTGTGTGGTGTGTCTTGTTGTTCTTTATGACTGAAAACAGAACTGTACGGGGTGCGGGTGGATTAATTATTATGTTGCGAAAATCGTATGATACACTTTTCTGTGTGTGAGCTATTCACTTACAGTTCTGGAATCCTAAAGCTTCGTTTTCCATGCTTGGTACACAGGCGGAACTGTCATGTAATATTACTCATTGTATTATTTATTTTGTCACAGTTTTTTACGTAAATCACTGGACAACTATTTTCCACATACATGTAAACACCGTATACTTCACACAATATGGCGGTATCTTAGCGTCGAAGAGTATCGATTATCGCGTTTTACAGTGAGATCCACGAAGTTGACGGTTGGTAGTCATTTGTTTACGTTGGTACAGCTTAAATCTAATGTGTTAGAACTGGTTTAAGACGTAGAATTTTGAGGTTTTGAAACCGATTATATCATTATGAATAAAGTCTTCATATTTTGTGTTACGAATTTCTTCCATGAAATCAACCCGAAGATGGGCAGAACATGCTCGAAACTCTTGCTTTATGTTAAATTAAACATAAAATAATTGAAAGTGACTTTTAGCAAAAAGCACAAATAAATAATTATTCCTCACAGTCATGTTTTCCAAACGCACCTTGTATGACCACAGCGAAATCATAAACAACTGTATTTTTTTCCTTCATTGGAGTTGGCTTTTGACTTTTTTTGTTTAAAATGTTATTTAACGAAAATTGCCCCATCAGCATATGTTCTTATTTATATATAATGTGGGTGTCACATCTGCTCCGTTATTGTAAAACCTGTTTTGGTGGCCAATTGGAGTATGCAGCTTTATGTGCCTCTGAGCAATGCCTGTTTGCAAAGTACCCTACTCCAAATGTCCACAGTATGCAGTTCTCTTCGCGGTGCTTGCCCGGAAACTGGTTGAGGTGGACCTACCTTCATTGACGACAGCAATCCCTGTTGTGTTTGAAACTGATCATCTTTGTAAGGCTTGACACTCGTCTATGGACACTGCCGGTTAGGATCTTTTTGCCACCACCGTGTTTCATGGCTCTGAGTGGTACACCATTCCTTGTGGAGCTACTGGACAGTATGTGATACTGCAAACGTCTGAAGCTGTTTTCCCATGGTACTGTAGCCATATTTCTTCATATATCATTACGCAACCTTGGAATCTTATCGAGAAACTCATACAGCGTAGTTATGTTGTAGCTATCCTCTTCATAGACTTGAGCGCGGCGCTTAGCAGTTAGCGGTAAACCTCTCCAAAAGCAAAGTATGGCCGACTTGTCTGGTACCGCCATTTTGGGCCCATCGCGCTGCTACTGATACTTTGCCTGTTGTGGTACACTGAAGTGATAAAAGCCATGGGATCCCTCCTAATATCGGTAGGGACCTCCTTTTTCCCGCTGTAGTGCAACGGACCAACGTGGCATGGAGTCAACAAGTCACTGGAAGTCCCATGCTGTGGTCATCAGTCCCCTAGAACTTAGAACTACTTAAACCTAACTAACCTAAGGACATCACACACATCCATGCCCGAGGCAGGATTCGAACCTGCGACCGTAGCAGTCGCGCGGTTCCAGACTGAAGCGCCTAGAACCGCTGGACCACCGCAGCCGGCTTGTCCTGTGTCTTTTGTGTCACCTCAGTATACGTTTAGCAGCTTTTATTAAAGGAGCCAAATTATCTCAAGTATTAATAAGGTAGAGCTCTAGCTTTAGATAGAACTCTTTGAATTGTCAGCAACAAAAACTGCAAAAAAAGCGTGTTGCAACATATCTTTTGTCACGAGGATAAATGCCAGTTTCCGTGCTGATATCACTTATCGACAGCTACAGTGATAGACGGCAGCTATCTCAAATAGCTAGTGATGGCATCAGTAGCAGTAAATTGATCATCTGGAATCATCAGCAGAACAAGATACCGCTAACCAGCATGAGGTCAGGAAAAAGCAAAACTGCAGGACAAACAAGGGAATTATTCAGCAGTTTTCGTAAGCGAATTAAAAAAAAAAAAAAACAGCAAGCTGTGATAAAATATTTAGTAGGAGAGATACCATTCTCCTCTGGCAGAAAGGTTTAAGCAAGAGACCGTGTTATAAATTTTTCTCCTTCGTTCTTCCGTATTACGAGTACTGTAATTCCGGAATCTCTCTTTTACCGAAATAGAACCACAGTATATTATGTACTTTGTGTGTAATAATGTTATATTTCGCTTAAAGGATTTTTACTGAAGCTAAATACTGTGCAAAGCATAAATACCTTAGGGATAAAGGACATGCAATAAACAGTATCCTCCATGCACATTTTAATTGAAACAGAAATCTTGTACAGATCACTGTATTTGTGTACTGACGTTTCTATAACGATATACAGCGAACTTTGTTCGGCGCTCATGTTGTTTCTAATATTAGCGTTTGATATTATCTAAAGTAGCGTAGAAGTAGGTGTAAAAACCGAGGATTAAAAAGTCTACTGAACTGTTCCTATTACAGTTCCACGTATTTTGTGTTATTCTTATCTTGTTTTATTACTTTGTTCGCTGTAATGATACATTAACGCAAGTGACTTAGTAAAACATGCTGAAATCTTCCAGAATTTAACATTAATTCCAAAACAATAACCAGATTTCTTGGCCTACTTACTCGTTACCTTCACTTTTGTGTCAACCTTCCACGGACTAATTAAGACGGAAACGTTAAGACATACAGCACTGCGCACCAATTTTGATCATGAATTTGTTCACGTTAGATCACTGCAGCTCATTGATATATGATATACTCGGCGACGAATCTTAGATCTTAATTTGATCTATAGTTATATATAAAATGGTTCAAATGGCTGTGAGCTCTATGGGACTTAACATCTGTGGTCATCAGTCCCCTAGAACTTAGAACCACTAAAACCTAACTAACCTAAGGACATCATACACATCCATGTCCAGGGCAGGATTCGAACCTGCGACCGTAGCAGCAGCGCGGTTCTGGACAGTAGCGCCTAGAACCGCTCGGCCACAACGGCCGGCTATCTATAAAAATTCTTCTTGTTGTATCTCTCCCTTCAGCATAAATCCTGTAAAATATCCCAGCCATACCTCTAAGGATGTCCAACGTAGTATTGGACGAAACGTTAGGAATAGAAGAATTCCATGGACCACGACCATAACCCGGAAGAATTATCAACAACATTCCTAAAATTCTTATCAGACTAGTGCCATACACGAAATATAACAGCCCAGTATGGCCGGAAGAATCAAGTGACGAAACTTCAGCCAATCACGAACTGCAGATTGCGGCATGCCGCGAGAAAATGGCGTCCTTATTTTTCTTATACGGAGCTTAAAAATGCGATGTGGTTAGCACGCTTGACTCGCATTCGGGAGGACGACGGTTCTACCCGCGTTCGGCCACCCTAATTTAGGTTTTCCGTGATTTCCCTAAATCGCTTAAGACAAATACGTGGGCCGCGCGGGGTAGCCGTGCGGTCTTGGGCGCCTTGCCACGGTTCGCGCGGCTCTCCCCGTCGGAGGTTCGAGCCCTCCCTTGGGCATGCGTGTGTGTGTTGTCGTTAGTGTAAGTTGATTAAGTAGTGTGTAAGCCTAGGGACCCATGACCTCAGCAGTTTGGTCCCATAGGAACTTATCACAACAAATGCCTGGATGGGTCCTTTGAAAGAGCACGGCCGCTTCACTTCTACATCCTTCCCTAATCTGAGCTTGTGCTCCGCCTCTAATGACCCCGTTGTCGACGGGACGTGAAATGCTAATCTCGTCCTCCACCAATTTTAAAATGGGTGGCGACAGGGACAGAGAACTTTCACGCTATGCTTGCAAATCGTACGACAATACGTACATTCCACACGTTGACATTTCCCGTTGTATGATTTTTTAAAATATTTGTGCGTGCGCTGTGCCATTGTATTGGGAAGTTTTGCAGGTTGTGTTGGTCGCTCGCAGCGGCGCCGTGACACAGCCAGTGGCGCCAGCGCGTGCTATATTTAGAGCGCGGAATGCATTTGTTTGGTGCGGCGCGGCGAGCGAAAACAGCTCCGAAGCGGGACGTTTCGGCGCGGATGTAGGCCTCCCACGGGAGCAGAGTTCGCCGGGAAATAAACTCGCTATCTGACCGTTCGTTATCACACTTGTGTCTTATACATCACTATGTCAGGGAAAACTGTGCTTCTTAAAGCTTCGCGAAAGCTGAATGTGGAAACAATTCTGCGTTACTGAAATCGCGTAAGATGTTATCAACTGGACAACTGGATAAGCAGTTCCTAAATAAGCAAAAAGAAAAGTCTCAGTAAAAATCCGTGGATAACAAACGAACATTTAATTTAATTGATGAAAGGAGGGAATCTAAAAATGCAGCAAATGAAGGAGGTGGTAGAGAATACAGAGTATAAAAAAAAAGTCACAGACGAATGCAAATAACAAACGATGAACGGCTACAGAGGAAATACGTATCTGACAAGGCCTGTGGTGTAAATGAATGCCGCGTGTAGCGAAATCAAAGAAATCTTTGGATGAAAAAAAGCACTGGAGGTATGAATTAAAAAACGCCTTCAGTCACAGCTTTTCGTCTTTTGTTAAGTACACGATGCATTTCCGGCCCTATGAGTCCTTCATCAGGTGTAATTTGTCTTAATACGTGTTTTATTTTTTCTCTTGAAAGAGGTGAAATGCATATTCCTGTCACGAATTCAAGAGGCACATTTGCATACAAATGATTGTAAACACTTCACAGATAATGTGCCTCTTGAATGAAGTGACATGTACGTAAACGATGGAGAAAAGAATTTTTGCTGGTGCTAAAACTTTAAACCCGCTTTTCTTGGGTTATGTGGTAAGTTTACACTGTCATCTTTTCCACAATTTCGCACATATTTTTCGCGTCTGACTTACGAAATTCATAACCTAACATCAAACCTTTTCGTGACAGGAAGTTGCATTTCACCTCATTCAGGAGAAAAATAAAGACAAATTACACCTGATAATGGACCCACAGTGTCCGAAATGCATCGTGTACTTAATGAAACACGAAAAGTTGTGACTGAAGGCGTTTTTTAATACATACCTCCAGTGTACTGAATACAGTCACGTTTGAAACTGCGAAATACGAATAAAATTAAAAAAAGAGAAACATTGTTATGAATATCAAGACCTAAGAAGGCAAGCTCCTACTAAGGACAGGCTTAGGCTGATAGGAGAAAGGGATGTACACAGGGTCCTTATAGGGGAAGCAAACTAGCAGACAATGTTATTGAAAGAGAAGAGGAAGTAGATGAAGATGAGATGGGAGATACGAGACAGCGAGAAGAATTTGACAGTACACTGAAATACCTCAGTCGAAACAAGGCTCTTGGAGTAGGAATATCCTTGGCAGAGCCAGCCATCACAAAAGTATTCCATCAGGTATGCTAGATAGATGACACAAGCGAAATACCTTGAAACTTCAAGATTACTGTAATAATCCAAATTCTAAAGAACGTGAATGCTAACCGGTGTGAATATTACCAACCTTCAGTTTCATAAGTTATGCCTGCAAAATACTGCTACGAATTCCTTACAGAAGACTGGAAAAACTGATAAAAGCCTCCTCGGGGAAGATCAGTTTGACTGAAGAAAGGGATACATGCGTTTATAGCAACCGTAACGAAGTTTACAGATAGGTGGCGCACACGACTTCTCTCCCTTGGACTGCGGCGACAGGAGGTGTAACCGGCCGCAACTTGAAATACACTCCTGGAAATTGAAATAAGAACACCGTGAATTCATTGTCCCAGGAAGGGGAAACTTTATTGACACATTCCTGGGGTCAGATACATCACATGATCACACTGACAGAACCACAGGCACATAGACACAGACAACAGAGCATGCACAATGTCGGCACTAGTACAGTGTATATCCACCTTTTGCAGCAATGCAGGCTGCTATTCTCCCATGGAGACGATCGTAGAGATGCTGGATGTAGTCCTGTGGAACGGCTTGCCATGCCATTTCCACCTGGCGCCTCAGTTGGACCAGCGTTCGTGCTGGACGTGCAGACCGCGTGAGACGACGCTTCATCCAGTCCCAAACATGCTCAATGGGGGACAGATCCGGAGATCTTGCTGGCCAGAGTAGTTGACTTACACCTTCTAGAGCACGTTGGGTGGCACGGGATACATGCGGACGTGCATTGTCCTGTTGGAACAGCAAGTTCCCTTGCCGGTCTAGGAATGGTAGAACGATGGGTTCGATGACGGTTTGGATGTACCGTGCACTATTCAGTGTCCCCTCGACGATCACCAGTGGTGTACGGCCAGTGTAGGAGATCGCTCCCCACGCCATGATGCCGGGTGTTGGCCCTGTGTGCCTCGGTCGTATGCAGTCCTGATTGTGGCGCTCACCTGCACGGCGCCAAACACGCATACGACCATCATTGGCACCAAGGCAGAAGCGACTCTCATCGCTGAAGACGACACGTCTCCATTCGTCCCTCCATTCACGCCTGTCGCGACACCACTGGAGGCGGGCTGCACGATGTTGGGACGTGGCGGAAAACGGCCTAACGGTGTGCGGGACCGTAGCCCAGCTTCATGGAGACGGTTGCGAATGGTCCTCGCCGATACCCCAGGAGCAACAGTGTCCCTAATTTGCTGGGAAGTGGCGGTGCGGTCCCCTACGGCACTGCGTAGGATCCTACGGTCTTGGCGTGCATCCGTGCGTCGCTGCGGTCCGGTCCCAGGTCGACGGGCACGTGCACCTTCCGCCGACCACTGGCGACAACATCGATGTACTGTGGAGACCTCACGCCCCACGTGTTGAGCAATTCGGCGGTACGTCCACCCGGCCTCCCGCATGCCCACTATACGCCCTCGCTCAAAGTCCGTCAACTGCACATACGGTTCACGTCCACGCTGTCGCGGCATGCTACCAGTGTTAAAGACTGCGATGGAGCTCCGTATGCCACGGCAAACTGGCTGACACTGACGGCGGCGGTGCACAAAGGCTGCGCAGCTAGCGCCATTCGACGGCCAACACCGCGGTTCCTGGTGTGTTCGCTGTGCCGTGCGTGTGATCATTGCTTGTACAGCCCTCTCGCAGTGTCCGGAGCAAGTATGGTGGGTCTGACACACCGGTGTCAATGTGTTCTTTTTTCCATTTCCAGGAGTGTACAATAGACGCAGTAAGCGCTTACGAGAAGAAGAAAAGCACATTTTCCACCATCCACCTCAGAAGCATTACTACCGAATAATGTCATTCACTAACCACATCCGAGCAATTTTTTTATACGGATGCAGGATATTTCAGATCATGATCACGTGGGATCTGAATTAAAACACTTTAAGTATGTGTTCAGGAAAAACGACGAAGATTTGACGCGGTCCAACAGAAAGGAAATGTTACACAAGACGTAGGTTTGACTGTAGTAAGCAGGTTCGGCTAAAGTGCACCGCTAAGGACTTCTGTCGCATGCAACTGTTGGCAGTTTGTTATCGTTGGTCGTAGCCAATCGTGTGGCAGTATACGGTAGCCAGTCAGAATCGCTGTGGTTCTCACACGTGCTGGGCAGTTTTTCGATATGTGACGATTTCCGAGGTTGTGTTTAGATGCAGACCACACAGCATGGATTAAATTATTGCGAGTAGAACGACCAACTATGGTTCAAATGGCTCTAAGCACTATGGGACTTAACATCTGAGGTTTTCAGTCCCCTAGAACTTAGAATTACTTAAACCTAACTAACCTAAGGACATCACACACATCCATGCCCGAGGCAGGATTCGAACCTTCGACCTTTGCAGCAGCGTGGTTACGGACTGAAGCGCCTAGAACCGCTCGGCCACAGTGGCCAGCGACCAGCTATGAAAATTATAATCTTGATTGTCACAAATACACTCTGACACAAAAAAAGGACGCACCATGAAGGAATTATCTGAATGGGACGGAAATCGGTAGATGTGATGTAAATGTCCGACAAACAAATGATTACAATTTGAGAAAAATTAGTTGTTTTATTCAAGAGAAAGAGCTTCTCAGATTATGTAAGTCAGTAAGGCTTTGGTCCACGAGTGGCCCTTCGGATTGGCATTGATTGACAGAGATAGTGGATGTCCTCCTGAGGGATATTCGGGCTAAGTTTTGCCCAATTGGTGCAATAGATCGTCGAAATCGAGAGCTGGTTGGAGGGTACTGCCCATAATGCTCTAAAAATTCTCGGCAACCTTGCTGGCCAAAATAGGGTTTGGCAACCATGAAGACAAACGGGCGAACATTATCTTGCTGAAATGTAAGCCCAGGATGGCTTACCGTGAAGAGCAACAAAACGGGGAGCAGAATATCGACGACGTATCGCAGCGCTGTAAGGGTGACAACCAAAGGAGTCCTGCTATGAAAAGAAATGGCGCCCCAGACCATCACTCCTGAATGTCAGGCAGTATGGTGGGCGATAGTCAGGTTGATAACCCACCGCTGTCCTGAGCAATTCCAGACACGTCTTTGCTGGTCATCCGGGCTCATTTCGGAGAGGTCTCATAACTGAACATAATTCTGCTTCAGTTACTGACTTTCCAGGCCGAAGACATATTTGGAAACGCTCTGGACACAGGTGGGATACCAGCCTGACTGGGATTTTGACGATCTAACGCGCAGATTGGACAGAATCTGGCAGGAAATCCCGCAGGAGAGCATCCAACAACTCTATCAATCAATGCCAAGCCGAACAACTGCTTGTATAAACGCCAGAAGTGGACCAACGCGTTACTGACTTGCGCAGTTTCTGACGCCGTTTCTGTTGAATAAATTAACGAATTGTTCTGAATTTTCAATCATTTGTTCATCTATAAGTGTACATCACATATACCGATTTTCCGCCTCTTACGTATAATTCCTTCGTGGTGCTTAGTTTTTTTATCGTTTTAGAGTGTACTTGGTGCTTTTCCGAAATCGCGATTTCAGAAGTGGTGGTTAGAGTGGGTCGCAAGAGTTTAGTGTAAACAAATACTCATTTCGCACCTCTGACCGATGATTCGCGTATTTACTTCCGCCGCGCTAGCACGCAACGGAAAAGCTAGGTACACCGTTGAGTCCACTTTCCACACTGGTTCAGATTGATATGTCGGCCTCCGTACCTGAGTGGTAAGCGTCGCTAACTGCCGTATGGAGGACCCGAGTTCGATTCCCAGAGATTTTTCCTCGGTGGGAGGACTGGTAAGGGATTGCCTCCAACCTCGTGACGGCATTTGGGAAGCTACTTGATAGAGTAGTAGCGGCTTCAGTCCACGAAAACTGGCAACGGCGGGAGAGCGGTGTGCTGACCTCACGACACTCCGTACGGCATCCAATGACGCCAGTGGCGGAGGATGACATGGCGGTCGGACGGTGAGGAAGAGCATGCCATGTCCTGTGGACGGAGTTCACTTTTACGTTCAGATGGATGTAGGCTGCAGTAGTTATTCAGCAATAAGGAGACTTGTGGCGGAGGAGAGTCTAGCGTGGAGGACTGTACCAAACCAGTCTCGGGACTGGAGCCACAACGAGTAGGAAAGTGGCGTGCTGTCCCCCCCCCCCCCCCCCTTCCCTACAGCACGTGTCCCAGCAGCTGCCGCGTCGGAGCTTCCCGGAACGCTTGCCGCGTTCCTTTAATTGACAGCGTTCGCTTGCAAAACAGCCGGCAGCACCGGAGTAACGGGTTTCCGCGTCGGTGCGTGCTACGGCGCTTGTCTGGAGCGCGCAACGTTAACTCCAGCTATAAAGCCCAGCCATTAACTATGGATATATCTCCTACTTTCGCCTCGTCATTCCACCGAATGAGGCGTGAAACGTCATTATCCTTTGCAACAGACGTTACTTTGCAAATGTTGTGTTCTTTACTCCCAAGACAACAGTTCCTCACGCTAGCCTGTGCTGTGCAAATCTCTCCGTCTCTCCATAAATACTATGCCGTACATCCATTCGAAATTGCTTACTACACTGTTCAGTAGAATCAGGAGAACACGTGTAGCAACGTCCAGTATGTTAAATCCATTTTGATACAGGCGATGCGTGTTGTCTTATTGCGCTGCTTGAGATCCTTGCTTTCAGTGAAGGCAACAATTAAAATTATTCTGTCATCTGTTGGTTGTATTACGCATTATTGTGTCAGGTGACCCCTCAGGCGGAAGTGGAGACACCGTTATGAGCGGTACCTGCCACATGCTGTTCAGGAAATCGACAAATTTCGTGAAGTTGTGGGGAGACTTCAGTGTTGACAACCATACGAATATTGTCGTTGTCCATGGTCGCCTTATCGCCAGGCTGTTCATCCAACAGATCCTGTTGGACCACGTGGTGGCTGCTGCGTACGTGGTGGGCTTGAATTCCTTCCAATACCAGGGCCTATATGGCGGGCGTAAGCAGAGATGTCTTGCGAATTCTCGACGTTGGAGTAATGGAATGGCTGGCAGTGAGTCTGACCTAAAACCCATTCTGCATATGTGTGACATGTTTGGCATCCTGATTTAGGTTTCCCGTGATTTCCCTAAATCGCTTCAGGCAAATGCCGGGATGGTTCCTTTGAAAGGACACGGCCGACTTCCTTCTCCAGCCTTTCCTAACCCGATGGGACCGAGGACCTCACTGTTTGGTCCCCTCCCTCATATCAACCAACTAACCAACTGTGCTTGACAGACGTTTTTGTGGTCGTTTTCTTCCACCACAGACTCTCAAAGAACTCTCATGGGATGTCATTGAATAACTGGGAGGGATTTCACAGGGTAACCTCCGTATACCTATATGGAGCATGCCACGTAGGCATTAGGCACTGATAAACGCACGCGAAGGGCATCCACGTTATTTAAGCTCCCAGAGTCCAGTGAAAAGCACCCACCATGACGGTATGAATGATTGTTTCCACTTTGTTTTTGACACCTGTCGAACATTTCCGTTCTTTTTATCCAAACGATTGAAGATGTAACGATGTTTTGCTGTGTACGGACGAGGGTGAGTCAAATGAAAACCTTAAATTTGTAATAACAAATGGAAATTTCGCGCCGTTATCCTGTAAGTTGTTAAGCGTTCTACAAACAGCGTGCAGAATGGCCTGTAGGTGGCAGTGCAGAATGGCCTGTAAGTGGCAGCATAGTGCAGATGCACACATACCGTCGCGGTATCAGTATAAAGATGTCCGTCCCACTTGCGACTTGCACCAGGGAAGAACAGCGTTCTGTTATTCGGTTTTTGCGTAGTGAAGGTGTGAAACCTATTGAAATTCATCGACGAACACCTGAAATGAGAGAACGACGTGTTGATACTTGGGAAGAATTTCTTCGGCGCTTTGAACGAGAAGGTGATTGCTTCCTTGCAAGAATCGTTACTGGGGACGAAAGCTGGGTTCACTTCCACCAACCGGAAACGAAGAGAGCGAGAAAGGAATGGCACCATTCCTCATCACCAAAACCAAAGAAGTTTCGAACAGAACCGTCAGCAGGGAAAGTTATGCTGACTCTCTTTTGGGACGAAAAAGGCGTCATTTTGGAGCATTACACGCCTAGAGGGACCACTGTCACCAGTGCATCATACACAGATATCCTAAAAAATCATCTGCGGCCTGCAATCAAATCAAAGCGACGTGGATTGTTGTCAGCAGGTGTCCTTTTGCAACATGACAATGCAAGGTCACACACTGCCTGTACAACAGTTGCAACAATCACAGACCTGCATTTTGAGTGTCTTCCTCATCCACCATACTCACCAGACCTTGCCCCCAGGTGATTTAGATATGTTTGGACCACTCAAAGACGCAATGGAAGGAAAGAAGTTCTATTCTGATGAAGGGGTACGCCACGCGGTGCATGAGTGATTGCCCGGGCTTCCAAAAGTATTTTTTTCTAAAGGAATTTATGCACTTTGTAAGCGTTGGAGGACTTGCATTGAGCGTCAGGGAGATTATGTTGAAAAGTGATACAGCTTTGTACCACTTCTGCGCAATAAATAATATTTAAAAAATATTTAAGGTTTTCGTTTGACTCACCCTCGTAATTTGTGAAACATAAAGATATAGTTTGATAAGATATCCAGTCCTCAGTTATTGCTCAATAGAGTATGGCAGACGCCCAAAGCCATGTTCCCGTAATTCTTTTGAGCAGTCTATAAATAAACTTTGTTCTCAATCTACAGTTTTTCCTCCCCCACACAAACTTCCCACCATACCAGATTAACTTACCTTGATGGGTCAGGGCGTGTCTTGTCAACTGATCCCTTTTTTTAGTCATGTTGGGGTATCAGTCAATCGATTCGGCATCTCCTCATCTTTATTATTAAGAGGCTACAAGGCTCACTCAGTCCCAGTTGCATGTAGCCTATCTAACAGCTTCCAGAAGCAACAATAATTTGATTTGCAGTATTTCAATTAATTATTCACCGAATTTAAAAATGTAAAATGCTGTCATAATCTACTAATATTGGGTGTAGTCTTAAGTTAAAGGCTTAAGACAAGTGGTATGTTTAGGAACTGTGTATATGTCTTGCGCTAGGGCGCTGAAATTACTCAGACTATATTTATCCATTATTCGAAAATAAGAGTAGTCAGCGATTGCATCAGACTGTCAACACAGTTTCAAACTTTTCCTCGCTGACACCCCTGACAAAATTATTAAAGGAAAAGTGTTAATCGTTCACTATATTTTCGTTGCTAATGCAGTAAAGCTTCAGCATAAGGCATGACTTTTTAATTTATTACTTCTTTACTACTAACTCTGTTCGCAGATAGTATCCATATATAACCATTAATGTACTAGTACAATTATATCATTGTACGACACAGACTTCAAAAGGGACGACTTCATGGACACTGAGATTGCAAAAAAATAGGCTTCCTTGAAACGGGGCGTAAATTACGTGAGCGCTCCATTCTTTAAACAATGGAGTAGGGGTAGGGGGAATAACTTGTACTATAGTAACATACTAACAAATTACCATGAGAAAAGTTCTTGTCGTTTACTAACACATTAACATAGCTTATTTTCTTGAGAAAAATACGTGTGCAAGCAGTTAAAAATTTGTAATAATAGGTATAATATGACATGCAATAATACCCAGGCAGCAGGCAAAAATTCATTACCAGCAATTAAAAATAAATAACCCTGTAAATCTTACTTTCGTTTGCTGTTTATCCTTTCAGAGACAGGAAACGAATCACTGACGGAGCGTTTATCATCTCAAAAGTGTGGAAACCTTAAATTTATTATTATGGCCGTGTTCCCCATGAATAGTGCGCAGGGTCATGGGATTGCTCTACGGTGCAGAGCGTGAACTTGTTTTCCCTGATAACACGAGCTCTATGACCGCCCAACGCATGTCGTGTTCTATAGTCTCGAGACGGAAAAATTATGTATGTACAGTACTCAGGTGCACAGCGTGCGATGTCGGTTCCTCGAAGCCAAAATGTAGCGGCGTGCGCGAGGTGCATTCGCGTTGGTGAACTTTGTTTTTAATATGCTGCCGTGTCAAAGCCTGTTAACCGAGGTGTCTTTTGTTCTGCCTTGATCCATATTTCACTCACACACAGCAGAGTTCTCATTGTACTCGCCAATATTGAAGAGAGAGTCTGTGACATCACCTATCTGGAATAATTGCTTCTAGTATTCACAGCCTTTGTGCCTGAACAATACGACGGTGGTTTCTGTTGTAAGAAGTTTTGACGGTTGATGGTGACGCGGCTTGATATCAGTAAAACGTAGTCTTACACCTGTCAGCTTTCTGTCCTCTCACCGCTGGAAACATTGCCTCATCATCCAGCTTTCATGGATTGGCGCCTCAAACATGATGGCTCCCTTTGATCTCTCTTGTCACGTCTGATTTGTAAGGCATTTCGCGACCTGTTGCAGTGAGACATAAAAGTCCCTCTACGAATGTTAGAAATGACGTAGTGTAACAAGCGAAGCTATTGTATAATATATTTCTAACTCTTCCCGGCACACGTTGCTGTGGCCCAGTTTGGTGAAACGGAAGAAAAAAAAAAAAAAAAACAACGAAAGCATTCGTGCCTGATATGTATGGAAATATATGTCCAAATTTCCTTCTCCCGTCTGCCTGTGTCTGTCTCCCCCCCCCCTCTCTTTGTCCATCTCCTCCTTCTCCCTCTCTCTACATTTCTTCCTGCCCCCTCTCTGTCCACTTCCTCCGTTCCGCTCTGTATCTCCATTTCATCACACTCCTCTGTCCACCTCCTCTTCTCCCTCTCTCTGACCTTGAGCCTTGTTTATTGTTATTGCAAATTCAGATTTTTGTAGTAGTATTCTAATCGTAAGCCAATAAGTCATAAATACAACTTTCCTGTTTCCTAACAACATTCAACTGTTGAGGGAAAGAGAAAAGTCAGAATTGCTTGTCCTGTCATGCGATAGAGAAGACAGGATGACGCGGACTACTACTGGTGGAGTCGTATGCGAAGTTTAATTTATGTGACCCTTGTACAGACAGAGGAAGATCTGCAGGCACGAGCTCTTGCCGCTGCACTAAAGTGTGTAGAGAGACCAGGTGGGATGGAACATGCTTCATAGGTACAATGTCTGTAACAGCGTTGGTGGTCGCCACATCGAGCCGCTGTTGTAATGGATAGCTACTGTTCTGTACGTACAGTATGCTGGGTTCTTTTTTGTTTTGGAATAATGTAAACACATAATATTTAAGAATAGATACAAAATACCTTAATTGATAAATGGATGTTTCGTTCTGTTTCTTTTCGAGCTGTTACCTAATAGTTGTACTTCGTCATGGCTGATTCAGTTCCTCAAGTAGAAGTGCATCTGAATTGAAACCGTTGTAGACCGGAAAAGGTACGTTCCGAATATGGGACCGAGCGAGGTGGCGCATGTTTTAGCGCACTGGACTCGCTTTCCGGAGGACGATAGTTCAAACTCACGTTCGGCCATCCTGATTTACGTTCTCAGCGATTTCCCTAAATCGCTTCAGGCAAATGCCGGGATGGTTCCTTTGAAAGGACACGGCCGACTTCCTTTTCCATCCTTCCCTAAAGCGGTGGGACCTATGGCTTCCCTGTTTGGTCCTCTCCCTCAAATTAAACAACCAGCCAACCAACCGGACATGGGTTCCTATTCAAAATTTTACGTACTCACTCCCCACTACGAGTCGTACAAGTTTGTAACGGCGTTGGGCCTTCATGACCTGTTCGGGGGAGTTTCGTATATATATATAATGTGTCCAAACGTTTATTACAGTAACATGTAACAGGTAAGAAATTGAAATAGATCGGTCAAGTGCTCGTTGACATTTTTGATGACAATGTTACCCCTGCGTAACTTACATCTTTATTTATGTATTATATGTATTAAAATAAATACATAAAAACATGCGCGAATTCGACTGCAAAGTTGTGTCAATTTCAACGCAATCGGTGAAGAACTTTCGTAGATTTATGATTTTGAGCGAACGAACATTTACATTTTCATTTATACGGATTTAAATGTTTGTTTGTACAAAATCGTAAATCTCAGAATGATCTTTACCCGTTGCTTCTAAACTTTGACGCAACGTTGCATTCGAATACGCGCGTGTTGTTATACAGCTACTGCAGCGCCATGTGTAGGACATACGTTCGTTTGTACAGAATCTTGAATCTCCGAAAGTTCTTCATCGATTGCTTTGAAATTTTGACACATCGTTGCATTCGAATACGCGCGTCCTTTTATATACCTACTGGAGTACCATATGGTACATATATTATGTGTATTATGTACCTAATTATATATCCCATGGCGCTCCAGTAGGTAGTTAAAACACGCGTGTATTCGAATGCAACGTTGTGCCAGATTTCAAAGGAATCAGTGACGATTATTCGGAGATTTTCGATTTTGTACAAGCTAACGAGAGATTTTTGCTAATAACATATCACTATATGTATATTTGTGTATCATATGGCGTTTCTGTAAGTATATAAAACACTATCTTGTTCGAATGCAGTTTTGTGTCAAACTTTCAAAGCAATAGGTAAAGAACTTTCGGAGGTAAACGATTTTGAACAAGCAAACATGTACATTATAGAATATCGTACGATCGGTTTCAGTAAGAGACCATTTCAGGGACATATATATATAATCACAAAACATGTCAAAAAGTAATATTTATAAATGATATTTTGTTGTGCAAAGGTAGATGTATGACTACATGTTCCATTAAGAGCGACGTGTTGATTTCTGTGTGCAAGGAAGTCTTGAATCCAGTCGCAAATCTGGCCCGATACTCGCTAAGCCTGTATTTTTTCAGTAAACGGTAATGCGGTACACCGTCAAATGCTTTCCTGAAGTCAAGGAACACGGCACCAACTTGAGTGCCAAATATAAAGCGCTGTCGATCTCATGGAAGAACGGAGCGAGCTGAATTCCTCAAGATTTTTGTTTGCAGAATTCGTGTTGATTTCTACAGATGAGGTTCTCGTACCCCAAAAACGTAGTAAAATGTGAGCACAAAACATGTGCCATAATTCTATAACAGAGTGACGTAAGTGATATAGGTCCATAACTATGCGCATCTGTCCTGTGGGAATGACCTGCGCTTTGTTCCAGCCGCTATCAGTGACGTACGATAGACTGCGACTAAAAGGAAGCAAGGTCTTTCGCTTAATCTTTTTAGAATCTTACAGGTATCTCTTCTGATCCAGATGCCTTTGATGCAAATGCATTCAGTATTTTCGACTGTAATGAGCTATTTTGTTGTGTTTACAATAGTACTAAACTGCTTGTAATGCCATATGTTTGTGCTTTTTGAAATAAAAGCTGTTTAGAAAGTTTATGAGCCGTGGGATAAACTTAAACTACGCCCTCCATTTTGCAGGTTTTCTAGCAGAAGATGAATAGTACGTCATTTTGTTGGAATTACGCAGCATCTCAGATGTAGAAGTAACTTCAGATATGCCACAGGGACGTGTGTTGGAACCAGTGCTGTTCATGTAGTACGCTAATGACGTGGTTTTAACAATAGTAACGTCAGAATTTCTGCAGATGATACAGTCTTCTATAATAAGTATTATCTGAAGCAAAGCAGAACAAATATATATAATACTTGTAAGTGGCGCAAACTTTGGAATTTATTTTAAATGTTCAGATATGTAAAACTGTGCATCAAGCGAAATGGAAAAACTTACCATCTTGTGACCAAAATATCAACGAGTGATATATGGAGCCCGTCAACTCATACAAATACCAGGGTGTAACAATTTATAGGAATACGAAATGGAACGATCACACAGGCTCAGTCCAAGGTAAACGAGTTGGCAGGCTTCAATTCATTCGCAGGATAGTAGGAAAATACTATCAGACTACAAAGTAGAGTGGTTACGAATCAGTCGTGCGACTCATTCTAGAATTCGCTCAAATGCGTGGGATCAATACCAGAGAGGACTAACAGCACAGGATATACGAACTGGGAAGAAGGGCAGCACCAATGGTCACAGATTCCCAGAAAGAAATTTTCACTCTGCAGCGGAGTGTGTACTGACATGTACCTTCCTGCAGATGAAAACTGTTTGCTGACCCGAGTCTGCAAATAGAGACCTCGGTAATTCGCAGACAAGTGTTCTATCGACTGAGGTACCCAACCCGTGCTAATAGCTTTACTTCTGCCAATACCTAATCTCGTGCCGTCCAAACTTCACACAAGCTTTCTTCGAGGAATAGTGGTCTTGCAAGTTTCGTAGGAGAGCTTCTGTGAAGTTTGGACGGTAGGAGATGAGGTACAGACGGAAGTAAAGTTGTGAGGAGAGGTCGTGAGGCGTGCTTGGGTAGCTCAGTCGGTAGAGCACTTGCCCGAGAAAGGCGAAAGTCCAGAGTTCGAGTCTCGGTCCGCTTCACAGTTTTGATCTGGTAGAAAGTTTCGGTCACAAGTTTAGTGGATCCATGGGAGAGCTTGAGAGACGCCAAATAAACTGAACTGGCAGACACTTGAAGAAAGACTACGACAAGACCGTGAAATCTTACATACAAGGAGATTCTATAGCTCCTGTGTATGGCTTCCGCGTGGAAGCCGACGACGAGACTAATTACAGGGCGAGTTTAAGCAATCATTCCTCGTGCGCACGATAGGGGAACTGAACTAGAAGAAATGGTGCTGTGCACTTCAATGGTTGGAAAGTGTAGACGTAATGTTGATTTTGACAGTGAGTGATTTTGTTTGAAAATCTAATTCCGCATCGCATGATAAAGAGCTTGTAAGCGAATCTGTATTTGTATGTAGCGTTGACAAATATTTCTGTGTAACTACAGTTACTGTACTTGTTGTGATTTAACCGTTTCACATCTACATATACGTGGTTATTCTGCAACTCACAATTAAGTACCTGGCAGAGGGTTCATCGAACAACCTTAAAGTTGTTTCTCTACCGTTCGACTCTCTCGAACACTTAAATCTGTCCGTACGAGCTCTGATTTCACTTATTTTATGATGACGATTATTTCTCCCTGGGTAGGTGTGCGCCAGCAAAAATTTTCACACTCTGAGGGGAGAATTTTACCACCCTAATTCTCGTATCATATCCGTGGTACTCTCTCCCCTATTTCGTGGTAATACAAAACGAGCTCACCTCCTTTGAGCTTCTTCGATGTCCTCCGTCAATCCTATCTTATGCGGATGCCACACCGCACAGCAATACTCCAGAAGAGGGCGGACAGTCATAGTGTAAGACCTCTTTAGTAGACCTCTTGCACTTTCTAAACGTTCTGCCACGGAATCGAAGTCTTTGGCTTGATTTTCCATAATATTATCAACGTGATCGTTCCAAATTAAGTTATTCGTACTTGTAAAGTATTTAGTTAAATTTACGGCCTTTAGAGTTTTGTGACTTATCGTGTAAGCGAAATTTAGTGAATTCCTTTTAGTACTCATGTGGATGACTTCACACTTTCCATTATTTACAGTCAATTGCCACTTTTCCCACCATACTTATATCTTGTATAAATCACTTTGCATTTGATGACTTTTCAAGATGGTAAATGACAGCATCATCTGCAAACAATCCAACAGGGTGCTCAGTTTGTCTCCTAAACGGTTTATATAGGTTAGGAACAGCATAGGGATTGTAACTGGTCCTTGGGGAGCGCCACATATTACTTCTGTTTTGTTCAATGTCTTTCCGTCAGTTACTTTAAACTGTGAACTATCTGACAGGAACTCACGGATCCCGTCGCACAACTGAGACGATACTCCATAGACGCGCGATTTGATTGCAGGTCACTTCTGAGAAACGGTGTCAAATGTCTTCCGGAAATCTAAAAATATGTAATCAGCTCGATATCCGCTATCGACAGCTATCATTACTTCGTGAGAATAAAGAGCTAGTTGTGTTTTACGAGAATATCACACGAAATGCCGTATGCATTTCTCGTGTCGAACTTTTCGCGCACGGCTGTTGAACTGTTACGGTCGTAGGAAAATAAAAGTCGTGATCTGATGCAACGAAGCTATTATCTTTAATGAGAGCATGTCATCACGCTTTGTCCTGTCGCTTTTACATGGTCTGATTCGCTGTGAGTGTGCTCATATTAGGCATAGACATGTGATTGAGGGGGAATTTTGATGAGGCACTGTTTCGTTAGTCGTAAATCCACTTACGGTCACTAATGCTGATGCAAGTCCATGGATGCCGTCATTTGTGAACTCTTTGTATCTGATACGCTTCTGCGAACAGGACACAAAACGTCCGTCTGTGAGAGCTTTAGCTCGGCTTAACGGATTATTGGTACAGGAAAATGTGTATAGTCCGCATTCGAACGGTGGAAAAATATTTACATAGGAAGAGAGAGAGAGAGAGAGAGAGAGAGAGAGCGCTGACGTCAGTCGAACAGTACTGCTTCTGTGCACTTTGAAACTTACAGTTCGAAACTTGAGTCACGAAAGTCTATGGCGTTTCCAGGTCGATCAAGCAGGTTAACTTTGTTGTTACTGCAGTGCTTCAGAGCACACAGTTGTCATATTTGTTCGCATTACTGCGAATGTCTTGCGTAAACACTCGCGTTATAGCTTGGAAAACTGCTAAAGTGTGTAAATGAGATGTCCAAATTGTCTTTATCACCTAACTGTGTGCTGTACGGAATGGGTGCATATCTGTCGGGATATCCGATGTTGCTGCCTCGATTTCAAAAGATTGTCACGGTTTTAGTCGAGATCATGTCGAATCCCCCGTTTACTTAACCTGCAGACACTCCGAGAACTCACGGTACCCCATATTACTCAAGTCACTTTTGAGAAACGACGGTGATGAATAAGTCCATTGCGAGCTGCGGAAAACCACTGTAATTAGTGCGAACAGAAAGCACCACATAACGTCATAGTTGATGTACTGCGAACAGGATTAACCTGTTCCATTCTAGAACCTGCTTCATATCATTGTCCAGCCGTTAATAATACTCTCTGATGAGCGTAGCTTTGTGGGCTGATTTACTGATCGGTTACCCTTAGTATATTTTGCTTAGATTTGCAGCTTGCTGTAGTATCACAATGTCTGAAGGTGTGAAAATACTTTATAGTTTCCACTGTACGGTGTAGTAATGCAATAATTTGCAGCATATTATTTACAGCTTGTAGTCTGCTTAATGTACTTACTTATACACACATCAAAAAAGTTTTGCATCTCCCCAGTTCCCAGAAATACTGAAGATAGAAATGAAAAATGAAATGAAATGTCGTGTGGCTAGAGCCTCCCGTCGGGTAGACAGTTCGCCTGGTGCAGGTCTTTTGAGTTGACGCACTTTGGCGACCTGCGCTTCGATGGGGATGAAATGATGATGATTAAGACAACACAACACCCAGTCCCTGAGCGGAGAAAATCCCCGACCCAGCCGGGAATCGAACCCGGGCGCTTAGGATTGACAGTCCGTCACGCTGACCACTCAGCTACCGGGGGCGGACAAGATAGAAATTGACTGTTGATATTGTATCACAGACACAGTGCCTTTGACTGTTCAGATATGTCACTAAACCCGCCCAAAGATGTAAACAACCATGCATGAGCAGCGCCTATTAGACGGAGGGGGTCCGACAGCCGATCAGTTCCAGTCATTCCACCAGGAAGGAGGAACACAGCTCGTGTTGTCTGTAGTTCAGCCATGCTTAGACGGTCCGTATCGCGGTTCGATCGCGTCCGCATTGTTACTTTGTGCCAGGAAGTACTATCAACAAGGGAAGTGTCCAGGCGTCTCGGAGTGAACCGAAGCGATGTTGTTCTGACATGGAGGAGATACAGAGAGACAGGAACTGTCGATGGCGTGCCTCGCTTAGGCCGCCCAAGGGCTACTACTGCAGTGAATGACCGCTACCTACGGATTATGGCTCGGAGGAATCCTGACAGCAACGCAACGTTGTTGAATAATGCTTTTCGTGCAACCACAAGACGTCGTGTTGCGACTCAAACTATGCGCAGTAGGCTGCATGATGCGCAACTTCACTCCCGACGTTCACGGCGAGGTCCATCTTTGCAACCATGACACCATGCAGCGTGGTACAGATGGGCCCAACATGCCGAATGGACTGCTCAGGGTTGGCATCACATTCTCTTCACCGATGAGTGTCGCATATGCCTTCAACCAGACAATAGTTGGAGACGTGTTTGGAGGCAACCCGGTCAGGCTGAACGCCTTGGACACACTGTCCAGCGAGTGGAGCTATTTTGGTGTGGCATTATGTGGAGCCGACGTACGCCGCTGGTGGTCATGGAAGACGCCGTAACGGCTGTACGATACGTGAATGCCATCCTGCGACCGATAGTGCAACCATATCGGAAACATATTGGCAAGGCATTCGTCTCCATGGACGACAATTCGCGCCCCCATCGTACACATCTTGTGAATGACTTCCTTCAGGATAATGACATCGCTCGACTAGAGTGGCCAGCATGTTCTCCAGACATTAATACTATCGAAAAGGGCTTTTTTATGGACGACGTGACCCATCAACAACTCTGAGGGATCTACATCGAATCGCCGTTGAGGAGTAGGACAATCTGCACCAACACTGCCTTGATGAACTTGTATTGATGAACTTGTAGATGTTATGCCACGACGAATACAGGCATGTATCAGTGAAAGAGGACGTGCTACTGGGTTTTAAAGTTACCTGTGTGTACAGCAATCTGGACCACCACCCCTTAGCTCTCGCTGTATGGTGGTACAACATGCGATGTAAGATTTTCATGGGCATTAAAAAGGGCGTAAATGATGTTTATGTTGAACTCTATTCCAATTTTCTGTACAGGTTTCGGAACTCTCGGAACCGAGGTGATGCAAAACTTTTTTGGTGTGTGTATTTTTATGTACTGCGGTATCCCGAAGATAGGTCCAGTGGTGACAGGTTGATACCATTTTCTTAACAAAATTGTCAACGCATGATTGAAGTAGGAGCGATGTTGTGTTGATTTTTTTGACATAAACAAAGCTTTTAGCAACGTTTCTTTCTTCTAATAAATTAATAGTTTACAATAGGTGGACTACATACGGTGTTCCACAATTCAGGCTTCTGGGGATTACAGAGGAGACATGGTAGATATAGTTTTTGAAAAATCTACCGTTTGGATGTAAAATAAGTTTGAATATCGGATCGTTTCGAAATTTCTCGGTTCACGGTAAGCACACAAACCAAGAAGAGGGTCCTGTCTTCAGTGCCTGTTGCATTTGTGACATTACTTACCATTTTTGTCTGACTACAACAACAACTTCTGCGAAAAAACTGGTGTGTTCGTAACTAGGTGGGTGGGCTATGTTGCTCCATGGACGCACCGCCGCCTCAACTTTGAAGAGGGCGTCCTTCGTCATTAGAAGAGAACCCGACGAGGAATACTCGAAGCACTGCCCATACCATGTGCTCCTGCAGAGCACGCAAGTCAAAGCTCAATGATTACGCTGTGGACTTGGGATATTTGAAAGTAGTCCGATCTTCAAACTTATTTTATATCCAGCCGGCACATTTCTGGACTTAGATTCCCTATCAGACTTATGTACTAAATCCTCTCTACAGCCACTAGAAACTTGTAGAACGGATCGTTAACACCTGTATATTTATTAAGCTTGTTTAAGAAGTGCTATGTATTGGAATACTGATCTAGGTGAGGTTGGCTTTATACTTGAAAAATAGTGGTATTCGATTGAACTAAATTGTGAATTAAAATTGAGCAACGACAGGTTGGAGTTATTAGCCAATCACATCAAGTCTAGTGAATACTTAAGAAGACATTAGCATCTCTGGAAACAGACTGTATTACTCATGACGAGCAGGAATGAGGTTTTTATGGATGTATCATGAATAGCCACAATGTTTAAGGATTGCACAGGGCTGATATTTATTAATCAATTTCAGGTAATTTTGGTCGGCTGAATCCGAAAATAATAATATTTTTGTTGAACTGACTCTACTTTTTGAGAGAAAAGCAACTCGTTTATACTGGAAACTGAATTATAAAAAAGAGGTGGATATTTTATGAACGTTTATTTTAAAGTTATCAGATGATTTCAAACAGTGTTATAAATGATACAAACAATAATACAACCAATCGTAACAACAAACATATCAATAAGAATTAAGAAAAAATATCGTGTGGGATTTTCTTCAGTGTTTTTGGTCCGGACAGTGTGTCTGCAAGTTCCAGCAGTAGTCTGCCATCATATGGCGATCCCAACGTCTTCGAAATCTTTGTCCCATAATTTCAGTGTCCTGGTGGAACCGTGCACCTTGTTCTTCGCTGTAATCGTCCATGTTGTCAGGAAATTTATCCAAATGGTTGTGCAAAAAAATGCAATTTGACACTCATATTAGCTCCTACTTTTTGGAAATACTGGAGCATTTTGTTTACTGTTTCGGATTACTCTTCAGCTTTGTGATTCCCCAAAAATTTTTTGACAACTGATACAAAGTTTTTCCGTGATTCCAACTGAACTTGAACCATGTGGTTTGTGAAATCATCGTTGTTTATAACAGACTGATTTGTGGTCCATGAAAAATTGCTACTTTAAACTTTTCTATACTGAGACCAGGAAATGATTGACTAATTTATTTGAAGCAGTCCACATTCCTGTCTGAAGTTGTAACAAACTCTTTTATAAGCCCAAGTTTAATATGTAGTGCCGGAAGAATGATTTTTCCCGACTGACCAAAGGTTCATGAACGATGTTATCCTTTTCTGTAGCCAGGTTCATTCTCTGCGGCCACTCTTTCCTGCTCCAGTGTTCAATTTTCGCACGACTGTCCGATGTACAAAGAAAACAGAGCTATTTAGTGTATCCGCTTTGCGTTAGTGACATGTTAATGACAGTAGATTAGTAAAAAACGTGTATTTTTTAGAGAGCTGTTTATCATGAGAACCAGAGTCTATTCAAACAAAATAATTTGTAGGCTAAGTACTTCATCATCATACGTATCTAAATAGCCTCCGTAAACGTACGCCAGAGAAAAAAAATTGTTCTCCTCTATTATTAATCTTACAACATTGATTTATTAGAGAAACGTTTCATACCCCTAGTGCTCATCGTCAGGTATCACGGCAGACAGATGTTCGAGAATGTAAAGTAGTGCAGTTCACAAAATGTAAAACGTAGTAGCTTATGACTACACTATCAGTGATTTAAACTGCAATCTGTCACCTCACACTAACATGAGGACGTAACAGTTTGAATATGAATGGGAGCGATCACATAGATCCAGACATAGGTTAAATAAAGATTAAATAAAGCTCCAGGACTCCATGGAATCCCTGCGGATTCTTATCCAGGATTTACAACCGAGTCAGCTCCCATTTTAACCGTAATGTACGGCAGATCCCTCAAACAAAAGACTATCCAGACTTGGAAGGACAGGTCAAGCCTGTACACCGGTATCCCTCCTAAGAATCGTCAGGCGCATTATTTTCTCTGGTGTTTCGGAAGATGTTTGCCAATATGTAGGCTGGAGTCAGCTCAGACAACTAATGCTCATCACTCCTTTCGGCCACTATCGGCGAAAAGAGTCAATTTGTTTCCCATTATAAACTAAGTGCTTATTAAAGCGGAATTTAACTTCCTCATTCGATAGCGCACTCTCAAGCTATTCTAGCGCGATATTCGTTTTATCGATACGCTTTAGCAGGAACACTAAAACACGAAGAATAACCAGTACTCCAACAACGACTGAGCAGCTCTGTAGCAACCAGCAAGGGCCAGGGCCTTGCTGTTTGCTGTAGTACTCATTATTCTTCGTGTTTTACTGTCCCTGTTAATACACATCGATAAACGAATATCGCACTAAACTAATTCGGAACGGCTCTTAGGAATATGCACATAAAATACCGCTTTAAAGATGGTTTTTGTTTGTAACTGGAAAGAAACCGGCGCTTTACGTCGACACTGAGCGCTCCATAAGAGTTAGTGAGCAGTATTTATTTGGGCTGACTCCTTCTACATACTGAAAAAACTAAATTGGAAATATCTGCCGAAACACCAGAAAACATATGCCTGACGATTCCTACAACGGACACCGTGTGTAGCAGAAGCAGCAGAAGTCATCCACTACACTACCATCCTACATCACTGGCATCCATCTGTTTTAGAGTCTTAGTACATAGTCTGAGCTCAAATGTAATGAGGTATCGCGAAATGAATGATATTTTCCATGCCAACCAGCAAGGATTTCGTAAACGTTGGATATATGATACCATCTTCTTTAAGAGTGCATAGAGACTTCTTAATCACTGAGAAAGAGAAACAGAGTTGTATATCCATGAAAACAATAGCACTGCAACTGAGATAACAGCTGAAGATTCACACTGAGGGCAGCACTATTCGCCCTACGGCACATTCTAGAAACAGCACTATGTGTAAGTTCTTGAATAAATTCAGTCAGACTCTGAGGGACAATAACACATATTGATGAAATTACTCTGTAGAAAACAGCTATACAATAGCACAACGGCTGCAAAACATTCGTATTCCCAGCAAGTGCCAGATATTATCACTGGATATCATGAATCTGAATAAAAATATCTCGATGAACGAAACAGTGGAAGTAACTAAACACAAATTTATGAGTCACAAAAGGCTTTCAGTGGATGGAACTATTGGATTCATTGAATTTCTTGAAATTACAACAATTTCACATTCAGAGACGCTGTGTACAAACAACCAGTGGTCTACTGATGGGATCCGGTGAGACCATGTCTAATATCTTCCTAGACCACCCCGAGCAAAGATTACTTAGCAGTCACATACCACGTTTACCTTAAATTTCGTTCTATAAAAGTAGGTTATTCTGTCTGAGATACCTCATGATGCTGTACATCGGAATGGCTAAAACGGTGCTCATTCCCAATTAAAGGTTGCCTGGCTAACGGCTTCCAGAGGGAACAAGAATTTGCTTTTCCGTATTTCGTGTAATTATCGACCGAATTTAAACATTCAATTGCTTTCATAATCTACTCATTAAGAGGCAGAAATCTTACGTTACGTCTCAAGCAGGCGAAAATTTTCAACTTACGCTATACATTACGAAAAAAATGGTTCAAATGGCTCTGAGCCCTATGGGACTTAACATCTGAGGTCACCAGTCCCCTAGACTTACAAGGGAACCTCCCCATCGCACCCCCCTCAGATTTAGTTATAAGTTGGCACAGTGGATAGGCCTTGAAAAACTGAACACAGATCAATTGAGAAAACAGGAGGAAGTTGTGTGGAACTGTGAAAAAATAACCAAAAATACAAACTGAGTAGTTCATGGCAAGATATGCAACATCAAGGATATCGGAAACGCAAGAGCGCCGTGGTCTCGTGGTAACGTGAGCAGCTGCGGAACGAAAGGTCCTTGGTTCCAATCTTCCATCGAGTGAAAAGTTTAATTTTTTATTTTCAGTTTATGTGACAAACTCTTATGTTTTCATCACTTTTTTGGGAGTGATTATCACATTCACAAGAAAACCTAAATCGGGCAAGGTAGAAGAATCTTTTTACCCATTCGCCAAGTGTACAAGTTAGGTGGGTCGACAACATATTCCTGTCATGTGACACACATGCCGTCACCAGTGTCGTATAGAATATATCAGATGAGTTTTCCTGTGGAGGAATCGGTTGACCTATGACCTTGCGATCAAATGTTTTCGGTTCCCATTGGAGAGGCACGTCCTTTCGTCTACTAATCGCACGGTTTTGCGATGCGTCGCAAAACACAGACACTAAACTTATTACAGTGAACAGAGACGTCAATGAACGAACGGACAGATAATAACTATGCAAAAATAAAGAAAGTAAAATTTTCACTCGATGGGAAGACTTGAACCAAGGACCTCTCCTTCTGCAGCTGCTCACGCTACCACGAGACCACGGCGCTCGTGAGCTAAGTGTCTCCATGATATTGCCTATGTCGCCCATGGGCTACTCAGTTTGTATATTTTGCTTATTTTTTCACAGTTCCACACAACTTCTTCCTGTTTTCTCAATTGATCTGTGTTCAGTTTATCAAGGCCTATCCACTGTGCCAACTTATAACTAAATCTGAGGGGGGTGCGATGGGGAGGTTCCCTTGTTAGAACTACTTAAAACTAACTAACCTAAGGACATCACACACATCCATGTCCGAGGCAGGATTCGAACATGCGACCGTAGCAGCAGTGCGGCTCCGGACTAAAGCGCCTAGAACCGCTCGGTCACAACGGCCGGCTATACATTACGACACAATGCCCTATGCGACTGGAAATTACGAATTCCCACCCTTTATTTTCCCATTTCCTATTTCATATACACCGGCGGAAAAAATATCATGACATCAAGAAGGAGTTGTGCGACATAAACCAAAGTAGGCAGGCGAGTTTTACATCTGAAAGATGTGTGTTCAATTTTCGCGCCACTTTGAGAAAGCAGATCAGATTTGCTTTGAATACACGCGCTAACGGTCTTGAGCGTTTGTTACCTATGAGGTTGGATGTGGTGATTTGATGTCGGTCAAGAATGCACTTGAAGTAACAAAGACGACATTGTCAGCACCTCGCTGAGTTTTAACGAGTTCGTGTAATAGGGCTACGAGAAGCTGGACGTTTCTTCTGCGATATTGGAGAAAGACTTGGCAGGAATGTAGCTATTGTACATGATTGCTGGCAGCCACAGTGTTCGGCGTATGGCTCGCACAAATTACTGCATCGCAGCAGGAATTTGTGTAGCCGCTGTCACCACACGGGCTCAACGAACTGTTACAAATAGGTGACTTCAAGGACACCTCCTAGCGAGACGCCCTTTAGCGTGCATTCCACTGACCCTAAACCAACGCCATTTGCGACTTCAGTGGTGTCAAGCGAGAGCTCATTGAAAGTAAGGGTGGAGGTCTGTTGTGTTTTCTAATGTTAGCTGGTTCTGCCTCGGTGCCAGTGATGCCATGTGTTGATTAGGAGTAGTACAGTTAAGGGCCTGCAACCAAGCTATCTGCGTGCTAGACACACGGGAACTGAGGAGGAGGATATTAGTGTTTAACGATCCGTCGACAACGAGGTCATTAGAGACGGAGCGCAAGCTCGGGTGAGGGAAGGATGGGGAAGGAAATCGGCCGTGCCCTTTCAAAGGAGCCATCCCGGCATTTGCCTGAGGCGATTTAGGGAAATCACGGAAAACCTAAATCAGGATAGCCGGAGACGGGATTGAACCGTCGTCCTCCCGAATGCGAGTCCAGTGTGCTAACCACTGCGCCACCTCGCTCGGTACACACGGGAACTGAACCTGGAGCTGTGGTCTGTGGTGCGTTTTCGTATGACATCTAAACAAATGCACTACGAGAAGAAGATAGCAATGTCAGGAAACAAAATAAAAACAATATGGGATATAGTGAAAGAGGAGATTGGTTCAACCAGAATGGAACAGGAGCAAATAGCACTAAGGGTAGATGACACATTAGTAACCGATGGGCATAGCGTGGCAAATCTATTTAACAAGTACTTTATATCCGTTACTGATAGAATGGGATTGTTAGGGTCAGTAAATAATGCCCTTGAATATCTTAAACTAGCCTTTACAAATAGCTTCAGGTACATGAATGTGTTACTCACTTCACCAAAAGAAATAACTTCCATAATAAAATCTTTAAAAACAAAGCATTCTAGTGGTTACGATGAAATATCAACAAAGTTAATTAAGGCATGTTCTTGTGGGTTTAGTGTAATTCTGAGTTACTTGTGTAACCAGTCAATTATAACTGGGACATTTCTTGACTGCCTAAAATATGCAGATATTAAGCCTCTATTCAAGAAAGGGGATAAAGAGATACCATCAAATTACAGACCGATTTCAATTTTTTCAGCATTCTCAAAAATTTTAGAAAAAGTTATGTACAGGCAATTTCTCAACCATCTGACCACAAATAACATATTATCAAGAACACAGTTTGGATTTCTGAAGGGTTCTGATATCGAGAAGGCTATTTACACCTACAGTGAAAATGTACTTAATTCATTAAATAACAAGTTACAAGCAGCAGGTATTTTCTGTGATTTGTCAAGGGCATTCGATTGTGTGAACCACAACATCCTTTTAAATAAATTAGAATTCTATGGTGTCACGGGCAGTGCTGCAAAATGGTTCAAGTCATACCTCGCTAACAGGAAACAAAGGATGTCAGTGCAAAGGACTAGTGAATTAAGTCATCATCAGAATGGGAAGAAATTACATGTGATGTCCCACAAGGATCCATCTTAGGGCCATTGCTTTAATGATCTCTCATCAGTTACACTGCCATAAGCAGAGTTCGTTTTGTTTGCAGATGACACAAATATTGCAATAAATAGTACGTCGAGTGTAGTTCTAGAAAGATCTGCTAATGATGGAGGAGGAGGATATTAGTGTTTAACGTCCCGTCGACAACGAGGTCATTAGAGACGGAGCGCAAGCTCGGGTGAGGGAAGGATGGGGAAGGAAATCGGCCGTGCCCTTTCAAAGGAACCATCCCGGCATTTGCCTGAAGCGATTTAGGGAAATCACGGAAAACCTAAATCAGGATGGCCGGAGACGGGATTGGACCGTCGTCCTCCCGAATGCGAGTCCAATGTGCTAACCACTGCGCCACCTCGCTCGGTCTGCTAGTGATATTTTCATGCATATTAATAAATGGTTCAAAGCCAACTCACTGACATTAATCTTCGAAAAGACTCACTATATGCAATTCAGAACCTGTAAGAGGTTTCCACCCAGCATATGCATAAAGTATGAAGAAGAGCAGATAAAAGTGGTCGACAGTCTTAAATTCCTGGGATTACAACTTGATAATAAATTCAGTTGGGAGGAGCACACCACAGAACTGCAGAAACGCCTTAACAAATCTGTATTTGCAATTCGAGTATTAGCAGACATAGGCGACATAAAAATGAAAAAGCTTGCATACTTTGCCTACTTTCATTCCAAAATGTCATATGGTATAATATTTTGGGGTAACTCTTCAAGTCAAACAAAAGTTTTCAGAGTCCAAAAGCGTGTAATACGTATTATTTGTGGAGTAAATTCATGGACGTCCTGTAGAAACCTCTTCAAAGAACTGGGTATACTAACTACTGCCTCTCAGTATATTTACTCCTTAATGAAATATGTCCTAAATAATATATCTCTTTTTCCAACAAACAGCTCAATTCATACATACAATACCAGGAACAAAAATGATCTGCACAAGGACTTAAAAGCACTTACTTTAGTTCGAAAAGGGGTCCACTACTCAGGAACACTCATCTTCAATAATTTGCCAGCAAACATAAAAAATTTAGTTACAAATAAAGATCAGTTTAAAAGGAGCCTGAAAGACTTACTAGTGGCCAACTCCTTCTACTCCACTGATACATTTTTTAATAGAAACAAATGATGTATTGTATATATATGCATTTTATTAGTATTGTTATTTCAGCTTTTCATTAAAAACATTGACATGTTCCACGTTCATGAGGATATCCTCAGCACGGATCTATGGAACGAAAAACTAATCTAATCTAATCTAGCAGGAGCACTCTCGTGTTCATCCCACGCACCCTGACTGCAAATATGTACGTCAGTCAAGTGATTCGACCTATTGTGCTGCCATTCGTGAACAGCGTTCCAGGAGGTGTTTTCTAGCAGGATGATGCTCGCGCACATACCGCTGTTGTAACCCAGCATGCTCCACAGAGTGCTGACATGTTTCCTTGGCCTGTTCGATCACCATATCCGTCTCCAAACGAGCGCATATGGGATATCATCGGACGACAACTCCAGCGTCATCCACAAGCAGCATTAACCGTCCCTGTATTGACTGACCAAGCACATCAGGCATGGAACTCTAACCACAAACTGGCATCCGAGAAGTGTACAACGCAATGCATGCACCTTTGCTTGCTTGCGTTCAACATCCTCGGAGTTACACCGGTTAGTAATGTACCAGCATTTCACATTTGCAAAGCCGTATCTCGCTCTTACATTGACATGTGGCTTTCAATATTAATCACTTAGGGGGAGGTTTACTATCTTTTGGTTCAAAAAATCGATTTTTTTTTTAAATTGCATTTTTGCATTCATAAAAGTGTTTAGAATCCACCCCTGAAACCGTTTTTCCGAAAACGGAACGGAAATGTTTGTTATTCGCGATTGAACAAAAAAATGCACCTGCCTGAAATTGGCCTTTTTCACGCACCAGTTTTTTTTCTTTCGGAGGACGATTTATTGTATCGGTGCTTGGGAGGAAACACACAAAATTCAAATGAAAGTTTGAACGCGTGTGTTTGGAATTCAGCCCTCAAGCATTTGCATTCTGGTGCGAAGACTGTGGAGATTGCTACTTTCCTGGCAGTGAGCAGCTTCATCGAAGGGTATTCAGCAATTCTGGGGACCATGACAACGATGGACGTAACCCTGGGACTCTATTCGACGGAATTCGCCAAGCATTCGGACGACCACCGGATTCCGGCGGCCGAAAACCGCTTGTCACCGGCCGTGCGAGCGGCTCTGGAGCAGCGCAGGATGGCCCAGATCGAGCAGAATGCCCTCTGTGAGGAAGAGGAAGGACTAGTTTATGGACCCGGAATAGCAGATTGAACGTACGTTGCATAATATTGCATTTACATGTAGTCAAAACTTCAAACGCGTTTTTCTCGAAATGACTTTTTTTTATCGCACGGTATGGTAACTTAAAGATCTACTGAACAGATTGGCATGGTTCTTTGTTTACGACGAAGCTAACTAAATTGTCTAGGAGTTGTACCACTTTTATTCCGATCCATTAACTATAAATACACTCCTGGAAATTGAAATAAGAACACCGTGAATTCATTGTCCCAGGAAGGGGAAACTTTATTGACACATTCCTGGGGTCAGATACATCACATGATCACACTGACAGAACCACAGGCACATAGACACAGGCAACAGAGCATGCACAATGTCGGCACTAGTACAGTGTATATCCACCTTTCGCAGCAATGCAGGCTGCTATTCTCCCATGGAGACGATCGTAGAGATGCTGGATGTAGTCCTGTGGAACGGCTTGCCATGCCATTTCCACCTGGCGCCTCAGTTGGACCAGCGTTCGTGCTGGACGTGCAGACCACGTGAGACGACGCTTCATCCAGTCCCAAACATGCTCAATGGGGGACAGATCCGGAGATCTTGCTGGCCAGGGTAGTTGACTTACACCTTCTAGAGCACGTTGGGTGGCACGGGATACATGCGGACGTGCATTGTCCTGTTGGAACAGCAAGTTCCCTTGCCGGTCTAGGAATGGTAGAACGATGGGTTCGATGACGGTTTGGATGTACCGTGCACTATTCAGTGTCCCCTCGACGATCACCAGTGGTGTACGGCCAGTGTAGGAGATCGCTCCCCACACCATGATGCCGGGTGTTGGCCCTGTGTGCCTCGGTCGTATGCAGTCCTGATTGTGGCGCTCACCTGCACGGCGCCAAACACGCATACGACCATCATTGGCACCAAGGCAGAAGCGACTCTCATCGCTGAAGACGACACGTCTCCATTCGTCCCTCCATTCACGCCTGTCGCGACACCACTGGAGGCGGCGGGCTGCACGATGTTGGGGCGTGAGAGGAAGACGGCCTAACGGTGTGCGGGACCGTAGCCCAGCTTCATGGAGACGGTTGCGAATGGTCCTCGCCGATACCCCAGGAGCAACAGTGTCCCTAATTTGCTGGGAAGTGACGGTGCGGTCCCCTACGGCACTGCGTAGGATCCTACGGTCTTGGCGTGCATCCGTGCGTCGCTGCGGTCCGGTCCCAGGTCGACGGGCACGTGCACCTTCCGCCGACCACTGGCGACAACATCGATGTACTGTGGAGACCTCACGCCCCACGTGTTGAGCAATTCGGCGGTACGTCCACCCGGCCTCCCGCATGCTCACTATACGCCCTCGCTCAAAGTCCGTCAACTGCACATACGGTTCACGTCCACGCTGTCGCGGCATGCTACCAGTGTTAAAGACTGCGATGGAGCTCCGTATGCCACGGCAAACTGGCTGACACTGACGGCGGCGGTGCACAAATGCTGCGCAGCTAGCGCCATTCGACGGCCAACACCGCGGTTCCTGGTGTGTCCGCTGTGCCGTGCGTGTGATCATTGCTTGTACAGCCCTCTCGCAGTGTCCGGAGCAAGTATGGTGGGTCTGACACACCGGTGTCAATGTGTTCTTTTTTCCATTTCCAGGAGTGTATTTTTACTTGACGAACGAAGAAGAAAAATCGATGAAAAAAAAACCTATTTTTTTAAATGGGCGCCATTTTGTTTCCTATGGTCGAAATAACTTACGCGAGGTACAACTCCTAAAGGATCTTCTATACTTCTTTAACGTCAACTCAGTTTTGATTTCAGACGAGCCAGCTGACCTGTGACATACCGCGCATGGAGGTCTATATCGAAATTTTGTTTCGTTCCGATGGCACTTCCGCCTTTGGTCTTCGACATTTCCGGTCGAAAAAAATTCCAGTTTGTAGAGGAAATATCAATAAACATTTTGATCAAATTTGACATTGATATCTCTTAACACATCCCGAAGAGAAAAAAATTCTCAAAAAACATGCTTTTCTCGGGCCAAAGATAGTAAACCTCCCCTTAAATATGTTACCTAGACAAATGTATTCCCAAATTTCGTTACTCTACATTAATTATTTTCTAGTGTTGCAATTTTTTCCGTCAGTATAAACTACGTTAATGGTTTAACACAGTAACTGAAGTATTAAAGTTAGAAACGGTGTCTTTGTCTGTAGGCATTGTAACTCACGGCGCACAAATTACATAGACAGCATTTATTCCGCGTTTGAGAGCGATTTCCAACAAACTTTGCACAGAGTTACAAACCATTTAGAAACTTTGTGTCACTAACATCCCTCTCAAAATAATGAAAGCATAAAAATTTATTAAAATTCTTGACCACGGTTTCGGTGTATCTAAATATACCTTCATCAGAAGTAAAATATACTAAACTCACATCCTGCAATGGAGATTCATAAAACAATTGTGCCAAAGGCGTCGTCAGTAGTTCAGTTGCCTGTAATAATTTACCGTGAAGAATTTCAACAGTTGCTGTTTCAGTGATGTTTAAAATCTTGAAAGCATAAAATGTTTATCGCTTACTACATTTCCACTGTTCATGCAGTAAAGCCGGCCGGAGTGGCCGTGCGGTTCTAGGCGCTACAGTCTGGAACCGAGCGACCGCTACGGTCGCAGGTTCGAATCCTGCCTCGGGCATGGATGTGTGTGATGTCCTTAGGTTAGTTAGGCTTAATTAGTTCTTAGTTCTAGGCGACTGATGACCTCAGAAGTTAAGTCGCATAGTGCTCAGAGCCATTTGAACCAGCCATTTGCAGTAAAACTTCAACACCAGAGATGACTTTTAATTTAGTGCTTCTTTACTACTAAATCTATTCGAAGCACATTTCACAGACATCATTCAGGAGATATGACTTTTTGTACAGGGCTATTACAAATGATTGAAGCGATTTCATAAATTCACTGTAGCTCCAATCATTGACATATGGTCACGACACACTACAGATACGTTGAAAAACTCATAAAATTTTGTTCGGCTGAAGCCGCACTTCAGGTTTCTGCCGCCAGAGCGCTCGAGAGCACAGTGAGACAAAATGGCGACAGGAGCCGAGAAAGCGTATGTCGTGCTTGAAATGCACTCACATCAGTCAGTCATAACAGTGCAACGACACTTCAGGACGAAGTTCAACAAAGATCCACCAACTGCTAACTCCATTCGGCGATGGTATGCGCAGTTTAAAGCTTCTGGATGCCTCTGTAAGGGGAAATCAACGGGTCGGCCTGCAGTGAGCGAAGAAACGGTTGAACGCGTGCGGGCAAGTTTCACGCGTAGCCCGCGGAAGTCGACGAATAAAGCAAGCAGCGAGTTAAACGTACCACAGCTGACGGTTTGGAAAATCTTACGGAAAAGGTTAAAGCAGAAGCCTTATCGTTTACAATTGCTACAAGCCCTGACACCCGATGACAAAGTCAAACGCTTTGAATTTTCGGCGCGGTTGCAACAGCTCATGGAAGAGGATGCGTTCAGTGCGAAACTTGTTTTCAGTGATGAAGCAACATTTTTCCTTAATGGTGAAGTAAACAGACACAATGTGCGAATCTGGGCGGTAGAGAATCCTCACGCATTCGTGCAGCAAATTCGCAATTCACCAAAAGTTAACGTGTTTTGTGCAATCTCACGGTTTAAAGTTTACGGCCCCTTTTTCTTCTGCGAAAAAAACGTTACAGGACACGTGTATCTGGACATGCTGGAAAATTGGCTCATGCCACAACTGGAGACCGACAGCGCCGACTTCATCTTTCAACAGGATGGTACTCCACCGCACTTCCATCATGGTGTTCGGCATTTCTTAAACAGGAGATTGGAAAACCGATGGATCGGTCGTGGTGGAGATCATGATCAGCAATTCATGTCATGGCCTCCACGCTCTCCCGACTTAACCCCATGCGATTTCTTTCTGTGGGGTTATGTGAAAGATTCAGTGTTTAAACTTCCTCTACCAAGAAACGTGCCAGAACTGCGAGCCCGCATCAACGATGCTTTCGAACTCATTGATGGGGACATGCTGCGCCGAGTGTGTGAGGAACTTGATTATCGGCTTGATGTCTGCCGAATCACTAAAGGGGCACGTTTCGAACATTTGTAAATGCCTAAAAAAACCTTTTTGAGTTTTTGTATGTGTGTGCAAAGCATTGTGAAAATATCTCAAATAATAAAGTTATTGTAGAGCTGTGAAATCGCTTCAATCATTTGTAATAACCCTGTACATGAGAGTTCGATTCTTTAAAGAATCGGAGGGTTGTAGGAATGTGGGTAGGGGTATGGGGTTGGGGGGTGTGGGGAGGATTTTGGTGTTCAGGATTCTAGAAATTCTACAACAAATGCCAGTGAGAGTGAACGATAGTTTTGTGGATCACTTCTGCTGCCTTTCTTGTGGCCTCATGCCGCCTGTGCTCTCTTACAACTGCTAGGTACAGCCTTTAATGCGAACCTGTAGTCGGCCATTAGTGACTACGTCGGCGACGCGACGTTGCTAACCTCCCTTGCTTCCGTGTGCCGCTGCATCGCACACGGTGGCGGGTTGCCAACAGCCAGCCCGCGCACTTAGAATTAGCGTCAGTCTGCAGCCGAGCTGCTGACCCACAGAGCAGCCGGCGTCTTGGTGCCGCGTACCATTTGCACCCGCTTTGTCTTGTGCTCTGGCCTCTTTGCCTAATGAAACCAGGCCAGATTCCACAGCGCGCTCTCTTTGTCTCTCTCTGTTAGACTAAACTCGTTTCTCACTAGCAGGCATGACAATCAAAACACAAGTTACGACGCCGACACAAACATGCCTCATCGCTTCCTACACTAGTTCGACGGACACCTTTAAAAGTTTTATAAACAACTAGTGAGCACATCGGACAAAAAATTAGTCACGCCAGTGCGGATACACATCTCGCGTCCATCGTAATTTAATTTACAGAAATTGATTGGTAGCGGTGATTGTTGCCGACTTACGTGGTGGGCCTTAGTCAAAATGATATTTCATTCATTTTTTATTTACAATTAAATGCTTTTGTGAAGTTCTTTTTTTTTAAACAATATTAATCTTGGGTGGAAATTATTTGTTACATTAATGAACGTTAGACTCGCTGAATCTTAAAACATGAGCATATACCGGGTGATCAAAAAGTCAGTGTAAATTTGAAAACTTAATAAACCACGGAATAATGCAGACAGAGGTAAAAATTGACACACATGCTTGGAATGACATGGGGTTTTATTAGAACCAAAACAAAAAAACACCCCATATTGCTAGTCGCGTGAAAGATCTCTTGCGCGCGTCGTTTGGTGATGATCGTGTGCTCATCCGCCACTTTCGTCATGCTTATCCTTCCAGGTCCCCAGACCTCAGCCCGTGCGATTATTGGCATTGGGGTTACCTGAAGTGTATCGTGATCGACCGACTTCTCTAGGGATGCTGAAAGACAACATCCGACGCCCATGCCTCACCATAACTCCGGACATGCTCTACAGTGCTGTTCACAACATCATTCCTTGACTACAGATATTGCTGAGGATTGATGGTAGACATATTGAGCATTTCCTGTAAAGAACATCATCTTTGCTTTGTCTTACTTTGTTATGCTAATTATTGCTATTCTGATCGAATGAAGCGCCATCTGACGGACATTTTTTGAACGTTTGTATTTTTTTGGTTCTAATAAAACCCCATGTCGTTCCAAGCATGGGTTAATTTGTACCTCTCTCTCTACATTATTCTGTAATTTATTCAGTTTTCAAATTTATACTGACTTTTTGATCACCCGGTAAGTTGAACAATGGAATAAACTGTTCATATTAATTTGCTCGGCTAGTCAGTTCACTTTAAAGCAAAAAAATCTGTAGTTATTAATTACAACTGCGGCCCACACACGCGCGAGAGTATTTTTTTTTTTTTACCTCCGTTAACCATTGCATTGTAGTCGGAGTCCTGGCTCTGGCTCTCGGCTGTGGTACTGAAAATCAGAATCTTAAAGCTACGTATTTTATGCAGCGTCGGGCGGCTGCGGAGAAAAATGTATATTATGTTAATAGCCCCCCATGAACCATGGACCTTGCCGTTGGTGGGGAGGCTTGCGTGCCTCAGCGATACAGATAGCCGTACCGTAGGTGCAACCACAACGGAGGGGTATCTGTTGAGAGGCCAGACAAACGTGTGGTTCCTGAAGAGGGGCAGCAGCCTTTTCAGTAGTTGCAAGGGCAACAGTCTGGATGATTGACTGATCTGGCCTTGTAACAATAACCAAAACGGCCTTGCTGTGCTGGTACTGCGAACGGCTGAAAGCAAGGGGAAACTACAGCCGTAATTTTCCCCGAGGGCATGCAGCTTTACTGTATGATTACATGATGATGGCGTCCTCTTGGGTAAAATATTCCGGAGGTAAAATAGTCCCCCATTCGGATCTCCGGGCGGGGACTACTCAAGAGGATGTCGTTATCAGGAGAAAGAAAACTGGCGTTCTACGGATCGGAGCGTGGAATGTCAGATCCCTTAATCGGGCAGGTAGGTTAGAAAATTTAAAAAGGGAAATGGATAGGTTGAAGTTAGATATAGTGGGAATTAGTGAAGTTCGGTGGCAGGAGGAACAAGACTTCTGGTCAGGTGACTACAGGGTTATAAACACAAAATCAAATAGGGGTAATGCAGGAGTAGGTTTAATAATGAATAGGAAAATAGGAATGCGGGTAAGCTACTACAAACAGCATAGTGAACGCATTATTGTGGCCAAGATAGATACGAAGCCCACACCTACTACAGTAGTACAAGTTTATATGCCAACTAGCTTTGCAGATGACGAAGAAATTGAAGAAATGTATGATGAAATAAAAGAAATTATTCAGATTGTGAAGGGAGACGAAAATTTAATAGTCATGGGTGACTGGAATTCGAGTGTAGGAAAAGGGAGAGAAGGAAACATAGTAGGTGAATATGGATTGGGGGACAGAAATGAAAGAGGAAGCCGCCTTGTAGAATTTTGCACAGAGCACAACATAATCATAACTAACACTTGGTTTAAGAATCATGAAAGAAGGTTGTATACATGGAAGAACCCTGGAGATACTAAAAGGTATCAGATAGATTATACACTCCTGGAAATTGAAATAAGAACATCGTGAATTCATTGTCCCAGGAAGGGGAAACTTTATTGACGCATTCCTGGGGTCAGATACATCACATGATCACACTGACAGAACCACAGGCACATAGACACAGGCAACAGAGCATGCACAATGTCGGCACTAGTACAGTGTATATCCACCTTTCGCAGCAATGCAGGCTGCTATTCTCCCATGGAGACGATAGTAGAGATGCTGGATGTAGTCCTGTGGAACGGCTTGCCATGCCATTTCCACCTGGCGCCTCAGTTGGACCAGCGTTCGTGCTGGACGTGCAGACCGCGTGAGACGACGCTTCATCCAGTCCCAAACACGCTCAATGGGGGACAGATCCGGAGATCTTGCTGGCCAGGGTAGTTGACTTACACCTTCTAGAGCACGTTGGGTGGCACGGGATACATGTGGACGTGCATTGTCCTGTTGGAACAGCAAGTTCCCTTGCCGGTCTAGGAATGGTAGAACGATGGGTTCGATGACGGTTTGGATGTACCGTGCACTATTCAGTGTCCCCTCGACGATCACCAGTGGTGTACGGCCAGTGTAGGAGATCGCTCCCCACACCATGATGCCGGGTGTTGGCCCTGTGTGCCTCGGTCGTATGCAGTCCTGATTGTGGCGCTCACCTGCACGGCGCCAAACACGCGTACGACCATCATTGGCACCAAGGCAGAAGCGACTCTCATCGCTGAAGACGACACGTCTCCATTCGTCCCTCCATTCACGCCTGTCGCGACACCAGTGGAGGCGGGCTGCACGATGTTGGGGCGTGAGCGGAAGACGGCCTAATGGTGTGCGGGACCGTAGCCCAGCTTCATGGAGACGGTTGCGAATGGTCCTCGCCGATACCCCAGGAGCAACAGTGTCCCTAATTTGCTGGGAAGTGGCGGTGCGGTCCCCTACGGCACTGCGTAGGATCCTACGGTCTTGGCGTGCATCCGTGCGTCGCTGCGGTCCGGTCCCAGGTCGACGGGCACGTGCACCTTCCGCCGACCACTGGCGACAACATCGATGTACTGTGGAGACCTCACGCCCCACGTGTTGAGCAATTCGGCGGTACGTCCACCCGGCCTCCCGCATGCCCACTATACGCCCTCGCTCAAAGTCTGTCAACTGCACATACGGTTCACGTCCACGCTGTCGCGGCATGCTACCAGTGTTAAAGACTGCGATGGAGCTCCGTATGCCACGGCAAACTGGCTGACACTGACGGCGGCGGTGCACAAATGCTGCGCAGCTAGCGCCATTCGACGGCCAACACCGCGGTTCCTGGTGTGTCCGCTGTGCCGTGCGTGTGATCATTGCTTGTACAGCCCTCTCGCAGTGTCCGGAGCAAGTATGGTGGGTCTGACACACCGGTGTCAATGTGTTCTTTTTTCCATTTCCAGGAGTGTATAATGGTAAGACAGAGATTTAGGAACCAGGTTTTAAATTGTAAGACATTTCCAGGGGCAGATGTGGACTCTGACCACAATCTATTGGTTATGACCTGTAGATTAAAACTGAAGAAACTGCAAAAAGGTGGGAATTTAAGGAGATGGGACCTGGATAAACTAAAAGAACCAGAGGTTGTACAGAGATTCAGGGAGAGCATAAGGGGGCAATTGACAGGAACGGGGGAAATAAATATAGTAGAAGAAGAATGGGTAGCTTTGAGGGATGAAGTAGTGAAGGCAGCAGAGGATCAAGTAGGTAAAAAGACGAGGGCTAGTAGAAATCCTTGGGTAACAGAAGAAATACTGAATTTAATTGATGAAAGGAGAAAATATAAAAATGCAGTAAGTGAAACAGGCAAAAAGGAATACAAACGTCTCAAAAATGAGATCGACAGGAAGTGCAAAATGGCTAAGCAGGGATGGCTAGAGGACAAATGTAAGGATGTAGAGGCCTATCTCACTAGGGGTAAGATAGATACCGCCTACAGGAAAATTAAAGAGGCCTTTGGAGATAAGAGAACGACTTGTATGAATATCAAGAGCTCAGATGGAAACCCAGTTCTAAGCAAAGAAGGGAAAGCAGAAAGGTGGAAGGAGTATATAGAGGGTCTATACAAGGGCGATGTACTTGAGGACAATATTATGGAAATGGAAGAGGATGTAGATGAAGATGAAATGGGAGATATGATGCTGCGTGAAGAGTTTGACAGAGCACTGAAAGACCTGAGTCGAAACAAGGCCCCCGGAGTAGACAATATTCCATTGGAACTACTGACGGCCGTGGGAGAGCCAGTCCTGACAAAACTCTACCATCTGGTGAGCAAGATGTATGAAACAGGCGAAATACCCTCAGACTTCAAGAAGAATATAATAATTCCAATCCCAAAGAAAGCAGGTGTTGACAGATGTGAAAATTACCGAACTATCAGCTTAATAAGTCACAGCTGCAAAATACTAACACGAATTCTTTACAGACGAATGGAAAAACTAGTAGAAGCCAACCTCGGGGAAGATCAGTTTGGATTCCGTAGAAACACTTGAACACGTGAGGCAATACTGACCTTACGACTTATCTTAGAAGAAAGATTAAGGAAAGGCAAACCTACGTTTCTAGCATTTGTAGACTTAGAGAAAGCTTTTGACAATGTTGACTGGAATACTCTCTTTCAAATTCTAAAGGTGGCAGGGGTAAAATACAGGGAGCGAAAGGCTATTTACAATTTGTACAGAAACCAGATGGCAGTTATAAGAGTCGAGGGACATGAAAGGGAAGCAGTGGTTGGGAAGGGAGTAAGACAGGGTTGTAGCCTCTCCCCGATGTTATTCAATCTGTATATTGAGCAAGCAGTAAAGGAAACAAAAGAAAAATTCGGAGTAGGTATTAAAATTCATGGAGAAGAAATAAAAACTTTGAGGTTCGCCGATGACATTGTAATTCTGTCAGAGACAGCAAAGGACTTGGAAGAGCAATTGAATGGAATGGACAGTGTCTTGAAAGGAGGATATAAGATGAACATCAACAAAAGCAAAACAAGGATAATGGAATGTAGTCTAATTAAGTCGGGTGATGCTGAGGGAATTAGATTAGGAAATGAGGCACTTAAAGTAGTAAAGGAGTTCTGCTATTTGGGGAGCAAAATAACTGATGATGGTCGAAGTAGAGAGGATATAAAATGTAGGCTGGCAATGGCAAGGAAAGCGTTTCTGAAGAAGAGAAATTTGTTAACATCGAGTATAGATTTAAGTGTCAGGAAGTCATTCCTGAAAGTATTCGTATGGAGTGTAGCCATGTATGGAAGTGAAACATGGACGATAAATAGTTTGGACAAGAAGAGAATAGAAGCTTTTGAAATGTGGTGCTACAGAAGAATGCTGAAGATTAGATGGGTAGATCACATAACTAATGAGGAAGTATTGAATAGAATTGGGGAGAAGAGAAGTTTGTGGCACAACTTGACCAGAAGAAGGGATCGGTTGGTAGGACATGTTCTGAGGCATCAAGGGATCACCAATTTAGTATTGGAGGGCAGCGTGGAGGGTAAAAATCGTAGAGGGAGACCAAGAGATGAATACACTAAGCAGATTCAGAAGGATGTAGGTTGCAGTAGGTACTGGGAGATGAAAAAGCTTGCACAGGATAGAGTAGCATGGAGAGCTGCATCAAACCAGTCTCAGGACTGAAGACCACAACAACAACAACATGTTAATAGCGGGCGAGTTTTTCGCTTCCGCTAATTTTTATAAGTTAATAACGCCACGTAATGCCGTCGTTGGCTGCATCGGCCGCTGCGATTGTTGAGCTGTAAATTACTTGAATGCAGGTTAATTCAAGGAAGGCGGACATGAAATCGGGATCACCTCTTACAAATTAAAAGTGCACAATAATATTAAATGAATATATTATCTGCTTAATTAGTACAAATATGGATTACAAATGCCAGCACTCGCAAGATGTCCGTCTACACGCAACCAAGACAAGAGAAGAAGTGAAGACGACTAAAAAATTAACAAAAGAGCGTATCTTATCGTCTCTTTAGATCATTTTGTTATATTTCTTTGCCCTCTAAACTTACACAGAGAAATTATTATAATACGGATACATGAGAAATATGTATGTTCGCCTGAGCGGCTAGTGTCCACTTATTATACAATTTTTAAATGTCTCTTCTTTATAAATACTGTTTTTTCTTTTTTCTTAGTATTTCACTGGGGATGAATCGTTCAGCGATCTAGTCACGTGCTCAGCCGCGCGCACACTGCCACTACGTGAGCATTAGGAAGTACCGTTCAGTGAGACATTTACGTTTCAAGCGGACACTGTAGGCTAAGAAGTCTCCGTCCCCGCGACTATTGAATGCTAATTGATATAGTTTGTTTTAACATAAGTACTTACTTTCCTATTAAGTGTCCAGCATGTCGGTGTGTTCCCCATCATGCTGCAAACACATTTCATTTTTCCTCCATGTACTTCTTGACAAACTCTGACGGAAAAAATTCGCAGCATCAAGAAGGAGCTGTGCGACTTAAACGAAAGTTAGTAGGCGTGTTTTTACATCTGAAAGATGATGTCTGTTCAGATTACGTGCCAGTCGCATAAGAATGGCGCAAGTAGCACCACAATGAGTATACAAATCAGGTTTGCTTCAAATACACGCCGTAACGGTCGTGAGGGTTAGTTTTATTTGGTACTGGACGTGGTGAGTTCATGTTAGTCAAGAATGCCTTTAAGGCGATAAAGACGCCGTTATCAGCACCTCACTGAGGTTGAATGCGGTCGTGTAATAGGGCTACGAGAAGGTGTATGTTCCTTCTGCGATACTGCAGAATGACGTGGCAGGAATGTAGCCACTGTACATGATTGCTAGCATCGTGCTCACGAGAATGTACGGTCGCAAGAAGGTCGGGCTCCACCAGCCCACGTGACACTACCGAGAGTGAAGACCATCGTCTTTGGCGTACAGCTCTAGCGCATCGTAATAAAAAATGTTCAAATGTGTGTGAAATCTTGTGGGACTTCTTTGCTAAGGTCATCAGTCCCTAAGCTTACACACTACTTAACCTAAATTATCCTAAGGACAAACACACACACCCATGCCCGAGGGAGGATTCGAACCTCCGCCGGGACCAGCCGCACAGTCCATGACTGCAGGGCCTTAGACAATGGTCACAAACGTATGGCTCACAATTTTAGACGAACAGTTGGTAACAGGTAACTTTTTTAAATTAAAATACAGAACGTAGGTACGATTGAACATTTTATTGCGGTTGTTCCAATGTGGTACATGTACCTTTGTGAACTTATCATTTCTGAGAACGCATGCTGTTACAGCGTAATTACCTGTAAATACCACATTAATGCAATAAATGCTCAAAATGATGTCGTCAACCTCAATGCATTTGGCAATACGTGTAATGACATTCCTCTCAACAGCGAGTAGTTCGCCTTCCGTAACGTTCGCACATGCATTGACAATGCGCTGACGCATGTTGTCGGGCGTTGTCGGTGGATCACGATAGCAAATATGCTTCAACTTTCCCCACAGAGAGAAATCCGGGGACATCAGATCCGGTGAACGTGCGGGCCAATACACCTGTCATGAAATATGCTATTCAATACCGCTTCAACCACACGCGAGCTATTTGCCGGAAATCCGTCATGTTGGAAGTACATCGCCCTTCTGTCATGCAGTGAAACATCTTGTAGTAATTACGTAGGAAATCACCATACATTGCACCATTTACATTGTCATCGAGAAAATAGAGGCCAGTTATCCTTCCTCCAATAATACCGCATCATACATTAACCCGCCAAGGTCGCTGATGTTCCACTTGTCGCAGCCATCGTGGATTTTCCGTTGCCCAGTAGTGCATATTATGCCGGTTTACGTTGCCGCTGTTGGTGAATGACGCTTCGTTGCTAAATAGAACGCGTGCAAATATCTGTCATCGTCCCATAATTTCTCTTGTGCCCAGTGGCAGAACTGTGCACGACGTTCAATCAAAGTCGTCGCCATTCAATTCCTGGTCCATTAGAAATATGATACGGGTGCAATCGATGATGATGTAGCATTCTCAACAGCCGGCCGTTGTGGCCGTGTGGTTCTAGGCGCTTCAGTCTGGAACCGCGTGACCGCAACGGTCGCAGGTTTGAATCCTGCCTCGGGCATGGATGTGTGTCACGTCCTTAGGTTAGTTAGGTTTAAGTAGTTCTAACTTCTAGGGGACTGATGACCACACATGTTAAGTCCATAGTGCTCAGAGCCATTTGAACCACTTTGTCATTCTCAACACCGAGGTTTTCGAGATTCCCGATTCTCGCGCAATTTATCTTCTACTGATATGAGGATTAGCCGCGACAGCAGTTAAAACACCTACTTGGGCATCATCATTTGTTCCAGGTCGTGGTTGACGTTTCACATGTGGCTAAACACTTCCTGTTTCCTTAAATAACGTAACTAAAAATGGCTCTTAGTACTATGGGACTTAACTTCTGAGGTCATCAGTCCCCAAGAACTTAGAAGTCTTAAACCTGACTAACCTAAGGACATCACACACATCCATGCCCGAGGCAGGATTCAGACCTGGGACCGTAGCGGTCGCGCGGTTCGAGACTGAAGCTTTTAGAACTGCTCGACCACACCGGTCGGCCTAAATGACGTAACTATCCGGCGAACGGTCCGGACACTTGGATGATGTCGTCCAGGATACCTAGCAGCATACATAACACACGGCCGTTGGGCATTTTGATCACAGTAGCCATACATCAATACGATATCGACCTTTTCCGCAATTGGTAAACGGTCCATTTTAACACGAGTAATGTATCGGGAAGCAAATACCGTCCGCACTGGCGGAATGTTACGTGCTTATACGTTTGTGACTATTACAGTGCCATCTATCACAAAGCGAAAAAAGTGGTCCAACTAAAACATTCATATTTCTTTACGTACTACACGAATATGTAATAAAAAATGGGTGTTCCTGTTTAAAAAAAACGCAGTTGAAATCCGTTTGACCTATGGCAGCGCCATCTAGCGGGCCAACCACAGCGCCATCTGGTTTCCCCCTTCAAGCTAGACAAGTTTTGTTCTTTGTAGTTTTTTCGTTTGACGCTTATTTCGTGATATATTTGGCCCGGTCACGATCAATGGACCACCCTGTATATCGCTATTCCATGATTGTATACCACACGTGAATACTTGGTTTTGTACGTAATTTTTGTAGCAGATACATACCTCGAGCGATTTTCTACCGCCGCGGACAGAGGAGCGCTTTGGGGCTGCTCGCAGACAGTACTTTGGTGACTTCAGTGTGGTGACCAAAATAACAAAAAAAGATGCCGCGTCGTGTTGAGGTGGAGGTGCCGGGAGTGGAGCAGACGGCGCGTCACACAGGCGGAGGGTTGGCGCCGGCGGCAGTCGTCTGCGAGGCCACGGCCAGTCGATACCAGCCCGGCGCCAGCCGGACGCTGCACGCTGCACGGCCCGGGAACCCAGCGTCACCGCCACACACACCTTACCCTCGCTGCTTAAGCCGTCGACACACGACCGTGCATCCGAGGGTTGAGCGTGCCGAGTTTCTGACGTCATAGCGTGGAATAGCACGTTCGGGAGTCTTTCCGAACGTGCAGAGCAATATGTGGCATGTCAGATATTGTGAGCGTTGACCAATGAGATGGCATAACGCCACCTACGTCACACGCACGCCGTCTCCCATCAGTAGACCGTTGTGAGGCGCCATATTGGTGTTCATTTCAAGCCTATATGTATATATGCCGTTTCTGAGCACGAGCCTATTGAGAATCACTGGAAAACCCGTTGTTAGTTGTGTGATTCGTTCCAATACAATAATGAGAAACATCATATTCGTGGCAAAAGAATTATTGTAACTTGCGTATTATGAGAGTAGGCTATTTGAAGGCAGCGACGCACTGAAGATCCACGAAAAACGCATTGTTCTTGGTACAATTTGTTATAGTTAAATTTCAGTTAGTAACATAATTATCTACGATTAACATTTTTGGCAAGGGGTAACACAATGTGGTTAACTACACGCAGGGAGTTCTTGGTTTAGCGTAATGAGTAGAATCTCTGTCGACGAATGACGTTTTGTTGGGGCGGTGGTTCGCGTCTTAACAAAAAAAATGGTTCAAATGGCTCTGAGCACTATGGGACTCAACTGCTGAGGTTAATAGTCCCCTAGAACTCAGAACTAGTTAAACCTAACTAACCTAAGGACATCACAAACATCCATGCCCGAGGCAGGATTCGAACCTGCGACCGTAGCGGTCTTGCAGTTCCAGACTGCAGCGCCTTTAACCGCACGGCCACTTCGGCCGGCTTCGTGTCATAACACTTCTAAATTCATTTTCCCTAACATTCGCGTTTTTATTAGGTTCTGATACTTTATTATTAGTTTAATATAAGAGTATGCTATAATATTTGATGTTATGTAAATATAAGGTCAACTTTCTTTTGAGGGGTGACTTTGTTCGATTGGCTTAATCTACAGGGCAGCTTGCGCTACTTGTCTAAATATATTTTGCTCCTTTTTCTTTTACGCTTAGTAATTCACATGCTGCAAAGATTGTGCTACCGGGTAGGAACAGTGATCAAGTAACACTGACCTTGGCGTTTTACTAAAATGTGGGAATGATGAAATAATGTTCATCTTATGCAGAGAAGTATTCCAAATTTTTACCGCGCTGTTTGTAATGGAACTTTTATAAGCCTGTGTCCTTATTGATTGGACATGGTACGTTCCTTTTCGTGGACGATGGAGGAAATGTGCGTTTTAATAGAGCTAACGTGGGAATTCTACGCGCGCCCGTTGAGTAAACAGTGTGATTTACGAACTGTAAACATCCCTCAACTGCCGCTGGAGTGCGTTGTGATCGCGTAGACCACGTTGGGACCCACGTACCGTATGCACAAGTCGCATCGTTCCTGAGCGTTCAGCAGCACGTTGAACCTGGCACGGTCAACGTTAACGTTCGACAACACGGTCCGTGTGCCGACGGCTTTACGATAACTCCCACACAGTCAGGCGTCAACAATTGGCCTAACCGCGCCCACATTACATCTCCGTGACTTATTCCTAAACGTTACAATCTTCCGGTTGTTGTTGTTGTTGTTATTGTTATTGCTATTGCTATTGCTATTGCTATTGTCATCGTCGTAATCCAAAAGTTTTTTGGTGCAGCCTGCTATATTTATATCTATACTAGGACTGTCGATAAAATATCGATATATCCACGCTTTTCAAAAAATATCGACATACACTGCGAATCTTTTCCCCCGACTTATCGACAAATCGCAATCGAAACAGCAGTATCGAGTGCCGATATTTTTATTTTATATTATATAATTACCGAACTATCAGTTTAATAAGTCACAGCTGCCAAATACTAACGCGAATTCTTTACAGACGGATGGAAAAACTGGTAGAAGCCGACCTCGGGGAAGATCAGTTTGGATTCCGTTGAAATGTCGGAACATGTAAGGCAATACTGACCCTACGACTTATCTTAGAAGATAGATTAAGGAAAGGCAAACCTACATTTCTAGCATTTGTAGACTTAGAGAAAGCTTTTGACAATGTTGACTGGAATACTCTCTTTCAAATTCTGAAGGTGGCAGGGGTAAAATACAGGGAGCAAGAGGCTATTTACAATTTGTACAGAAACCAGATGGCAGTTTTAAGAATCGAGGGGCATGAAAGGGAAGCAGTGGTTGGGAAGGGAGTGAGACAGGGTTGTAGCCTCTCCCCGATGATATTCAATCTGTATATTGAGCAAGCAGTAAAGGAAATAAAAGAAAAGTTCGGAGTAGGTATTAAAATCCATGGAGAAGAAGTACAAACTTTGAGGTTCGCCGATGACATTGTAATTCTGTCAGAAACAGCAAAGTACTTGGAAGAGCAGTTGAACGGAATGGACAGTGTCTTGTAAGGAGGGTATAAGATGATCATCAACAAAAGCAAAACGAGGACAATGGAATGTAGTCGAATTAAGTCGGGTGATGCTGAGGGAATTGGCTTAGGAAATGAGACACTTAAAGTAGTAAAGGAGTTTTGCTATTTGGGGAGCAAAATAACTGATGATGGTCGAAGTAGAGAGGATATAAAATGTAGACTGGCAATGGCAAGGAAAGAGTTTCTGAAGAAGAGAAATTTGTTAACATCGAGTATTGATTTAAGTGTCAAGAAGTCGTTTCTGAAAGTATTTGTATGGAGTGTAGCCATGTATGGAAGTGAAACATGGACGATAAATAGTTTAGACAAGAAGAGAATAGAAGCTTTCGAAATGTGTTGCTACAGAAGAATGCTGAAGATCAGATGGGTAGATCACATAACTAATGATGAAGTATTGAATAGAATTGGGGAGAAGAGTTTGTGGCACAACTTGACTAGAAGAAGGGATCGGTTGGTAGGACATGTGTTGAGGCATCAAGGGTTCACCAATTTAGTACTGGAGGGCAGCATGGAGAGTAAAAATCGTAGAGGGAGACCAAGAGATGAATACACTGAGCAGATTCAGAAGGGTGTAGGCTGCAGCAGGTACTGGGAGATGAAGAGGCTTGCACAGGATAGAGTAGCATGGAGAGCTGCATCAAACTAGTCTCAGGACTGAAGACCACAACAACAACAACATTATATTTTTCATAATTTTCGGAAAATATTTGAAGTTTTGCTTGTGGAATTGTAGTAGGACATAATTTTACTTTCGTTGTGTGAAGGAGTCTTACTAGTTTTAGAGCTTTCATCACGTCCAATCTTTTTCTTTGACTGTGTGAAGCAAGTATATGTGGCACAATGTCGTGTGATTAGGGCCTCCTGTCGGGTAGACAATTCGCCGGGTACAAGTCTTTCGATTTGAAGATACTTCGACGACTTGAAATAATGAGGATTAGGACAACACAACACCCAGTCCCGGAGCAGAGAAAATCTCCGACCCAGCCGGGAATCGAACCCGGGCCCTAAGTATTGACATTCTGTTGTGCTGACCAATCAGCTACCGGAGGCGGCCTGGATGGAACAACAAGATTTCCGATATGAGGAAACAGCACACCAGCTGCGTTAAAAAACGACTTTTAACGCAACTAGTGTGTTATTTCTTCGCGTCGACATTCTTGAAAAACAATTGCAGAACATGATGAAGCAAAATTTAAATGACAAGAGTGGTCATTGCGGTGTGCAGAAACTTTTGAGGGGAAATGGTGACGTAATCGGCGTTCGGCGCTAGCAACAGAAACTGCGACGTTTAACGTTACCACCTAATTTTGACACTACAGCTGCTCGGTTGCTGGCGTTCGCAGAAATGAACCAACAGGGAAGCTTATGTGAAGTGTTCTGGACAAAATCGATATGTGACGAAACCGAACAATAGACCCATCAGACACCTTTTATTGTGCCACTTACATGTAGTTACCATTGTTAGCAAAATGGTTATCGCCGAGCTTGAGCGTGCATCGTTTCCCCTTCGATTCTTGCTCTAAGGGGGTAAGCAGTCTGCTAGTTTGTGGATTTACAGAAAATCTAATAATAAATCAATACGTAAATATGTTGTTGTTGTTGTGGTCTTCATTCCTGAGACTGGTTTGATGCAGCTCTCCATGCTACTCTATCCTGTGCAAGCTTCTTCATCTCCCAGTACCTACTGCAACCTACATCCTTCTGAATCTGCTTAGTGTATTCATCTCTTGGTCTCCCTCTACGATTTTTACCCTCCACGGTGCCCTCCAATGCTAAATTTGTGATCCCTTGATGCCTCAAAACATGTCCTACCAACCGATCCCTTCTTCTACTCAAGTTGTGCCACAAACTTTTCTTCTCCCCAATCCTATTCAATACCTCCTCATTAGTTACGTGATCTACCCACCTTATCTTCAGCATTCTTCTGTAGCACCACATTTCGAAAGCTTCTATTCTCTTCTTGTCCAAATTAGTTATCGTCCATGTTTCACTTCCATACATGGCTACACTCCATACAAATACTTTCAGAAATGACTTCCTGACACTTAAATCTATACTCGATGTTAACAAATTTCTCTTCTCCAGAAACGCTTTCCTTGCCATTGCCAGTCTACATTTTATATCCTCCCTACTTCGACCATCATCAGTTATTTTACTCCCCAAATAGCAAAACTCCTTTACTACTTTAAGTGTCTCATTTCCTAATCTAATTCCCTCAGCATCACCCGACTTAATTTGACTACATTCGATTATCCTCGTTTTGCTTTTGTTGATGTTCATCTTATATCCTCCTTTCAAGACACTGTCCATTCCATTCAACTGCTCTTCCAAGTCCTTTGCTGTCTCTGACAGAATTACAATGTCATCGGCGAACCTCAAAGTTTTTACTTCTTCTCCATGAATTTTAATACCTACTCCGAATTTTTCTTTTGTTTCCTTTACTGCTTGCTCAATATACAGATTGAATAACATCGGGGAGAGGCTACAACCCTGTCTCACTCCTTTCCCAACCACAGCTTCCCTTTCATGCCCCTCGACTGTTATAACTGCCATCTGGTTTCTGTACAAATTGTAAATAGCCTTTCGCTCCCTGTACTTTACCCCTGCCACCTTCAGAATATGAAAGAGAGTATTCCAGTTAACATTGTCAAAAGCTTTCTCTAAGTCTACAAATGCTAGAAACGTAGGTTTGCCTTTCTTTAATCTTTCTTCTAAGATAAGTCGTAAGGTTAGTATTGCCTCACGTGTTCCAACATTTCTACGGAATCTAAACTGATCTTCCCCGAGGTCCGCTTCTACCAGTTTTTCCATTCGTCTGTAAAGAATTCGCGTTAGTATTTTGTAGCTGTGACTTATTAAACTGATAGTTGGGTAATTTTCACATCTGTCAACACCTGCTTTCTTTAGGATTGGAATTATTATATTCTTCTTGAAGTCTGAGGGTATTTCGCCTGTCTCATACATCTTGCTCACTAGATGCTACAGTTTTGTCATGGCTGGCTCTCCCGAGGCCATCAGTAGTTCTAATGGAATGTTGTCTACTCCCGGGGCCTTGTTTCGACTCAGGGCTTTCAGTGCTCTGTCAAACTCTTCACGCAGTATCTTAACTCCCATTTCGTCTTCATCTACATCCTCTTCCATTTCCATAATATTGTCCTCAAGTACATCGCCCTTGTATAAACCCTCTATATACTCCTTCCACCTTTCTGCCTTCCATTCTTTGCTTAGAACTGGGTTGCCATCTGAGCTCTTGATATTCATAAAAGTGGTTCTCTTCTCTCCAAAGGTCTCTTTAATTTTCCTGTAGGCAGTATCTATCTTACCCCTAGTCAGACAAGCCTCTACATCGTTACATTTGTCCTCTAGCCATCCCTGCTTAGCCATTTTGCACTTCCTGTCGATATCATTTTTGAGACGTTTGAATTCCTTTTTGCATACTTCATTTACTGCATTTTTATATTTTCTCCTTTCATCAATTAAATTCAATTCTTCTTCTGTTACCCAAGGATTTCTATTAGCCCTCGTCTTTTTACCTACTTGATCGTCTGCTGCCTTCACTACTTCATCCCTCAGAGATACCCATTCTTCTTCTACTGTATTTCTTTCCCCCATTCCTGTCAATTGTTCCACTATGCTCTCCCTGAAACTCTCTACAACCTCTGGTTCTTTCAGTTTATCCAGGTCCCATCTCCTTAAATTCCCACCTTTTTGCAGTTTCTTCAGTTTCAATCTGCAGTTCATAACCAATAGATTGTGGTCAGAATCCACATCTGCCCCAGGAAATGTCTTACTGTTTAAAACCTGGTTCCTAAATCTCTGTCTTACCATTATATAATCTATCTGATACCTTTTAGTATCTCCAGGATTCTTCCAGGTATACAACCTTCTTTTATGATTCTTGAACCAAGTGTTAGCTATGATTAACTTATGCTCTGTGCAAAATTCTACCAGGCGGCTTCCTCTTTCATTCCTTCCCCCCCAATCCATATTCACCTACTATGTTTCCTTCTCTCCCTTTTCCTACTGACGAATTCCAGTCACCCATGACCATTAAATTTTCGTCTCCCTTCACTACCTGAATAATTTCTTTTATCTCGTCATACATTTCATCTATTTCTTCATCATCTGCAGAGCTAGTTGGCACGTAAACTTGTACTACTGTAGTAGGCCTGGGCTTTGTGTCTATCTTGGCCACAATAATGCGTTCACTATGCTGTTTGTAGTAGCTAACCCGCACTCCTATTTTTTTATTCATTATTAAACCTACTCCTGCATTACCCCTATTTGATTTTGTATTTATAACCCTGTAATCACCTGACCAAAAGTCTTGTTCCTCCTGCCACCAAACTTCACTAATTCCCACTATATCTAACTTTAACCTATCCATTTCCCTTTTTAAATTTTCTAACCTACCTGCCCGATTAAGGGATCTGACATTCCACGCTCCGATCCGTAGAACACCAGTTTTCTTTCTCCTGATAACGACGTCCTCCTGAGTAGTCCCCGCCCGGAGATCCGAATGGGGGACTATTTTACCTCCGGAATATTTTTCCCAAGAGGACGCTATCATCATTTAATCATACAGTAAAGCTGCATGTCCTCGGGAAAAATTACGGCTGTAGTTTCCCCTTGCTTTCAGCCGTTCGCAGTACCAGCACAGCAAGGCCGTTTTGGTTAAAGTTACAAGGCCAGATCAGTCAATCATCCAGACTGGTGCCCCTGCAACTACTGAAAAGGCTGCTGCCCCTCTTCAGGAACCACATGTTTGTCTGGCCTCTCAACAGATACCCCTCCATTGTGGTTGCACCTACGGTACGGCCATCTGTATCGCTGAGGCACACAAGCCTCCCCACCAACGGCAAGGTCCATGGTTCATGGACTTAAATATACAGCTCTAAAACCGGAAATATATTTACACTGTGGAGCCGATATTGTTATAGGCAGGTACGTCGTTACTGCTCTCCCCGATAAATCGTTCATCAATAATTTTTTTCCAAGTATCGAGAGCCGATAACGATATTTTCTTTGATATCGATACTTCGTATTTTCGATATTTTTAAAAGTATCGACAGTCCTAATCTATACTCCGCAAGATATATTATGGTGCCTGGCGGAGGGTACTTCGTCTATCACTGTCGCTGCCCGCTGCTTGCTCCAAATGTAGAAAAAAATAAGTTAGTGCAGATGAGTAGGGAAAACAATCCTCTAATGTTCGAATACAGCATTTGTAGTGTGCTGTTTGATACAGTCACATCGATCAAATATGTAGGCGTAACGTTGCAAAGCGACATGAAATGGAGCTAACGCTTAAGATCATTAGTAGGGAAGACTTCGGTTTATTGGCAGAATTATAGCAAATTTTAGCGCATCTATAAAGAAGACAGCGTTTGGCGCACTTCTGCAACACGTTCTTGAGTATTCCTCCGGTGTTTGTAATTGTCACTCGGTCGGATTAAAGGAAGACATCGAAGCAGTTCAGAAGCGGGCTGCTAGGGTAGGTCAACGCGCTACTATTGAGGAGATGCTTCATGAACTCAAATGCGAATCCCTGGAGGGAAAATCACGTTATGTTCGTGAAACACTATTGAGAAATTACTGAGGGTGTATTTGTTCCGTCGTAACAACTACAAAAAAAAAAAGAAAGAAACGCACGGGCTCCCTGCAGGTTCGGAGATTAAAATAGGCCCGCCGTATTCCTGCCTGTCGTAAGAGGCGACTAAAAGGTGTCTCAAACGTTTCGACCTATATGTGATGGTCCCCTCTCGGCTTTGACCTCCATATTCCCAAATTCTTCCGAAGAGCAAGCCAATTGGGGAAGGGCGCCTTACATGGTGCATTGTGTCCATCGTGCATTGAGACCGTTAGCTTTCTCGTCGTCGCATTGCTGTCCCGCTCGTTCTCCATCTCTTGTGCGAGGATATATTCCTGGGTGCGATTTCCACCATGCACTCTGCAGTGTTGCTTTTTGCTGAGACGACGACCATGGGCTTCCTTGCACCTAACATCCAGCACGGTAGCCAGTCCGTTGTGGTGGGACCGCAATGTACCCGGTTGGTTGTAGCCCCCTGGATCGCTCTGCTGATGCCTTCGCCGTATGCCAAGGAGTAGATGCCTATCTCCTTGGGTTGGGTTGGGTTGTGTGGGGGAAGAGACCAAACTGCGAGGTCATCGGTCTCATCGGATTAGGAAGGACGGGGAAGGATTTCGGCCGTGCCCTTTCAAAGGAACCATCCTGGCATTTGCCTGGAGCGATTTAGGGAAATCACGGAAAACCTAAATCAGGATGGCCGGACGCGGCATTGAACCGTTGTCCTCCCGAATGCGAGTCCAGTGTGCTAACCACAGCGCCACCTCGCTAGGTATATCTCCCTGGGGCATCGGGACTCCCGGCAATGGCCATCCTGCCAGGTGGCCCTTGCTGAGGCTGGGTGGCGCCCGTGGGAAGAGCCCTTGGTCGGACTGGGTGGCATCAGGGCGGATGACCCGCAATGAAGCGTGGTACATAATCTCTTGCTGACAGCCAACCGCCAGCAGTCTCTAAGCATTCTCGGGCTCTATTCAGCGCTCAGAAATACGATCCCAAATCGTTCCCCGCCCTGGCCACACCGTGGGACGAGCGTAAGGCTCAGTATGGCAGTGACACTTATTTGCCCCGGTTCCTAGTTTGTACGAGAGCTGATGGGGAGTCTTTCATGTCAACAAAGCCTCAGTTCTTCGTAGAACATTTAGAGGACAAGTTTGTAGAGGTGGAGGGCTTGTCCAAAATGCGCTCTGGGTCAGTACTGATAAAAACGGCATCCTCTGCCCAGTCACGAAGGTCAGATGCTTGTTACAAGTTGGGGGATGTTTCGGTTACCATCACACCACATAAGAGTTTAAATATGGTCCAGGGCATTATTTTCCATAGGGACCTTCTTTTGCAGTCTGATGACGAGCTGCGCGCCAATTTAGAGCGTTGATTTGTGCAGTTCGTCCGGCGCGGTCATTGGGGTCCGAAGGATAATGAGATTGCTGCCGGTGCCTTCATCTTGGCCTTCGAGGGTGATAAATTACCGGAGAAGGTCAAGGTGATGGTCTACCGCTGCGATGTCAAGCCCTATATCCCTCCCCCGATGCGGTGGAGGGGATCATTATGAACAACACTCATTACTGGCTGGCTGCAGTGATTTCACTGCCGAGCTGGTCGCCATCTCTCGCGCCCTTGAGTATATCCGCTCCTGCTCAGGTGAGTCCTTCGTTATCTGTAGTGACTCCCTGAACAGTTTACGAGCTATCGACCGGTGTTTCCCGACAAAACACAAGACTGTCACTCAGAGTACATTTAACAATAAATTTCACGCAGTGTTTTGCCTGACCCATTGATCACACGGCTGGCCTACTAGAATATGAGCTGTCGCCTTATCGATGGCAGCGGACTGGGCTGAACGGTACTGTGTTCGGGCTAAGTAGAAGGTCCAAAGCGGTGGTGTAGAAACGTTTCTGGGTGTAGTTACGCCGAGGTAGCTCATTCGTCGATGTGGCTTGCAGCAAGTGGCTTTTATTGTGTTGAGTTGTGTGGTACCAAATTTGCATTGGCATCTAGTTCTTCGGACGACACCACAGTTTCCTTACAGTCAGTGATATTTGCGCCATCTTTGGTAGAAAATGGTTCAGGCGTTACTGCGAAATGCTGATATGTCACTGTCGTTGCACTCTCTGCCCCTTCCACCCCCACTCTATGGGTGAAACGTCATCGGAACTGTCAGCAGTGAACCTGGCAAACCCGAAATCTATAGTTCCGATAATAATATCGGTCAGTGTGGCATATTTTTACACTTACGGCTTCTCGCCCTCAGTCTGCCCCACCCCATTTAGCCCAACAGCATTTTTATACAAGTAATGATTCATGTATGTGCAAAATTTGGTTGAAAAATTTTCGAGGCCCCCCTGTCACCCCACTTACATCCTCGCCGCTATCCCTATGTGAGGTAGTTCGTTATGTACAACTTTGGTTGAAATCGATCTAGTGGCTTAGGAAGATTTCTGGAACGTAATATATATAATGATTTGTAAGTGGCCACTTCAAAATAAATGCACAACATTTTTCAAAAATCCAAATTTTGTTCTACTTCTTTGCTAATCACGGAGATAATAAAAACATTCTTCCCACTTGTTTCTAATTTAATTCATCCTGTTTCCTCAAATCTCTTTGTTGTAGCACTCCGTGAAGATGGCTGCTGCACCTGCTGTTCGTCTGAAGTAGTGTGCTGTTTAGAGTTCCTGTGTTGTGAGGAAGAGACAGTGACGGACATTCGCAAGAGATAGAAGAAGGTGTATGGCGATGAAACTGTTGATTTCGGTACAAGTATTTTTTGGGCGAGCTGGTTATGTGGAGCAAGTGGGCACGCAAATACTCGAGACTTACCGCGCAGCGGCAGACCGAATACTGCACAGCCTCCAGACAGTATGCAGCATATTCGCAATCTGGTTGACAAACGCGTAATAGTGAACGTCAGCATCAGAAAACCTCCACCGAGATCACAAAGCTTGGGTAGACAACACTGGAAAACACCCTTCCTACAGTGCCGATGTGGCACTGTGTGATCCCCTCCTTTTCGGTACACTAAAGCAATCTCTTCGCAGCAGGAGGGTTTAGGTTGACCCCATCTGAAGGCTGCGTCTACCATGCATGCATACAGGCCTTATTTTCACGGTGGCGCAGGGGAGTTGAAAAAGACACAGAAAATGTAGAAAAATGATATTACACTACTGGCCATTAAAATTGCTACACCAAGACGAAATGCAGATGATAAACGGGTATTCATTGGACAAATATATTATACTAGAACTGACATGTGATTACGTTTTCACGCAATTTGGGTGCATAGATCCTGAGAAATCAGTACCCAGAAAACCACCTCTAGGCGTAAGAACGGCCTCGATACGCCTGGGCATTGAGTCAAACAGAGCTTGGATGGCGTGTATAGGTACAGCTGCCCATGCAGCTTCAACACGATACCACAGTTCATGAAGAGTACTGACTGGCGTATTGTGACGAGCCAGTTGCTCGGCCATCATTGACCACACGTTTTCAATTTGTGAGAGATCTGGAGAATGTGCTGGTCAGGGCAGCAGTCGAACATTTTCTGCATCCAGAAATGCCCGTACAGGAACTGCAGCATGCGGTCGTGCATTATCCTGCTGAAATGTAGGGTTTCGCAGGGATCGAATGAAGGGTAGAGCCGTGGGTCGTAACACATCTGAAATGTAACGTCCACTGTTCAAAGTGCCGTCAATGCGAACAAGAGGTGGCCGATACGTGTAACCAATTCAACCCCATACCATCACGCCGGGTGGTACGCCAGTATGGCGATGACAAATACACGCTTCCAATGTGCGTTCACCGCGATGTCGCCAAACACGGATGCGACCATCATTATGCTGTAAACAGAACCTGGATTCTTCCGAAAAAATGACGTTTTGCCATTCTTGCACCCAGGTTCGTCGTTGAGTACACCATCGCAGGCGGTCCTGTCTGTGATGCAGCGTCAAGGGTAACCGCAACCATGGTCTCCGAGCTGATAGTCCATGCTGCTGCAAACTTCGTCGAACTGTTCATGCAGATGGTTGTTGTCTTGCAAACGTCCCCATCTGTTGACTCAGGGATCGAGACGTGGCTGCACGATCAGTTACAGCCATGTGGATAAGATGCCTGTCATCTCGACTGCTAGTGATACGAGGCCTTTGGGATCGTGCACGGCGTTCCGTATTACCCTCCTGAACCCACCAGGTCCATAGTCTGCTAATAGTCATTGAATGTCGACCAACGCGAGCAGCAATGTCGCGATACGATAAACCGCAATCCCTATAGGCTACAATGCGACCTTAATCAAAGTCGAAAAGTTGATGGTACGGATTTCTCCTGCTTACACGAGGCATCACAACAACGTTTCACCAGGCAACGCCAGTCAACTGCTGTTTGCGTATGAGAAATCGGTTGGAAACATTTCTCACGTCAGCACGTTGTACGTGTCGCCACCGGCGCCAACCTCGTGTGAATGCTCTGAAAAGCTAATCATTTGCATATCACAGCATCTTCTTCCTGTCGGTTAAATTTCGCGTCTGTAGGACGTCATCTTCGTAGTGTAGCAATTTTAATGGCCAGTAGCGTATGTCTCTGAAGAATGTATCAGTTTACTGTAACAATATCAAAGGTACGGAAAATAAATTGGATGTTTTAAAATACCCAGTGCCTTTCTTTTGGACTGACGCTCGTATATAGATAGCCGATACAGGAGTGGCAGACACATTTAATCAGTTCTGCGTATTGCACACGGAAGCCCGTCCTCTGCCCGAGGCAGTCCCTCCCCCCATACTCGTGTTTCCGTGGCCTGCGTCGGTTCGTAGCATCGATCACCGATCTATTCAGGTCACGTCTCGTGACGTAAGAAGCACCCCAGCCGCCTCTGTCCGACTCTCTGCTGAGCGTCTCCTTCACGGCGAGGTATGGAGTGGATAAATGTCCTCTCTGTCCTATGGCGGGACAGACGGTCGTCACAAATTTGTATCTGCCCAGTCTTCTTTATATATCGGCTGGTTATTATTAAACTTTCCCTATTTAACACGTTATAACAAGGGAACTAACTATCGTACGAGGACCAAACTTGCAAGGGGAGGCCACGATGTGTGGAATGCGGATTTACTGCAAACTTCGTACGCTCGTAGTACTTCATGAGGACAACAAAATGTATAAGCAGTAGCGCGTACTTCTCAAGCGTTACTGAGAAAATCGCAAGATAATTTCGATCGCCAAATACAGGGTGGTCCATTGATCGTGACCCGGCAAAATATCTCACTAAATATACATCAAACGAAAAAACTACAAAGAACGAAACTTGTCTAGCTTGAAGGGGGAAACAAGATGGCGCTATGGTTGGCCCGCTAGATGGCGCTGCCATAGGTCAAACGGATATCAACTGCGTTTTTTAAAATAGGAACCCCCATTTTTTATTACATATTCGTGTAGTACGTAAAGAAATATGAATGTTTTAGCTGGACCACTTTTTTCGCTTTGTGATAGATGGCACTGTAATAGTCACAAACATATGGCTCACAATTTTAGACGAACAGTTGGTAACAGGTAGGTTTTTTAAATTAAAATACAGAACGTAGGAACGTTTGAACACTTTATTTCGGTTGTTCCAGTGTGATACAAGTACCTTTGTCAACTTATCCTTTCTGAGAACGCATGCTGTTACAGCGTGATTACCTGTAAATACCACATTCATATAATAAATGGTCAAAATGATGTCGATCAACCTCAATTTATTTGGCAATACGTGTAACGACATTCCTCTCAACACCGACGTTTATGAGTTTCCCGATTCTCGCGCAATTCGTCTGCTAGTGATGTGCGGATTAGCCGCGACAGCAGCTAAAGCACCTACTTGGGCATCATCATTTGTTGCAGGTCGTGGTTGACATTTCACATGTGGCTGAACAATTCCTGTTTCGTTAAATAACGTAACTATCCGGCGAACGGTCCGGATGCTTGGATGATGTCGTCCAGGATACCGAGCAGCATACATAGTACACGCCCATTGGGCATTGTGATCACAGTAGCCATACATAAACACAATATCGACCTTTTCCGCAATTGGTAAACGGTCCATTTTGACACGGATAATGTATCACGAAGCAAATACCGTCTGCACTGGCGGAATGGTTCAAATGGCTCTGAGCACTATGGGACTCAACTGCTGAGGTCATTAGTCCCCTAGAACTTAGAACTAGTTAAACCTAACTAACCTAAGGACATCACAAACATCCATGCCCGAGGCAGGATTCGAACCTGCGACCGTAGCGGTCTTGCGGTTCCAGACTGCAGCGCCTTTAACCGCACGGCCACTTCGGCCGGCCGCACTGGCGGAATGTTACGTGATAGCACGTACTTATACGTTTTTGACTATTACAGCGCCATCTATCACAAAGCGAAAAATTCATATTTCTTTAGGTACTACACGAATATGTAATAAAAAATGGGTGTTCCTATTTTAAAAAACGCAGTTCATATCCGTTTGACCTATGGCAGCGCCATCTAGCGGGCCAACCATAGCGCCATCTGATTTCCCCCTTCAAGCTAGACTAGTTTCGTTCTTTGTAGTTTTTTCGTTTGATGCTTATTTCGTGAGATATTTGGCCCGGTCACTAACAATGGACCACCCTGAATATATGCCTGTGCGTGGCCGTTATTAACACGAAGCGGCGGCAGCCGAGTGAATGCCGGCACGGTAACTCAGCGTGTTCGGTCAGAGGGTTAGCGGCCCTCTGTAATAAAAAAAAGTGAGTTAATGGATCAACGACGAACTGAAACGGGTGTCTTGCGGTGTGCGCACCGAGCAGATAAAACGAACGAAAACGAACAAAATGCCGGCCGTAGCGGCCGTGCGGTTCTAGGTGCTACAGTCTGGAACCGGACGACCGCTACGGTCGCAGGTTCGAATCCTGCCTCGGGCATGGATGTGTGTGATGTCCTTAGGTTAGTTAGGTTTAAGTAGTTCTGAGTTCTACGGGACTGATGACCTCTGATGTTCAGTCCCATAGTGCTCAGAGCCATTTGACCCAACCCTGCACCTTTTGTGGAAGCTCATGTTGACACATCAACAAGGGCACTGCAGCTGGTCAGATGTGTGAGACTATGAATCACGATGACTGATCACGGCACCTGGTGGCCGTAGTTGGAACTGGACGGTGGCGCTGTGACGCAAGAAAATCATGCACCTCATACTCTGGACAATACTGCTACCAAGTGTGGTACTCCTACGGTAATTAGTTTCCGTGTTATAACGCGTTAAATAGGGAAAGTTTAATTGTAACCACCCGATATAAAAGGAAATGTCCTGACTGACTGACTGACTGACTCATCATCGCCGAAACAATGAAGGACAGAAACTTGAAATTTCGGAGAGGGTGTTGCTCTTATGTTGTAAGCATGCTTAGGAAGGGATTTTTCGTATAGCCACCCCGAAGGGATTGAAATAGAGGATGAAAGCCTTATGAAAATATGTTGTTATTACGGCAATACAGAAGGTAGAACTATGAAAATTGGTATTTCGTGTCTCGGTAAGAAACAAAGAAATATATGCTTCGGCATTTTTGAAAATTCAATCCCTGAGAATGTGAGATAGTGCGTGAAACTTTTATATGAAAATAAATCATTATTAAATAACTACTAAAACATTTTCATAGCAATGTCTATGAAAACTGGTATGTGACTTGTGATTCTTCAATTTCTCCAGGCGTATTTTATGATGAAATAAATCTCGGGTGTACAGCCTGGTATGGGTGTGCATAGGACACAATACTGCAGTACATCAGCGCACCTGATAATGGCAACGTGGTCGATTGCCGAAGTATTGTCCTATGCACACTCATACCAGGCTGTTCACCCGAGATTTATTTCGTCGGTATGTGACTATTCGGTTAGAAACAAAAAAAATACGTGTGATTATCCAGTTTCTCCCGGCGTATTGCTTGCTCGGACAGTCCACGGGTGTACTACCGGTCCATAGTGTCCAACGGGCACAATATTTCGGCGATCACACATGTCGCCATCGTCAGGTGCACTAACGAACTGAGCTCCTCGCCTCGCGTGGATCTGCCCGTAGAAAACTTGTCCTCCGATGTGTGTTGGAGTTCGCAGCAGTTATTGCTTTGCCTCGCATGCATGCCGATGTAATGCGTCTTCACGTGTATGTTGTCTTCTTGGGTGTCTCCTCAGCTAGGCAGCGAGCAAGTGTGGCCATCGGGTGGTGACGCTGCGCGGCAGTTTTCGTCCCAGCGTCCGGATTTGGGCGTTGTGCGACCGGCCAGCACGTTCGTAAAAGGTGCGGGCGGTCGTCTGGAAGAGGTCACGGAGCAGAGGTACTTCCTCGACGTCGTGAAGATGAGCGGTGGGGAAATCGTAAGGCAGGTGTAAGGCCAGCCGAAGGATGTGATTCTGCAGAGTCTCCAGCTTCTTCAGGTTCGTGTCGGCGGCGTTCGCCCAGACGACGGCGGCGTATTGGAGTACAGGGCGGAGCAGCGCCTTGTAGAGAGTGATGCCCAGCCGCGGTGGTAGTTGGGAGCCGGGGTTCAGCACCGGGTAGAGAATGCGGAGCCTGTTCCGCACTTTGTTCTTCACTTCGCGGATGTGCGGAACCCACGTGAGTCGGCGGTCGATGGTGACGCCGAGGTAATGCGCCGTTGGACGCCACGGGACAGGGCTTCCGCCGACGGTGAGCGGTTGCAGACCTGCCTGGTGACGATCAGGAACTGCGTCTTGGCCCCATGACGCCACTTGACTGCCCAGGCTGCCAGGCTGTCAAAGGCGAGCTGCAGACGGCGGCGCATGACGACGGCATTGAGGCTCCTCGCATACAGAGCCGTGTCATCCGCGTACGGGGCGAGCCGCACACGGTCGATCTTCGGCGCATCAGAAGTGTACAGCGAGTACAGGAGTGGCCCCAAGACCGAGCCCTGCGGCACACCGGCGTTGATGCGGAGGACGGAGGACAAGCCATGCGCGGCCCGCACATGGAAGGTCCTATCGGCAAGATAGGAACGGATGAATCGGACGTGCGACGTCGGGACCCCAAGTTCAAAAAGTTTGAATAAGAGGCCGCGGTGCCACACACTGTCGAAAGCACGCGACACGTCCAGGAACACCGCGCCGAAGAACTCGCGCTGCTCGAGGGCGACGAACGCATCTTCCACTAGCCGAAGGAGTTGGTGAACTGCCGAGTGGCCCCTGCGAAAGCCGAACTGCTCTTCAAAAATGGTTCAAATTGCTCTGAGCACAATGGGACTTAACATCTATGGTCATCAGTCCCCTAGAACTTAGAACTACTTAAACCTAACTAACCTAAGAACATCACACAACACCCAGTCATCACGACGCAGAGAAAATCCCTGACCCCGCCGGGAATCGAACCCGGGAACCCGGGCGCGGGAAGCGAGAACGCTACCACACGATCACGAGCTGCGGACAACTGCTCTTCGGGCAGGAGGCCTGCCTCTTCAACGTGGCACTCTAGCCGCCTGATGTACATCCTTTCAAAGACCTTGGAGACGGCCGGTAGTAAACTAATAGGTCTGTAGTTCGCGGGCTGGCGCAGATTCTTCCCCATCTTCGGAATCGCCACGATCTCTGCATGCTTCCAGGACTGAGGAAAACTGCAGGACCGGAGGATTTCATTAAAGACGTCGGCGAGATGAGTAACAGCCATCGGCTGCTGCAACTTCTGGAAAAGGGCGTTGGAAACTTCGTCTGGACCCGCAGCTTTCCTGGGGTTCAGGGCACGCAGGATGGACGACACCTCTTCCGCCGTCGTGTCTTCAATGACGTTATCGTCGTCGCGTGCCTCCAAGAAGCGCGGGAGCCGGTCAGCAACCAGTTCGTCGTGGACAGCGTTGGTCGGGTCTTCTATAGGCGTAAACGCAGCCTCAAAGACGTCTGCGAGGGCATCAGCCTTCGCAGCTGGTTCGCAGACAGCCTGACCATGGACCATCAGCGGAGGGATACGTTGCGTGCGGCGTAGGAAAACTGCGCTCCTGAGAGCAGGCGGCCGTCTTAAATCCCCTCCCCTCGCGAGGCGTTCTCTCCGCGGTCCGCGCCCGCGCGTCAGCGGTCGGTCAGACACTGGCGCCAGCGTCTGTGGTGGCGTCGGTGTAATTGCCTCGTCCACCCTAGTCGCCCGTTCGTTTCCTTTGCTGAGCGCCTTTTTAATTAGACTCAATGCTGGTTCCCATGCCCTGCTAAGCTTGTAGCCACATATTCGGTTGATGAGTACGTCCCTGGTACGAATTTCGATAGCCTCTCTAACGACGCTGCCCCAGTATTTCGATGTCTGTGCCAGGTCTGGTATGTTGGTAGTCCATTTCGAGATTTTCGGACAAACAGTGCTCTGCGACCGCAGACTTGTGCGGGTACCCAAGTCGAGTACGCCTCTGATGTTCTCGGCAACGATTTCCGATGGTGCACACTGTCTGTCCAATATAAGTCTTTCCACATATGCCGGCCTTCCGCAAACCGAGATCGTCTTTGACACTTCCCAATAATGCTCGCCTTTTACTTGGTGGGCAAAAGACAGTTCCTACTAGATATTTCTTCAATATTCGTCCTATTTTTCCCGGTAGTGCGCCAGTATATACGGTATGTACGTAGTGGCTATTTCGTGACTTCTTCCGTCTACACACGCTGTACTGTAGAGGTGGGGCGGAGAGCGCGTCTGATCTGCCACTCAGAGAACCCATTTTTTTGGAATACGGTTTTAAGGTGTTCCAGCTCTCTGCGTCACAGATAGTGTCCTCGCTATGCACCAGTGTTTTTAGCACCCCATTCCTCTGCGTAGGGTGGTGGCAGCTATCCGCTTGCAAATACAGGTCGATGTCCGTTTTCTTCCTGTATACCCCGTGGCCCAGGGTGCCATCCGCTCATGTATATTCTGTCCTCCTATATGGTGTGGAGATATGGGCCTTAAATAAAAACACGGAGAAGAAGCTGGAGGCCTTTGAATTGTGGCTCTATAGGCGGATCATGAGTATACCTTGGACCCAGAGAGTGACAAACATAGAAGGTTTGAGAAGAATGAACACAACGCCTAAATTAATCAACATAGTGAAATGCCGAAAGTTGCAGTATCAAGGGCATATCATGCGTAATACAAATGGATATGATTTGCTACAAAAAATACTGGACAACCTTAGAAGTTGGTTCAATATGTCTTCAACAGAACTATTCTGTGTTGCTACCAACAAGAGAAGAATATCCAACATGATCGCCAACATCCGAAACGGATAGGCACCGAAAGTCGAAGATATCTAGTGTGAAACTGCCTTGGATGACTCAACGGCCGGCCGGAGTGGCCGTGCGGTTCTAGGCGCTACTGTCTGGAGCCGAGCGACCGCTACGGTCGCAGGTTCGAATCCTGCCTCGGGCATGGATGTGTGTGATGTCCTTAGGTTAGTTAGGTTTAAGTAGTTCTAAGTTCTAGGGGACTGATGACCTCAGTGCTCAGAGCCATTTTGACTCAACGGATAGAGCATTACCCACGAAAGACAAAGATCGGGATCCGCTAACAAGTGGTGTAAACAGTATTAATCTACCAGTAAGCTCCTTAATCCTGCCTTTATGGACCTTGCGCAAACTATATGACAGAAATACGCAGGTCCGCAGCTCGTGGTGTGCGGTAGTGTTCTCGCTTCCCGCGCCCGGGTTCCAGGGTTCGATTCCCGGCGGGGTCAGGGATTTTCTCTGCCTCGTGATGACTGGGTGTTGTGTGATGTCCTTAGGTTAGTTAGGTTTCAGTAGTTCTAAGTTCTAGGGGACTGATGACCATATTTGTTAAGTCCCATAGTGCTCAGAGCCATTTGAACCATTTTTGAATACACAGGCGCAGAGTCTTGTATCGCAGTGCCATCGATGAATATTTTGTGAAGATAGTTGATAATCATAAATCGTTCTAGGGGTATAACTTAGAACTACTTAAACCTAACTAACCTAAGGACATCACACACATCCATGCCCGAGGCAGGATTCGAACCTGCGACCGTAGCGGTCGCGCAATTCCAGACTGTAGCGCATAGAACTGCTCGTCCACTCTGGCCGGCACTTAATAATCATCTGAGACCGAAATTGTACAGTCGGACAACGAGTACTGAAAGAATGACAGATGCAGGCAGCATTAAATCATTTAAAAAATTGAAAATGATTGTTAGAGCACGGTATTGGTTCTGTCGTAGGGGTGGGGAGGCATACAGCTTACCACATGTTTCAGGCTGTCTGTACGGCTAACTCACATTTGTATGCGAAGCAATGTTAACGTAACTGATGCCTTGTTCAAGGACTTCTAGAAACAGACAAGTTTTTCAGTCACTGCTCAGGTAACCTTCTCAGTAAACAGTCGGTGGACTTCTAGTTTCCGCATTGCGTCAGGCTAAGACAGTTATTTCCTGGGACATACGTTTCGCACCTAAGAATAAAAAAAAACCGTGTTTGTCATTGTATAATCTTTATCAAATTCTGATTTAGCTGACTCAGACAGATGTGTCGGGGAGGAGAAAAGCGTTATATCGCGTGAATCCAAACGCCACCGATAATTTTTTTTTTAATATTTTGGTATAAGCGGTGGCGGTTCGGGAACATTTTTCCGCACAAGCGACATACCATTTGACGCTGCCTCTCTGCCCCTCCCTGCCCTCTCCGCCAGAGATTAGTTTCCTTTCTTATCTAACTTTAGCTGTGATAATAGACTGCATAGTGCTAAATGTTAAAAGAGGGATCAATTTTATTGAAGTTTATTGCTGAGATATTCAAAAAGTTTTCGTGAAAGCGGGAAGAACTAGACACATTCTGTGGTTATAGCTTCAACAAAAATATCCTATCTATTAATCTGAGGGCAAGTATGAAAATACAGAATCTTTGTCTTCTAGTGCAGTTTTTACCCTCCACAGCTCCCTCAAGTACAGTGGAAGCTATTCCCCGAAGTCTTAATACATGTCCTATTATCCTGTCCTTTCTTCTTTTCAGTGTTTTCCACATACTCCTTTCCTCTCTGATTCTGCGCTGAACCGCATCATTGCTTACCTCATCAGTCCACCTAATTTCAACATTCGTCTGTAGCTCTACGTCTCAAATGCTTTGATTCTATTGCCGCGCGTTCCCGCCGGAGGTTCGAGTCCTCTCTCGGGCGTGAATGTGTGTGTTGTTGTTAGCATAAGTTAGTTTAAGTTACTTTAAGTAGTGTGTAAATCTAGGGGACGACGACATCAGCAGTTTGGTCCCTTAGGAATTCACACATATTTTTTTCGATTCTCTTCTGTTCCGGTTTTGCCACAGTCCATATTTCACTACAAAAATGGTTCAAATGGGTCTGCGCACTATGGGACTCAACAGCCGAGGTCATAAGTCCCCTAGAACTTAGAACTACTTAAACCTAACTAACCCAAGGACATCACACACATCCATGCCGGAGGCAGGATTCGAACCTGCGACCGTAGCAGTCGCGCGGTTCCGGACTGAAGCGCCTAGAACCGCTCGGCTACCGTGGCCGGCTCATATTTCACTACCATACAATGCTGTGCTCCAAACTACATTCTCAGAAATTTCTTCCTCAAATCAATGCTTATATTTTTTTCATCTATTTCGTGATCATCAATCCTGATGTTAAATTTCTCTCTGTTCTCATTTCTGCTACTTCTCATTACTTTCGTCTTTCTTCGATTTAGTCTCTGTCCATATTTTGTACACGTTAGTGCGGTTAGTCTGTTCATGCCATTCAGAAGATCATGTAATTCTTCTTCACTTTCACTCAGGATAGCAATGTTATCAGCGAATCGTATCAGTGACATTCCTACACTTTGAATTTTAATTTCACTTCTGAACCTTTGTTTTATTTTCCTCGTTGCTTCTTCGATGTATATATCGAACAGTAGGGGCGAAAGACTACATTCCTGTCTAACACCCTTTTCAATCCGAGCACTTTGTTCTTGGTCTTCCACTCTTGTCATTTCCTGTTGACATTTGAACATGTTGTATATTACCCCTCTCTCCCTATGGTTTACCCCTAATTTCCTCATGATTTCGAATATCTTGCACCATTTGACATCGTCGAATGCTTTTTCAAGGCCGACAAATCCTATGAGCGTGTCTTGATTTTTCTTTAATCTTGCTTCCATTATCAACCGCAACGTCAGAATGGCCTCTCTGGTGCCTTTGCCTTTCGCAAAGCCAAACTGATCGTCATCTAACACATCCTCAATTTTCTTTTCCATACTTCTGTAAATTAGGCTTCTCAGAAACTTGGATGCATGAGGTGCTAAGCCGATTGTGCCATAATTTTCGAGTTTCTCACCTCTTGCAGTCTTTCTGCCACTTCCTCCAATCATTTTAGAAATTCTAATGGACTGTTGCCTATCCCTTCTGCCCTATTTGATCTTAAATCCTTCAAAGCTCTTTTAAAGTCTGATTCTAGTACTGGATCCCCTATCTTAAGTCGACTCCTGTTTCTGCTTCTATCACACCTGACAAATCTTCCACCTCATAGAGGCCTTCAGTGTAGTCTTTCCGCCTATCTGTGCTCTCATGCGCATTGATCAGTGGAATTCCTTTTGGACTCCTAATTTACCACCCTTTCTTTTAATTTCACTGAAGATTGATTTGACTTTCCTATACGCTGAGTCAGTCCTTCCGACAATCATTTCGTTTTCGATTGCTTCACAATTTTCGTGCAACCATTACTTCTTTGCTCCCCTGCATTTCCTATTTATTTCAGTCCTCAGTGACTTGTATTTTTTATTCCTGAATTTCCCTGAACATTTTTGCACCTCCTTCTTTCTTCGATCTACTGAAGTATTTCTTCTGTTACCAGTGGTTTCTTCGCAGTTACCCACCCGCGTATCTGTTTTTCTTTGCATCTTTTGTGAGTGCCCTTTTTAGAGACGTCAATTCATCTTCAACTGTAGTGCCACTGAGCTATTCCTTATCTCAGTATCTCTAACTTTAGAGTGTCTCTTCATTCCTTAGTACTTCCGTATTCTACTTCTTTACGTGTTGGGTCTTCCTGACTAGTCTCTTAAACTTCAGCCTACTCTTCATCACTACTACGTTGTGATCTGAGTCTATATCTGCTTCTGGGTACGCCTTACAATCTAGTATCAGATTTCGGAATCTCTGTCTGACCATGATGTAATCTAACTGAAATCTTCCCGTATCTCCCGGCTTTTTCCAAGTACACCTCTTCCTCTTGTGATTCTTGAACAGAGTATTCGCTATTACGTTTCTTGAACAGAGTATTCGCTGTTACTCACTGAAATTTATTACAGAACTCAATTAGTCTTTCTCCTCTCTTATTCCTAGTATCAAGTCCATATTCTCCCGTAACCTTCTCTTCTACTCTTTCGGTACACCCACATTCCAGTCCCCCAGGAATATTAGTTTTTATCTCACTGCACGTACTGCATTACCCGTTCAATATCCTCATATATTTTCTCTCTCTCATCTTCACCTTGCGACGTGAGCATTTATATCTGAACTATCATGGTCTGTGTTGTTTTGCTGTCGATTCTGATGAGAACAACCCTGTCACTAGACTGTTCATAGTAACACAGTCTATGCCCTACCTTCCTTTTCATAACGAAACCTACGCCCATTATACCATTTCCTGGAGCTGTTGATATTACCCTATATTCAGCTGACCGGAAGTCCTTGTTTTCTTTCCATTATACTACACAGCTCTTTCATTTGACATATCATTTATAACTGTAAGTTTAATGTAATAAATATTATACAGCGTTAAAACCCCGATATTCATTAAACACCCTGTATATTGTTCACCCACATATCTCAAGTAACATAATAGCTATGATTTTTTAAAATCGAATGATTCTTTTTGATACACGCTGTGTAATTCCCGTACAGGAGAGCAAATTTTAAATGAAAGCTGCTGCCTTGTGTAGGCTGATAAATACGATATTGCAATGCCTGTGTTGTTAGAAAGAACAATGCAATGTTCCTTCGGACTTGCATGTATGCAACCTGTTCGTGAAAACATTATCAAAATCTCTGTAGTCGTTCCCGAAATTAGCCTTCAGATATAGGCAAAAAACGCAGGGGTGCTTTACGTTATATAGGTGTGTAGATACTCATTTGAGATGTGATCACAGCAGAACAGATGGATATAGAATCGCAGGGTCTGGGCTCGGTGGAGCAGCACTTGCGCCGCTGTAAACGTCCTTGCTTTCGGGTAATCCAGCGATGAGTACTGGGAGTGTCGCGGCCTGGATAGATAACGCATCTGCACACAGCTGGTGTTCTGAAGCGGAGGGGCGCATCGCGGCCAGAATGAGGTCAACGGCGAGCCGGCGGTATCTCGACCAGCAAAAGCATTGACACAGTTCGAGCTCTGTGTCAGGATCGAGCGCACCAGACGCCTCAGTCCGACAGCTGAGTCATCTCCAAAACCGCTGCCACGGCGTGGATGGGGACACGAAATGTGCTGCCGGAGAAATCCGTCTAGGACGCGAAGCCATTGATAGACCTCGTTCAGGCCTTGCTGAGAGTGAGTGGAACAAGTAAATTACTGGGCGGATAGGTTGCAACATGATTAAGACACGGAAGCGGAACTGATGACACAAACGTTGTTGCAGTCGTGGGGAGACAGACATGAAGAGATTTTGACCTACTTTTGTGTACGATAGTACCGGTCGGTTGTAATTAAAGTGCAACTAATCACGGAAGTCCAATGTGGGATGTAATTATCGTATGGCAGCGAAGGTTTGTTGATGTGTTAATGCGGAATCGATTTACGCTGTAAAAAAATTAGTTCCAATTTTGGCCACTAGGGGCAAATCTGGCGCTGTACAGCATCTCGTTTATGTCTCCAGTGCTCAAATTTAACGAACTGTGTAAGCAATGATTAATGATAACATCAGTTTTATGCCTTTTAGACTTGTTTAACCTTTTCTGTCCACATCCCATTGGTAATCAGTTACATATGGAATATTTGGGGGCACCGAGAATCATAAGGGCCTAAATCACAGAAACAAAGTTTTGAGAAAAATAGATATTTGTGAAAATGAAATTTGTAGACAAACCACCAGTCTCATACATTTGAATTATTTTTTAACCAACATTCTATACTTCTATGAAACAAATAATGCATCCATTTCATATTACAAAATATTAATTAATATTTAAGATTAAATTTATTATTAACATACATTCACAAAACTTCCATATGTGGGATAGTGACAGTAGCGTGTTTTGACAGTCGTGAAACTATAATCAGAACTTAGAGAACGTATAATAAATGCATGACGCACGCAGTTATGTCTTGCTCCAACATGTCACGATGCTCGTTATGAGCATTTTCTTAAGGTACATTATGTAGCTTGAGGTTCACATAAAAGTGCCGATACACTTCCGATTACGAAGTATTAGTAATAGGTACATGTTGTAGATACTAAATAAGTTGTCCACCCTAGATAACAGTTGAGCACTGCATAGCAACATAATTATGTTTTGTGCTTTAGCCCCATATAGAACTGAATATCTGAGAAATTGGTGAGATTGTTTTTCGTGTATGTTCATGTATACAGTGTGGGGCTACGGATGTAGACAAATTTGGGTCATCATAAAGTCAACAGAGGTCAGGAGCATGCATACATGCGAGAATCTCAGAATCGATGATAGTGTGCTTTAGGCCCTTATGCTTCTCAGCGCCTCTTTTCTTTACGTCTTTATTGCATTCACAGCTCCAGATTTGCACCTGATGGCCGAAATTGGAACTAATTTTTTCAAGCGTAATCCGGGTCTGCATTAACGCATTGGAGTATCCACCAAGTTTCGCTGTCATACAATTATTACAGATCACGCTGGATTTATGTGAATAGCTGCACTTTAATCATAACCACCAGATAGTACATGCTTATACACTGATAAGGCAGAACATTGTGACCACCTACCTAATAGCAGGTATGTCCACCTTTGGCACGGATAACAGCTGAGGCGCATTTTGAGGTGGAAGCAATGAGGTCTTGGTAGGTCACTGGAGGGAAGTGGTACCACGTCTGCACACACAAACCATTTAATACCCGTAAATTTCGGAGCGGGGGGGGAGACGTGAGCTCAGAAACGACGTTCAATCATATCCCAGATGTGTTCGATTGAGTTCAGATCTGGTGAGTTGGGGATTCAGCACATCAATTGGTAAACTCGCCACAGTGTTCCTCGAACCACTCCATCACACTACTGGCCTTGTGTCAAGGCGCACTATCTGGTTGAAAGTGTCACTGCTGCCGGGAAAGACAATCGTCATGAACGAATGTACGTGGTCTGCAACCAGTCTACAATACTCGTCGGCCGTCATGGTGACGTGCACAGGCTCCACTGAGCCCATGGATGCCCACGTGAATGTTTCCCCTGGACGACAGATTCGCGCCCTGCTATTGGTACAATAGGAAGGTATCTGGATTCATCAGACCATGCAACGCTCTGATACTGCCTCAACGTCCAGTGCCGAGGGCCACGTGCCCATTTCAATCGTAGTTGCTGATGTGATGTCAACATTGGCACATGCATGGGTCGTCGGCTGCGGATGATGATGATGATGATGATGATGATGATAATTATGATTGGTTTGTGGGGCGCTCAGCTGTGCGGTTATCAGCGCCCGTACAAAGTCGCAATTTTTAGACGGTCTAATTTTTTTTTTCCACAGTCCAGTTGAGCCACTGTCACGAATAATGGTGATGATGAAATGATGAGGACAACACAAACATATATAAACTTCAAGGGAAGTAAGCCACTTCAAATTTGTTCATAAGTTTCATTTTATGTAATTCTCACGCAAATTTGAAGTGGTTTACTCCCCTTGAACGTTATATACGTAGTTCACGTAGATGGTGCCATGTAATCAACCGATGTATTCTCCATACAGCCTGCCTTCCGCAAACAGCAGTATTCAATAAACTGTGGATGAAGCCCGACCAACAGGGAACTACATGCATTGAGCGAAAATAATAGTGGTATGTAATATACAAACCATATGAGTTAAGCCATTACCTGTAACTTTTTATGACATCATCTAACTATGTAATTCTTGTATTCTTATCATTGACAATGGCTAGCTTCTAGCCGAAATCTAGATCTGCACAATAAAATTTAAAAAGGACGACTGATCGCTGCAATCTATAATTTACAAGTCAATATAATAGTCACTGAGTGCAATAGCTTCCTGAATGGAAGGTAACCTGCTGATTATTTTGTTCAGTTTATCGCTTACTACATTTTCGTTGTTCGTGCAGCAAAACTCCAGCATCTCGCAATACGTTTTAATTTTATCGGTTTACTATTAACTCTACTCGCAGGAATTTTGCAGGCAATATCTCCGTATACCACTGAGTAAACATGTAAAATTATGTCATTGTGCGACATGTAGTCCAGGTGATATTTCTTTATGAACATTGAGTGCGTTTCATACATACGAGGTCGATTCTTTACAGAATGTGGGTAGTGGGTTATTAGACATGGTACAAAAGGAATAGTGGCACCGTTTTTTCTGCCTTGGATGTATACTTTTACAGCCAAGACAAAAGTTTTGTGAAGTAATTCCAGAACGCTTCTGCATTGTTGCAGGGCCAGAGAATAATATCGTCTAGCGAAAAATTGCTTTACTCTTCACAACCTGTTACCGCATCAGCTGACAGCTCTGGTATTAGCAGCATCAGTTCACAGCTTTGATATTAACAGGCATATGTATATTGAAATACGCACAATTTGCGTTAAAATGGTACGAACTGCTAATGTTTTTAAATGTTAACGAGATATATTTTCCGCTGTCATTATTAAAATTGGAATAGTGACGTTCACGAAATGTGGTTGATGCAAGTCTTTACTATGTTTTTCATGCTTTTGTTTTAGATCCCGCACTAAATGCAGTGTGTCAACCGATGACTATTAGCAATTACAATTTTAATGACTTCATTCCCATAATATTCTCATGTGCAAGTGAATATGCTAATAACTAAATGTTCTGGAATTGAAGCAGTGCACCAAAGCAGACTTCCTAAACGTCACTGCCGACATGTTGGGACGTGTGTGGGACGAGATGTACTAACGCGCAGAGTTAGGATGATAGATGATACGCATATTAATCAGTCGTAACGCAAATAAACCAAAAATATGCAAAACTAAGAGAACTAGTTGAGATTCCTGTTCCTTCATGAATTGCAATGTGTATTAAGATTTTTGGAATCCCGAAATTTATTTAAAATATCCATATTAATTTTGCTTGCATTGCCGCTTGGAAAAGTGCTCTCTCTCTGGACAGACGATACAGGAACAAAGAAAATGCTTCTTGGCGCCAATCTGTGCAGTGGAAGGATCCTACTTCACCGAGAGAAAAATACTCGTATGAACAAATCAAGATTGATGTTTGATGATTGTTTTTTTTATATTCATAGAATCCTGGATTCCTCAAAGTCAAACTATTAATCAATATTACTACCTTGACCGTCGTGTTCAACACCAAGAGGAAATAAGGGGAAAAAAATGTTCAAATGGCTCTGAGTACTATGGGACTTAACTTCTAAGGTCATCAGTCCCCTAGAACTTAGAACTACTTAAACCTAACTAACCTAAGGAAATCACACACATCGATGCCCGAGGCAGGATTCGAACCTGCGACCGTAGCGGTCGCGCGGTTTCAGACTGTAGCGCCTAAAACCGCTCGGCCACACCGGCCGGCTAAGGGGAAAAAGACCCGAATTGTGGAAGAACAAATCATGGGTTCTGCATGTAGACAATACACCGGCTCATTCCGCATTGTTTCCTAAAAGGTTTCTAGCGAACTATAGCATCCCAGCGTCAGACCAAACACCTTATTTCCCTGACCTAGCACCATGCGACTTTTATCTATTCCCCAAGGTCAAATTTGCATTAAAAAGTTTTAAGTAGTCCCAAGTTGTAGGGGACTGTTGACCTTAGAAGTTAAGTCCCACAGTGCTCAGAGCCATTTGAATTTTTTTTTTTTTTTTTTTTTCATTGAAAGGAACAAGGTTTCAGTCTGTTGCAGCAGTGCAAGAAAAACCGGTACGTGTCATCAAGAAGGTCACAGAGGAAGACGTCCAGCACTGTTTTCATCAATGAAAAATCCGCGTGCAGCGTTGTAGGGGCGTAGAAGGGGAATATATTCAGGGTGGCAATAACTAAATGTGTATGTTTTTAAATAAAATATTTTACAGGTATAGCCCCATTGTTTTGTAGCCAAACCTCATTGTTAGACTGCTTTCGACGGCAGACAAGACACAAAAGGAGCAACATCAGCGACTCTAATGATGTCCGACATAGGTACTAAAGTGGAAAATCAGTATATCGGACGTGGTCCGACATTGGGTTGGGTTGTTTTGGGGCAGGAGACCAAACAGCGAGGTCATCGGTATCATCGGATTAAGGAAGGATGGGGAAGGAAGTCGGCCGTGCCCCTTATCAAAGGGACCATCCCGGCATTTGCCTGAACCGATTTAGGGAATTCATGGAAAACCCAAATCAGGGGCCGGCCGCTGTGACCGAATGGTTCTAGGCGCTTCAGTCCGGAACCGCGCTGCTGCTACGGTCGCAGGTTCGAATCCTGCCTCGGGCATGGATGTGTGTGGTGTCTTAAGGTTAGTTAGGTTTAAGTAGTTCTAAGTCTAGTGGACTGATGACCTCAGATGTTAAGTCCCATAGTGCTTTGAACCATTTGACCCTAAATCAGGATGGCCGCACGTGGGACTGAACTGTCGTCCTCCCGAATGCGAGTCCAGCGTGCTAGCCACTGCGCCATCTCGCTCGGTCGCGACATTGGAACGGAGGGGGGGGGGGGCTTACAATCGAATGTTCTGCATAGGTCTTTGACATTGTACTCTATTCTTTCGGTTTTAGTGTTGCAACTCATTCGTCACTTACGTACTACACTAAGCAGGAAGACGTGAATCGCCAGTCACTGAGGCGAAATAGGTTTTAAACTCGCTGCGAGTGAGTCAGCTTCATTTGGCTGCGCCACGGCTGGCGGAACTTTCATTTGGAGGCGATTTCCCGGCAGCGGCCGCTCTGCAGAATGCGGCAGGCCCCTTCCTCTCCGCCCCCGCCCCCGCCTCCACCCCCACCCCCACCCCCACCACGGCTGGGAACTCAATTTCATAGAGTGGCGTGATGGGCAGCGCGGAGCCGCCCGCTGACTCACTTCGCCGGCCACTCCTGGCATCCTGTGCGACGCCGCGCACGAAACTGAGCCAGCTAAACGCTTAACACGGTGTCATCAAGGTCGTTCTGTTTCAAGACGCAGTCTGGCAAAAGCAAACCTCTGGGCACTGAGGTGACAGGTCGTGGGACAGCGATTTGCAAATACACAGATTGCGGTAGTATCGTGAAAACAAGGTATAAAAGGAAAGGCCATTGGCGGAGCCGTCATTTGTACTCAGGTTGCTCTACATCTACATATATACTCCGCTAGTCACCAAGCAGTGTGTGGCGGAGGGCACAATTCGCGCCGAAGTAATATTCCTCTTCCCCCCCCCCCCCCCCCCCCCCCCCCCCCCCCCCCCGCCCTCTGTTCCACTCGCGGATCGTGCGAGGGAAAAGCGACAGTCTCAACGCCTCATTGCGAGCTCTAATTTCCCTTATCTTTGAATGGTGATCATTGCGCAATTTGAAAGTTGGTGGTAATAATACACTCCTGGAAATGGAAAAAAGAACACATTGACACCGGTGTGTCAGACCCACCATACTTGCTCCGGACACTGCGAGAGGGCTGTACAAGCAATGATCACACGCACGGCACAGCGGACACACCAGGAACCGCGGTGTTGGCCGTCGAATGGCGCTAGCTGCGCAGCATTTGTGCACCGCCGCCTTCAGTGTCAGCCAGTTTGCCGTGGCATACGGAGCTCCATCGCAGTCTTTAACACTGGTAGCATGCCGCGACAGCGTGGACGTGAACCGTATGTGCAGTTGACGGACTTTGAGCGAGGGCGTATAGTGGGCATGCGGGAGGCCGGGTGGACGTACCGCCGAATTGCTCAACACGTGGGGCGTGAGGTCTCCACAGTACATCGATGTTGTCGCCAGTGGTCGGCGGAAGGTGCACGTGCCCGTCGACCTGGGACCGGACCGCAGCGACGCACGGATGCACGCCAAGACCGTAGGATCCTACGCAGTGCCGTAGGGGACCGCACCGCCACTTCCCAGCAAATTAGGGACACTGTTGCTCCTGGGGTATCGGCGAGGACCATTCGCAACCGTCTCCATGAAGCTGGGCTACGGTCCCGCACACCGTTAGGCCGTCTTCCGCTCACGCCCCAACATCGTGCAGCCCGCCTCCAGTGGTGTCGCGACAGGCGTGAATGGAGGGACGAATGGAGACGTGTCGTCTTCAGTGATGAGAGTCGCTTCTGCCTTGGTGCCAATGATGGTCGTATGCGTGTTTGGCGCCGTGCAGGTGAGCGCCACAATCAGGACTGCATACGACCGAGGCACACAGGGCCAACACCCGGCATCATGGTGTGGGGAGCGATCTCCTACACTGGCCGTACACCACTGGTGATCGTCGAGGGGACACTGAATAGTGCACGGTACATCCAAACCGTCATCGAACCCATCGTTCTACCATTCCTAGACCGGCAAGGGAACTTGCTGTTCCAACAGGACACTGCGAGAGGCCTGTACAAGCAATGATCACACGCACGGCACAGCGGACACACCAGGAACCGCGGTGTTGGCCGTCGAATGGCGCTAGCTGCGCAGCATTTGTGCACCGCCGCCTTCAGTGTCAGCCAGTTTGCCGTGGCATACGGAGCTCCATCGCAGTCTTTAACACTGGTAGCATGCCGCGACAGCGTGGACGTGAACCGTATGTGCAGTTGACGGACTTTGAGCGAGGGCGTATAGTGGGCATGCGGGAGGCCGGGTGGACGTACCGCCGAATTGCTCAACACGTGGGGCGTGAGGTCTCCACAGTACATCGATGTTGTCGCCAGTGGTCGGCGGAAGGTGCACGTGCCCGTCGACCTGGGACCGGACCGCAGCGACGCACGGATGCACGCCAAGACCGTAGGATCCTACGCAGTGCCGTAGGGGACCGCACCGCCACTTCCCAGCAAATTAGGGACACTGTTGCTCCTGGGGTATCGGCGAGGACCATTCGCAACCGTCTCCATGAAGCTGGGCTACGGTCCCGCACACCGTTAGGCCGTCTTCCGCTCACGCCCCAACATCGTGCAGCCCGCCTCCAGTGGTGTCGCGACAGGCGTGAATGGAGGGACGAATGGAGACGTGTCGTCTTCAGTGATGAGAGTCGCTTCTGCCTTGGTGCCAATGATGGTCGTATGCGTGTTTGGCGCCGTGCAGGTGAGCGCCACAATCAGGACTGCATACGACCGAGGCACACAGGGCCAACACCCGGCATCATGGTGTGGGGAGCGATCTCCTACACTGGCCGTACACCACTGGTGATCGTCGAGGGGACACTGAATAGTGCACGGTACATCCAAACCGTCATCGAACCCATCGTTCTACCATTCCTAGACCGGCAAGGGAACTTGCTGTTCCAACAGGACACTGCGAGAGGCCTGTACAAGCAATGATCACACGCACGGCACAGCGGACACACCAGGAACCGCGGTGTTGGCCGTCGAATGGCGCTAGCTGCGCAGCATTTGTGCACCGCCGCCTTCAGTGTCAGCCAGTTTGCCGTGGCATACGGAGCTCCATCGCAGTCTTTAACACTGGCAGCATGCCGCGACAGCGTGGACGTGAACCGTATGTGCAGTTGACGGACTTTGAGCGAGGGCGTATAGTGGGCATGCGGGAGGCCGGGTGGACGTACCGCCGAATTGCTCAACACGTGGGGCGTGAGGTCTCCACAGTACATCGATGTTGTCGCCAGTGGTCGGCGGAAGGTGCACGTGCCCGTCGACCTGGGACCGGACCGCAGCGACGCACGGATGCACGCCAAGACCGTAGGATCCTACGCAGTGCCGTAGGGGACCGCACCGCCACTTCCCAGCAAATTAGGGACACTGTTGCTCCTGGGGTATCGGCGAGGACCATTCGCAACCGTCTCCATGAAGCTGGGCTACGGTCCCGCACACCGTTAGGCCGTCTTCCGCTCACGCCCCAACATCGTGCAGCCCGCCTCCAGTGGTGTCGCGACAGGCGTGAATGGAGGGACGAATGGAGACGTGTCGTCTTCAGTGATGAGAGTCGCTTCTGCCTTGGTGCCAATGATGGTCGTATGCGTGTTTGGCGCCGTGCAGGTGAGCGCCACAATCAGGACTGCATACGACCGAGGCACACAGGGCCAACACCCGGCATCATGGTGTGGGGAGCGATCTCCTACACTGGCCGTACACCACTGGTGATCGTCGAGGGGACACTGAATAGTGCACGGTACATCCAAACCGTCATCGAACCCATCGTTCTACCATTCCTAGACCGGCAAGGGAACTTGCTGTTCCAACAGGACACTGCGAGAGGCCTGTACAAGCAATGATCACACGCACGGCACAGCGGACACACCAGGAACCGCGGTGTTGGCCGTCGAATGGCGCTAGCTGCGCAGCATTTGTGCACCGCCGCCTTCAGTGTCAGCCAGTTTGCCGTGGCATACGGAGCTCCATCGCAGTCTTTAACACTGGTAGCATGCCGCGACAGCGTGGACGTGAACCGTATGTGCAGTTGACGGACTTTGAGCGAGGGCGTATAGTGGGCATGCGGGAGGCCGGGTGGACGTACCGCCGAATTGCTCAACACGTGGGGCGTGAGGTCTCCACAGTACATCGATGTTGTCGCCAGTGGTCGGCGGAAGGTGCACGTGCCCGTCGACCTGGGACCGGACCGCAGCGACGCACGGATGCACGCCAAGACCGTAGGATCCTACGCAGTGCCGTAGGGGACCGCACCGCCACTTCCCAGCAAATTAGGGACACTGTTGCTCCTGGGGTATCGGCGAGGACCATTCGCAACCGTCTCCATGAAGCTGGGCTACGGTCTCGCACACCGTTAGGCCGTCTTCCGCTCACGCCCCAACATCGTGCAGCCCGCCTCCAGTGGTGTCGCGACAGGCGTGAATGGAGGGACGAATGGAGACGTGTCGTCTTCAGTGATGAGAGTCGCTTCTGCCTTGGTGCCAATGATGGTCGTATGCGTGTTTGGCGCCGTGCAGGTGAGCGCCACAATCAGGACTGCATACGACCGAGGCACACAGGGCCAACACCCGGCATCATGGTGTGGGGAGCGATCTCCTACACTGGCCGTACACCACTGGTGATCGTCGAGGGGACACTGAATAGTGCACGGTACATCCAAACCGTCATCGAACCCATCGTTCTACCATTCCTAGACCGGCAAGGGAACTTGCTGTTCCAACAGGACAATGCACGTCCGCATGTATCCCGTGCCACCCAACGTGCTCTAGAAGGTGTAAGTCAACTACCCTGGCCAGCAAGATCTCCGGATCTGTCCCCCATTGAGCATGTTTGGGACTGGATGAAGCGTCGTCTCACGCGATCTGCACGTCCAGCACGAACGCTGGTCCAACTGAGGCGCCAGGTGGAAATGGCATGGCAAGCCGTTCCACAGGACTACATCCAGCATCTCTACGATCGTCTCCATGGGAGAATAGCAGCCTGCATTGCTGCGAAAGGTGGATATACACTGTACTAGTGCCGACATTGTGCATGCTCTGTTGCCTGTGTCTATGTGCCTGTGGTTCTGTCAGTGTGATCATGTGATGTATCTGACCCCAGGAATGTGTCAATAAAGTTTCCCCTTCCTGGGACAATGAATTCACGGTGTTCTTATTTCAATTTCCAGGAGTGTATATGCTCCACATCCTCGGCGAAGATCGGATTTCGGAATTTAGTGAGCAGACCCTTCCGGTTAGCGCGTCGTCTATCTGCAAGTGTGTCCAACTTCAAATTTTCTATGAGATTTGTAGCGCGAAAAGTTTTCCGACGTGGTTATGGCCGCATGACGGAAATTAACAGACTTTGAACGCGGAATGATGGTTGGCAACTAGATAGTTGGAGACTAGACTGATGGGACATTTCATTTCGAAAATCGTTATGGAATTCAATAGTCCAAGATCCACAGTGTCAAGAGTGTGCCGAGAATACTACATTTCAGGCATTACCTCTCAAATTGGACAACGCAGTGGCCGACTGCCTTCACTTAACGACCGAGAACAGTGGCGCCTGCGTAGAGTTGTCAGTGCTAACACTACGGCAAGAAAAAGGAATTAAAGTGAGATAGTGTTAATACTTTCATCCTCCTTTACCTCCTCTACGTTACTGCAGATGACGTGTCACTGAGCACATTTGTACTGTGCATGCAGTACACGTGAGGTGCCTAGTTGTTTCCACTGCCCTGTGTGGAATACATAAGTTCTTGTACTCATCACTAACACTAACCTGCTGTCTTCATGATGATGATGTCCCCAGCGCAGATAACAACACGCAGGTCGTGGATTCTTTTTCTTGAGGCTGAAATTTACTTCGCAAGGAACTGCTGCTACGAATAAACTATAACTCACTTGGGATGCCACTCGCGCTTTTATTGATATAAACACAAGAAACTATTCTTGATCACAACGTATTGAACATATCTTTCCACAGTCATTATGTCTGGCTAAAATAACATGAAATACATCCTGCCACAGACAACATGTCGGTCTACTGGAACCGTCAGAACTGGAGAAAAACATTACCTGAATCTAATACTGCTATAACAGACAACATGTATGTCTACTGGAACGGTCAGAGCTGGAGAGCTGGACTGCCCGAGACACTTCGCGCGCCAAGCCAGCAAGGCGTGACCCGAACGCCACCGAAGTCCATCGGCAGTAATATCGTCAGTCTTTTGTTTTAGTAATACTTTGATTTTAATAATTTTGAAATGACTGATTGATAGCTGACTGTTGAGATGTTTATTTAAAAAAATGAAGTAATTTGGATGACAGGTTTAATTAATAATAGCAACTAAAGTTTAACGTTTTGGCGCCCTACCGCCGAACACGGCAGCCAATCACAGAGCAGCAGCATCATGCAGGCGGTCTTTCTCACGGGAATGGTACCGAATCTAACATCTGTCACCGGTACCTCATCCCACATTGCGTCATCTCTCTGCTTCTTGCATCTCCACTGCCCTGGGAGTAGCTTCCTGGAGCCTAATGTGATGGCTGAATAAGCCAGTAATATTAAAACACACAAGCAACTCTGCGTGAAATACTGCAGAAATCTATGCGGTACATACAACGAACGTATCCGTTATTAGAACATTGCGGCGAAATTTGGCGTTAATGGGCTACGGCAGCAGATGATCGACGCGAGTGTCCTTGCTAACAGCACGACATCGCCTGCAGTGTCTCTCCTGGTCTCGTGACCATCTCAGTTGGACCCCACACGACTGGAACACGTAGCCTGTTCAGATGAGCCCCGATTTCAGTTGCTAAGAGCTGATGGTACGGTTCGAGTGTGGCGCAGACCCCACGAAGCCATGGACCGAAATGTCAACAAAGCACTACATCTACATCTACATTTATACTCCGCAAGCCACCCAAAGGTGTGTGGCGGAGGGCATTTTACGTGCCACTGTCATTACCTCCCTTTCCTGTTCCAGTCGCGTATGGTTCGCGGGAAGAACGACTGTCTGAAAGCCTCCGTGCGCGCTCTAATCTCTCTAATTTTACATTCGTGATCTCCTCGGGAGGTATAAGTAGGGGGAAGCAATATATTCGATACCTCATCCAGAAACGCAACCCTCTAGAAACCTGGCGAGCAATCTACACCGCGATGCAGAGCGCCTCTCTTGCAGAGTCTGCCACTTGACTTTGTTAAACATCTCCGTAACGCTATCACGGTTACCAAATAACCCTGTGACGAAATGCGCCGCTCTTCTTTGAATCTTCTCTATCTCCTCCGTCAAATCGATCTGGTACGGATCCCACACTGATGAGCAATACTCAAGTATAGGTCGAACGAGAGTTTTGTAAGCCACCTCCTTTGTTGATGGACTACATTTTCTAAGCACTCTCCCAATGAATCTCAACCTGGTACCCGCCTTACCAACAATTAATTTTATATGATCATTCCACTTCAAATCGTTCCGCACGCATACTCCCAGATATTTTACAGAAGTAACTGCTACCAGTGTTTGTTCCACCATCATATAATCGTACAATAAAGGATCCTTCTTTCTATGTATTCGCAATACATTACATTTGTCTATGTTAAGGGTCAGTTGCCACTCCCTGGACCAAGTGCCTATCCGCTGCAGATCTTCCTGCATTTCGCTACAATTTTCTAATGCTGCAACTTCTCTGTATACTACAGCATCATCCGCGAAAAGCCGCATGGAACTTCAGACACTGTGTTTACATGGAATGGACTGGGTCCTCTGGTCAACTGAACTAATCATTGACTCGAAATGGTTATTTTCAACTACTTGGAGACCATTTCCAGCCATTCATGGACTTCAAGTTCCCAAAAAAAGCGATGGAATTTTTGTGGATGTCAATGTGCAGGGCGGCCGGCCGGTGTGGCCGAGCGGTTCTAGGCGCTTCAGTCTGGAACCGTGTGACCGCAACGGTCACAGGTTCGAATCCTGCCTCAGGCATGGAAGTGTGTGATGTCCTTAGGTTAGTTAGGTTTAAGTAGTTCTAAGTTCTAGGGGACTGATGACCTCAGATGTTAAGTCCCATAGTGCTCAGAGCCATTTGAACCAATGTTCAGGACCACAGTTGTTCGTAATTGGTTTGAAGAACGTAGTGGACAATTCGAGCAAATAATTTTCCCATCCAGATCGCCCAACACGAATCCCACCGAAAATTTATGGGACATAATCGAGAGGTCAGTTCGTGCACAAGATTCTGCACCGTCAATATTTTTGCAATTATGGACGGCTATAGAGGCAACATATCTTAATATTTCTGCAGGGCACTCGCAACGACTTGTTCAGTCCATGCCACATCGAGTCGCAGCACTACACCGAGCAAAAGGAGGTCCGACAAGATATTAAGAGGTAACCTATGACTTTTGCCACCTGATCGTAGTGGCGTCTGCCCCCGGTAGCTGAGTGGTCAGCGCGACAGAATGTCAAATCTAAGGGCCCGGGTTCGATTCCCGCCTGGGTCGGAGATTTTCTCCGCTCAGGGACTGGGTGTTGTGCTGTCATCATCATCATTTCATGCCCATCGACACGCAAGTCGTCGAAGTGGCTTCAAATCGAAAGACCTCCACCCGGCGACGGTCTACCCGACGGGAGGTCCTAGTCTCACGACATTTACCTTTTCTATCGTAGTGGCGGAGGCGTATTAAGTAAGGCGAGGTCTGTTAAAAGAGCATCGGAAATTTTGTAATTTCGCGGGTTGTATTACCCCGATTCGCACGACTTTTCGTTGTTGTGTTGGTAAACGTATCTGTAGATTGGTAGCCATATTGAATGTTTAGTCTATCATCTTGGTTACTAGTGGCGATTATTGATTTGTTTCAAAAATGGACCAAAGAATTTGCATCACATTTTGCTATAAAGACGGAATAAAGTGTAACAAAGTTTTAGAAATGTTGAATATCTTTTGGTGGGTCTGCTATGCGTAAAATAAGGGGTTTACGAGTGGTGTAAGTGTTTCCAAGATTGCCTCGAAGAAGTTGAAAATCACTAAACTTCTGGGCGCCCCAGCATATCAACAATAGCTGAAAAAGTGGAAAAAGTTAAAGAAATGATTGTGAATTATCGGCCAATCACAGAGAAGCACATCAATTTGCTCTTGCAATGAAATCTTTTCGGTTGTTTTGGTTATGAAACGTGTGACAGCAAAATTTATGCCATTGGTGTCTCCTGCAAAAACATAGGCGAATGGAAGTTACTCAGCACTCGATAATTGAAGTCAACAACGATGCAGTGCTACTGAAACGTGTGATAACAGGTGACGAAACAAGAGTGTATGGATTTGACGTCCCATTGGAGGCAATCTGGGTCGCCAAGACCGAAAAAAGCTCGGCAAATGCGGTCATATGTGAAGGTTGTGCTCACTGTTTTCTTCGATTTAAGCGGCATGGTACATCATGAGTTCTTGTCAATAGGTCAAATGATCAATAAGGAGTACTACCGACAAGTTCAACTCCGTTTGCAGGAAGCAATCCTCCAAATATCTCGAGTTTCTGTGGCGAAATAATTCATGGCTTTTGCATTACAATGCACGTGCTCTCACTTCATTGCTAGTTCGTGAATTTTTGGCGAAAAGCAACGCTGTAGTGATACCCCGGCGTCCAGATTCGCCTGATATGGCCCCGTGTGACTTTTTGGTGTTTCCGAAAATTAGGGAACCCAAAAGGAACGTCGTTTTATAAGCTTAGATGAGATTAAAAATGCATCGCTGAAAGAGCTAAGTGCTGTCGCAAAGATCTAGTTCCAGAAGTGTTTCGGGGATTGGAAGAAGCGCTGGCGTAAGTTTATAATATCCAATGCGTACTGCTTTGAAGGCGATAACATTAATGTAGACGAATAAATAAATTTATTCCCAAGAAAATGAAAATTCCCGGTGGTTTTTGAACACATGCCATACACTGATGTGGCAAAATATTATGGCTACTGCCGAGAAAGAAATTACAAAGTATGGGACGTCTACGCCTTTTGACAAATAGTGGAGATCGGAGGTTAATGTGCTCTGTAAGGCAGCATAGGTGCCAATAGATCTGACGTTATAGTACCAGGTGGTTATAATTAAAGTGTAGCTACGCAAGGAAGTCAAGTGTGAGCTGTAATTATCGTAGGGCAGCGAAACTTGGTAGATATGCTAAGGCGTTAATGCGGAACCGATTTACGTTGAAAAGCAAATTAGTTCTAATTGTGGTCACCAGGTGCAAGTCTGGCTTTGTACATTGTATCACGGTGTGACATCCACGCTGTCATTTCACAGGCCACAATGTCAGTGAAAGTATGGCTATCGAGAAGTTTGTGTGGTTTTAATGAAACTCTTTTATGTGAACGGAAGCAATTATAGTGCAGCACTGAGAGAGTATCGCTGACCGAAAGGTCTGAGGAGAGGCTGGATGTCATTAAATGGTTTGAAGAAGGTGATAATGAAATTCGAAAACAAGAGTGAGCTTGGTGTGGCATTTGGAAGAGGAAGGCATTCTATCCCTGTGGAAGTTATTGACGAGATTGATGTTGCTGTAACTGACCATGCAGCGCGTGCCCCGGGTAGAGGGGTAGTTCTCGTACAGTGTCATGAGAATTGTCCACTGAGTGCTCAACAGCTCGGATAGTTTTACGGTCTGTTTTACACCGGTATCCATACAAGACCGAGACGGTACAGCAAGTAGAACCTCATGATCTGCAGCAAGTTTCGGAGTTTGCCCTTCTGCTTGTAGAATGGAAGTTGTGGCATGTGGCCGAGCAATATTCTGTGGAATGACGAGGCACATTTTACATTACAGGTTGCACGGAATAGGGGCAACGGCCTTGCCGCAGTGGATACACCGGTTCCCGTCAGATCACCGAAGCTAAGCGCTGCCGGGCGTGGCCGGCACTTGGATGGGTGACCATCCAGGCCGCCGTGCGCTGTTGCCATTTTTCGGGGTGCACTCAGCCTCGTGATGCCAATTGAGGAGCTACTCGACCGAATAGTAGCGGCTCCGGTCACAGAAAACCATCATAATGACCGGGAGAGTGGTGTGCTGACCACACACCCCTCCTATCCGCATCCTCAACTGAGGATGACACGGCGGTCGGATGGTCCCGATGGGTCACTTGTGGCCTGAAGACGTAGTGCTTTTTGCACGGAATACACAGAACTGCCCAATTTGGGGTTCTGTTAAACTGCATGTCGTGCTCGAAGAGCCATTGTACTCGCCATATGTAACTATACGGTGTGGGATTCACATGTGTATTTACTCTCGGTCCGTTCTTCTTTTAGGAGAATACTCTCAGAGGGCCCGTCAGGTGTACCGTGACTTCTGCACGGTATCGAGACCTGCGTGTACAGCAACGGATTCTTTCTTCGGAAGAGCGCAATTGTGTGGAAAGCACTGTTTTCATGCTAGATGGGGCAACAGCTCATGTCGGTTGCTCACATAGTGACAGATCTGGTTAATGAAAACTACCACGAAGGTTCCATTATACAGGGTGTCACAAAATAATGTATAGACTCTTTGAAACTGAACATCTCTTTAACGAAAGGGGGGGTTAGAAATACAATTTTAGTGGTGTTAGGTGCCTCATGGTCCGACGTAAGGTGGTGAATGTTCAAACCCGTGTCCGCCCATCGCAATACACCGTCAACAACGACTTACGGCTGAGCGACATGCCAACTTTATTGTTTTCAACGGAATAGCATCACAGGCTTGCTCAATTTGCTCTCTAAGATCATCCAGTGTGTGGTCTCGCAGCGTAAACTGTGTTCTTGGAGGTAACCACAGAATTAAGTCTACAGGAGTTAAATCTGGAGATCGAATGTGCATTACATCTGGCAGGGAATGTACGATTGGGAAATGCTCTCACATCCACGTGAAAGTGAGGTGGTGCCCCATCCTGTTGAAAGTAATGATCTTCATTTCCAAACACAACCCTAAGATCAGGAGTTATCATTTCCAAGTACGAATCGCCCGTGACAGTGTCCAAGAAGTACGATCCGATTAAACCTCTAGGAGACGGACCACACCAGACTAATACTCCTAGTAGATTAACATGCCTGTGCTCCGTTACGTATGGATTCTCCCTGGCCCAGTACACGTAGTAGTGGCGTTTAATTGTTCCATCACGTTTAAACGTCGCTTCATCTGACCAAAGATTCCATCTTAGAAACGTTGCTCTTCTTCACATTTGTTAATGAACTACTCACAAAATTCGCTTCGCCTATCAGGACCATCCTCGTTAACAGCGTGGAGAAGTCTTGGAATGTAAGGCTTAAAGTTCTGAGACCGCAAAATTCTATGAACACTGCTTAAGCAGATCCCAGCCTCACGAGAGCATTACCTCACAGATTTCTTGTTTGTGTATGGCTGGATTACTGCATCAACACTCTCATTGTTTGTTGAACTTCTCTTTCGTCCGCTATGTACTTTCTTCATATCGTGAACCGTTCCTTCGACCTTAAACTTATCTCTGATTCTTGTAATTGTTACTGTTATCAGTGGTGGTGCTCCAAATTCAACTCTCCAACGTCGGCGTACCGCACTCACGTTCTCTGTTTTCCAGTAACACTTTAGCACCCATTTCCGTTGTTCTAACGGTAACGCCATGTTTGCTGACAATCCTGAAACAAAAGAAAGCATTGTTATGTTTGTCACCGCCTTCTAAATTAATACCCATAAAAATTGCATTTCTGTATCCTTTAATTAAAGAGATATTCTGTTTCAAAGAGTGTATACATTATTTTGGGACACCCTGTATATGGAACAGAGGTTTTCCACATGCAAGGCCTGCTAGATCACCTGATCACAATCCATGTGACTTTTGGTTCTGGAGGTATCTAAGAGAACGGATTTGCCATGGACACTTCTGGTCTCTTCTTGATCAGAAAACCAGCGCACAGGAAAACGTTACTTAGATTCCACCAGAACTGCTGCGAGCACCTATTGATAACATTGTTTTACCGATGCAGCATCTCACCGACGTCTCCGGTGCTCATACGGAAGAAATACTGTAAATGGCGGTTAATAATACACTGAAGAGCCAAAGAAACTGGTACTCCTGCCTAATATCGTGTAGGGCCCTCACGAACATGTATGAGTGGTGCAACACGACGTGGCATGGACTCGACTAATGCCTGAAGTAGTGCTGGAGGGAAGTGACACTATGAATACTGCAGGGCTGTTCATAAATACGTATGAGTACGAGGGGATGGAGATCTCTTCTGAACAGCACGTTACAAGGCATTCCAGATATGCTCAATAATGTTCATGTCTGGGGAGTTTGGTGGCCAGCTGAAGTGTTTAAACTTAGAAGAGTGTTCCTGGAGCCACTCTGCAGCAATTCTGGAAGTGTGGGGTGTCGCATTGTTCTGCTGGAATTTCCCAAGTCCGTTGGAAGGCACAATGGACATGAACGGATGCAGGTGAACAGACGGGATGCTTACGTACGCGTCACCTGCCCGATTCGTAACTAGATTTATCAGGTGTCCCGTATCATTCCAACTGCACGCGCTCCACACCATTACAGAGCCTCCACCAGCTTCAAAAGTCCCCTGCTGACATGCAGGGTCCATGGATTCATGAGGTTCTCCATACCCGTACACGTCCATCCGCTCGCTACAATTTGAAATGAAAATCGTCCGTCCAGGCAAAAAGTTTCCAGTCATCAATAGTCCAACTTCGGTGCTGACGGGCGAAAAGCTTTGTGTCGTGCAGTAATCAAGGGTGCACGAGTGGTCCTTCGGCTCCGAAAGTCCATGTCTATAACGTTTCGTTGAATGGCTCGCACGCTGACACTTGTTGATGGCCCAGCATTGTAATCTGCAGCAATCTGCGGAACGGTTGCTCTTCTGTCACGCTGAACAATTCTCTTCAGTCGTCGTTGTTCCCATTCTTGCAGGATCTTTTTCCGGCCGCAGCGATGTCGGAGAATTGATGTTTTACCGGATTCCTGATATTCACGGCACACTCGTGAAATAGTCGTACGGTAAATTCCTCATTTCATCGCTATCTCGGAGATGCTGTGTCCCATCGCTCATGCACCGACTATAACACCACGTTCAATCTCACTTAAGTCTTGATCACTTGAGCCGCGCGGGATTAGCCGAGCGGTCTCAGGCGCTGCAGTCATACACAGTGCGGCTAGTCCCGGCGGAGGTTCGAGTCGTCCCTCGGGCATGGGTGCGTGTGCTTGTCCTTAGGATAATTTAGGTTAAGTAGTGTGTAAGCCTAGGGACTGATGAGGGATTCTTTTGGGGGAAGAGACCAAACTGCGAGGTCATCGGTCTCATCGGATTAGGGAAGGACGGGGTGGGAAGTCGGCCGTGCCCTTTCAAAGGAATCATCCCGGCATTTGCCTGGAGCGATTTAGGGAAATCACGGAAAACCTAAATCAGGATGGCCGGACGCGGGATTGTACCGTCATCCTCCCGAGTGCGAATCCCTCGTGACCTTAGCATTTAAGTCCCATAAGATTTCACACACATTTGAACATTTTTTCTTGATCACTTGCCATTGTAAAAGCAGTAAACGATGTGGCAACTGCTCCAGACACTTGTCTTAACTAGGCGTTGCCGACCGCAGCACCGTATTCTGCCTGTTTACATCTCTCTGTATTTGGATACGCAAGCCTATACGAGTTTCTTTGGCGCTTCAGTATAAAATCAACGTTATGGCTTTCTCACTCACTTGACCTCTACTGCCCTCTCCCGTTCCTAATCCATTATATTTGGAAACATTTCTGTACGTCTTTGTAGCATTCGTAGCGGCAGATTTTCATCTGGTGGCCGAAATTGGAGCTAATTTTTTTCAGCATAAATCGGTTCTGCGTTAACTCATTAGAAACCCCATACAGTTTCGCTGCCGTACGATAATTACAGCTCATTACATCTGTCAGTAGCTGTACTTTAATTATAACCGCCCGCTACAATGGTGGTCCAGCCACAAATGTTTGGGCATACCGTTCTCGGGACATTGTTGTGCATAGGGCTCAGCAGCGGACGACCCCTACGTGTTCTCGCACTTTGATCCAACGATATCAAAATATAAGTTACGGTTTCAGTGGGCATGAAATTGTCCATATTGGACCGTGGATCAGTGGAAGTGTATCGCCTGGTCGTATGAATTAAGTTTCTTGTTAGAGCAGGTCGACGATGGCCGTGTCTGGATAGGCAATTACTTGTGTCGGAGAGGGACACGAGCCCAGATTTCTAGCTTTGCACGAGCAGACGTCTTAACCGCTTTGGCTATCTGTGCACGACCCACGACCAGACCCGAAGTTCCATATGTTGCTTCTGCGTCACAACCGGCACTAGTACACACATTATGTAATTCCCGCGAGAAGCGCTACACGGACGATGGACAGGTTATTGATTCGGCAAGACGTTGGCTCCAACGTCGACTAGTAGAGTGTACAATGTGTTCATACAAACCAACGCAGTAAGGTGGCGTAAGGCCATCGACCTGCTTTCTGAAAAAAATGTGTTGCATTACTTATTGAACGCCTTTCGTATGCAGCCTATTCCGTCCGAATGTTCATTAGAGTATCGTGTAAAGATGTGAAGTAAATGGCGAAGAAATTTTAGATTTTTGATAATGTTTGTCCTCCATATATTGCATATAGGTTAAAATATATAGTCTATATCTATCCTAATATTCACTAGAGCGTCGTGTAAAAAAGTGAAGTAAATCGGTCGATAAATTTTCGTGATTTTTGGTAACAACATTTCCCCCTTAAAGGAGGTAGGGTAAATAGGTGAGCCGGGCTAGTGGATACGACTGGACGTGCATATCACCACATCGCTCGTGTACGCCCGCCACCTAATCCACACCGCTTCAGAGAAAGTGCAGACTGCGTTAGTGTGAGTGGAGCAGTGCAAAGGGGGCGATGGGACTCTCAGTGGAGCAGAGCCACCTATACTTGCTACACATAGCCAAAAGGAAGGTTGGACGCGATGATGGAAAGTTACTTGACAACAAAGTCGTGGAAAAGGTGTGGTCAGTAGTTTTCTGAGAGGTTCAATGGTGTCAAAGTGCCAGCAAAGAGTGCAACGCTTAGTCCTAAAAGGTGTCAGACGGGATCTCTTTTGAGCAAGTCAAAAAATGTTCCGAAACTCGCCAGCAGACGAGAAAATGTGGCTGTAATTAACCAGAAAATGCTTCAGAGTTCTACCAAATCAGCCCTACGCATGTCGCAAGAGAGCGGCATATCACGTCGATCATGCGGACGAAATCTCCACCTGGACCTGTTCTCCGGGCCATTTTTATGTGCGCCACACTGTATATGTAATATACAGGGTGTAATAAAAGTTTCAACGAGATCAGATTGTAAATTTTCTCAGTGGGCGTGTATGGACAGATGTCAGTTCTCACGCAACTGTTGAAGCAAGTCATCAACAAAGATTTTACGTCAATTTTTGGCTCAAAAAAAGGCTCTGAGCACTATGGGACTTAACTTCTGAGGTCATCAGTCCCCTAGAACTTAGAACTACTTAAACCTAACTAACCTAAGACATCACACACATCCATGCCCGAGGCAGGATTCGAACCTGCGACCGTAGCGGTTGCGCTGTTCCAGACTGTAGCGCCTAGAAACGCTCGGCCACCCCGGCTGGCTCAATTTTTGGGCTGGCATTGTTTGTGACTGTTTCCTAGAGCTTAACTTCCTTTCACCCAGGCTCAACGGACTAAGTTATCATCATTTCGTGAAGAATTTTCTACCTGATCTATTAGCAGGTGTGCCTTTAGCTGTGCGACGTAGCTCTTTTTCCATGTTACAGTTCATTTTCTCCACTCATTAATCGTGGGAAACACACAAGAACAAAACGTTAGAATCATGGGGAACATGCGCTCTTGGTGACGTCGGGTTACGTTATGCACCATCAGTGTTTTGTTTTACATGTCCCGGTTGCCATGCTACGTACGTCATTGCTTGTTTACAGGTAATGCCAACTGTTGCAGAGATCAGTACGACCGCTGCAAGCGCACAGGTTACTACGTAGAGTTAGTCACAGACTTGGCTCATGCAATGGCAGTGTACACAAATGTAAAGATCGCAGATGCCCATTTAATATATGGTTTAGCTGACGTCAATGGCGCTTGCGCTCAACGTCTGTACCAGGAGAGATTTTCAGGCCGAAGGTGCCCCGACAGGGAAACGTTTGAAGCCGTTGTTCCTTGTCTTAGGGAACTTGGGGCATTTAAGCCTGTTACTCGCGACCGGGGGAGGCCTAGAAGGACGAGGACTCTGCAACGGGAGGCGGCAATTCTTCATGCAGTTGACGACTGCCCTAGCGTCAGTACAAGACTTGTAGCTGCAGCTCTGAATGCTGACCACATCACTGTCTGCCGAGTGTTACACGAGGACCACCTGTATCCATACCATCTACAGCGCGTGCAGGCGATATAAGTAGCTGATTTTTCTGCTCGGGTGCTCTTGTCAACGCTAATTTCAGTGCAATGGTGCTGTTCACGGGTGAGGCGTCATTTCAACGAGATTGGATCGTAAATTTTCGCAATCGGCATGTATGCGCAGACGTCAATTCTCACGCAGCTGTTGAAGCAAGTCATGGACAAAGATTTTCTCTCAATCATTGCGCCAGCATTGTTTGTAACTTTGATAGAGCCGAACTTCCTTTCACTCACGCTCAACAGAGGAAGTTATCATAATTTCCTAGAGAATTTTCTACCTGATCTGTTAGCAGGTGTGTCTGTAGCTGCGCAGCAAAGCATGTACTTCATGCACGATAGCGCACCTCCTCATTTTAGTGTCAATGCCCGTCGGCTTCTAAATAACAGATTCAGTGACAGATGAATAGGTAGAGACAGACCATTTGCCTGGCCTCCACGCTTTTCGGACCTAAACCCAATGAACTTTTATTTGTGGGGCATTTGAAAGCTCTTATGTAAGGGAGCCCAGTACAAGATGTTCAGAGTCCCCGTGCCCTTATTATGGAAGGCTGTGAAACAGTGTACAATACGCTAGGGATACATCAGCGTATCCGAGATTCACTGCGACGGCGGTTTGATGCATGGATCAATGCCCACGGAGGGCATATTGAACATCTCCTGTGAGAAAGAGTTGTATATGGCATGTTGGTGCATTTGCTGGTGTCTGTTTCCCATGATTAATGAGTTGGACGAACGTGTAAATAAAGAGTTTCATGACCCATGTTCATATAACAATTTTTTCGTATACGTGTGAGGAATGTGTCCTGTAATTTGTGCAGTACACCCTGTGTGTTTATATATTTAAAAATATATAAACACTTCAGGCCAAATGTCCATAGAGTAATTTGTAAAAATTTGAGGTAAGCTGGTGAAGTACCTTTCGAGATATTTGGTAACAGCTATGGTTGTTGATAAAATATAGCTACATTTCCAAAAGATTATATATATATATATATATGCTATATGTTTTCTTCGATTCGTTGATACATCGATATCGAATCGGCAATATGGAGTGCCGATGTTTTTATTTTATGTGAATCTTCAATTTCTCCTGGTGTATTTCTTGCTCGAACAGTCCACGGGTGTGCTGCCGGTCCATAGTGTCCAACGGGCACATTATTTCGGCGATCAGACATGTCGCCATCATCAGGTGCGCAGAGAACTGAGCTCCTGAGGGCGGGCGGCCGTCTTAAATCCCCTCCCCTCGCGAGGCGTTCTCTCCTCGGCCCGCGCTCGCACGTCAGCGCTCTCCGAGACGCTGGCATCGGCGTCTGTGGTGGCGTCGGTGTAATTGCCTCGTCCGCTCTGGTCGCTCGTTCGTTTTCTTTGCTAAGCCTCTTTTTAATTGGTCTCAGTGCTGGACCCATGCCTTGCTGAGGTTATATCCGCAATCTCGGTTGATAAGTCCGCCCCTGGTACGAATTTCGATAGCCTCTCTAACGACGCTGTCCCAGTATTTAGATGTCTGTGCCAGGACCCTGGTATGTTGGTAGTCCATTTCGGGATTTTCGGACAAACAGTGCTCTGCGACCGCCGACTTGTTGGGTACCCAAGTCGAGTGTGCCTCTGACGTTCTCGGCAACGATCTTCGATGGTGCGCACTGTCTGTCCAATATAAGTCTTCCCACATTGACACAGAATCTGGTCTATGCCGGCCTTCCGCAAACCGAGATCATCTTTGACACTTCCCAATAATGCTCGCGTTCTATTTGGTGTGCAAAAGAGAGTTCCTACTCGGTGTTTCGTCAATATTCGTCCTATTTTCCTCAATATTGCGCCAGTATATGGTATATAGCCAGTGGCTATCTCTTTCTCCATTTCTTCCGTCTCCACATGCTGTACTGTAGATGTGGAGCGGAGAGCGCGTCTGATCTGCCATTCCGACTACCCGTCTTTCCGGAATACAGTTTTGAGGTGTTCCAGATCTTGGGACAAACTCTCTGCGTTAGAGATGGTGCGCGCCCTGTGAACCAGTGTTTTTAGCACCCCATTCCTCTGCTCAGGGTGGTGGCAGCTATCCGCTTGTAAATACAGGTCGGTGTGCGTTTTCTTCCTTTATACCCAGTGGCCCAGAGTGCCATTCGCTCTTGTTTTGACCATCACGTCCAGGAACGGTAATCCTCCTCCTGCTTCGGTTCCCATAGTGAATTTGATGTTCGGATGTATGGAGTTCAGGTGTGTAAGGTAGTCTAAAAGCTTGTCCCTTTCATGGGGCCAGATCACGAACGTGTCATCCGCATAACGTAGAAAACAAGTAGGTTTCCATTTGGATGATGCCAAAGCTTCCTCCTCGAAGTACTCCATATAGAAATTAGCGACCACAAGCGAGACTGGGCTCCACATTGAGACACCTTCTGTTTGTTCATAGTATTCTCCATTAAAGAGAAAATACGTGGAGGTCAGAACGTGCTTGAAAAGGTCGGTCGTCTTCTCGTCAAATTTCTGTGCAATAAGCTCAACTGACTCTTTATTTTATGTTATATTTTTTCACAATTTTATGTAAATATTTGAAACTGTTCTTTTGAAATTGTAGTAAACCGAATTTTACTTTTACTCTGTGAAAGAGTCTTACCACTTTTTGAGCTATCATCGCGTCCAATCTTCCTTTTGGCTATGTGGAGCAAGTATAGGTGGCACAAAGAACTCCGGTTGCTATCGGGGGTGCCACTGTGAATGGAATAACAAGGTTTCTGGTGTGAAGAATAACGCAACCAGTTGGGTTAAAATACAATTTGTAACGCAACTAGTGGGCTATTTCTTTACATCGGCATTCTTCAAAACCATTTGCTGAAAATGATGAACAAAACTCTAAAAGACGAGATTGATCTTTGCGGTGATCGGTGACGTGTGAGGGGAAATGCTGACGTAATCGGCGGTACTAACAGAAACTGTAACACTTAGCTTCACCACGCTATTTTGACACTACAACTGCTAGATAGCTGGCGTTTGCAGAAATGACATGACATATTCCGGGCAAATCCGATATGTGGCGCACCCGAACGACGGACCCATCGCACACCTTTCACTGTGCCACTTACATGCAGTTACCGTTTTTATCGTGCATCGTTTTCCTTTCAATTCTTGCTCTAAGGGGGTTACGCAGGCTGCTTGGTTGTTGATGTGCAGGATGTGTAATAATAAATCAATACATAAATATACAGCTCTATAACCGGTAGTGTATTTACAATGTGCAGTCGATATTTTTATGGGCTGGTATGTCGATACTTCTGAGTCGATGTATCAGTATATCAATACATTCCTTCGATATATCGCGGGCAGGTAGTGATATTTTTAAATACCGACATATCGGAATCCCAATGCTTCCAAGAATATCCGTAGCCCTAGTAACAGTGTTAAATGACGACTTGTCTTTATATTGTAGTACAGATTATCCATTCCGTTCAGTTACTCTCCTGTCCGCCCCCGGTAACTGAGTGGTAGCCGGCACGGTATCTCAGCGTGTTTAGTCAGAGGGTTAACTGCCCTCTGTAATAAAAAAAAAAACTGAGTTAATGGATCAACAACGAACTAAAACGGGTGTCTTGCGACGTCCGCCCCGAGCAGATGCAATGAACGAAAGCGAACAAAATGAGACTTAAAAAAAAAATGTGGTCAGCGTGACAGAATGTCAATCCCAAGGGCCCGGGTTCGATTCCCGGCTGGGTCGAAGATTTTATCCGCTCAGGGACTGGGTGTTGTGTTGTCCTAATCATCATCATTTCATCCCCATCAACGCGCAAGTTGCCGAAGTGGCGTCAAATTAAAAGACTTGCACCCGGAGAACGGTCTACCCCAAGGAAGGCCCTAGTCACACGACCTAAACTAAGATACTCTTCTGAGTGTTTTTCTGTGCCTGATAGAATTACAGTGTCGTAGAAAAACATTAATTCTTCTCCCTGAACTTTGTCCCTCCCTTTCCAAATCTCTGCTGTGCTTTCTTTACTGTTAGCTCGTAGCGCAGACAGAATAAGATGGGGGACGGGCTACATCCGTGCTTCACCCTCCCTTCTCAACTGCTACCTCCCTTTCATGTCCTTCGAGTCTGAGAACTGCAGTGTGTGTCTGTGCGACTGGAAACTGCGGAGCGCCGTTATCTGGTGGGGGAGGAGAGCTCGCTTCTCAGTGGCGATAAGGTGACAGGGCGGAGGCTGTCCGCTGCAGCGGTACGGGGTCAGCGCCGGCCGCAGACGTGGGAGCCGGTGTGGGGTTAACGGCCGGGGCTGTCGATACGATGCGTCGCGCAGCAGAATAAACCTCCCGCTACCGCCTGCCGTGGCAGAAAGCGCACTGCTTCTAAAATACCGGCGTCCAGCTTCCCTACTTGCCGCTACCTTTTGGTGCTCGCCCGTAGCGTCTTACTCCGTGCCCTTCTGTTGTGGCCGTGCGAAAATTGTGCGGCGAAATACCCTCAGACTTTGGGATCAATGTAATAATTCCAATTCTGAAGAAAACAGGCTCAGACAGGTGTGAATATTACCGAACTACAATTTTAAACATGGTAGTAGTACAGCAACCGTACAAGAGTATGATAAGTATAAAACAGCCTACCGGGTGCAACAAAATTTTACTTTTACCAGGTTTTGACACCGCCTAGGGATTTCACCATTAGGAAATCTACAATTACTTAAAAAAAATAGAAATAAAGATTAACATAGAGAGAACCTGAGGAACAAACTCTTTTTATTCCGAACAGATTTATTAGAAGACTGTACTTGGTTCAAATGGCTCTGAACACTATGGGACTTAACTTCTGAGGTCATCAGTTCCCTAGAACTTAAACCTAACTAACCTAACGACATCAAACACATCCATGCCCGAGGCAGGAGTCGAACCTGCGACCGCAACGGTCACGCGGCTCCAGACTGTAGCGCCTAGAACCGCTCTGCCACTCCGGCCGGCTAGAGGACTGTACTCAAATGCAGTAACTGACACTAGGGAAAAAGAAGAGTCAGTATTACGCGTTTCTAAGTAATGGCTTTCTACCACCAATTTTTTTTATTACGCAATTGCATTAAGAATGTAACCATCATTCAAAGAAAGATGTTTCAAAATTTCCAACTCTTCAGGAATGTTAAGTCTAAACCCAGGTGTATATAAAATTAGCTGTGACACATGTCCAGCCTATTATATAGGACAAAAAGGACGAACAATTTATGTTAGATGCAAAGAACATGTCTTACGGAAACCCAGCTCGCGCTATTCGTTCACGAGACTCAGAGGGCCATAGACACGGGTTCTTAGGTAGATGCCGTGTTTCTTGACTTCCGCAAGACGTTCGATACAGTTCCCCACAGTCGTTTAATGAACAAGGTAAGAGCATATGGACTATCAGACCAATTGTGTGATTGGATTGAAGAGTTCCTAGATAACAGAACGCAGCATGTCATTCTCAATGGAGAGAAGTCTTCCGAAGTAAGAGAGATTTCAGGTGTGCCGCAGGGAAGTGTCGTAGGACCGTTGCTATTCGCAATATACATAAATGACCTTGTGGATGACATCGGAAGTTCACTGAGGCTTTTTGCGGATAATGCTGTGGTATATCAAGAGGTTGCAACAATGAAAAATTGTACTGAAATGCAGGAGGATCTGCAACGAATTGACGCATGGTGCAGGGAATGGCAATTGAATCTCAATGTAGACAAGTGTAATGTGCTGCGAATACGTAGAAAGATAGATCCCTTATCATTTAGCTACAAAATAGCAGGTCAGCAACTGGAAGCAGTTAATTCCATAAATTATCTGGGAGAAGGCATTAGGAGTGATTTAAAATTGAGTAATCATATAAAATTGATCGTCGGTAAAGCAGATGCCAGACTGAGATCCATTGGAAGAATCCTCAGGAAATGCAATCCGAAAGGAAGTAGGTTACAGTACGCTTGTTCGCCCACTGCTTGAATATTGTTCGCCAGTGTGGGATCCGTACCAGACAGGGTTGATAGAAGAGATAGAGAAGATGCAACGGAGAGCAGTGCGCTTCGTTACAGGATCATTTAGTAATCGCGAAAGCGTTACGGAGATGATAGATAAACTCCAATGGAAGACTCTGCAAGAGAGACGCTCAGTGGCTCGGTGCAGGCTTTTGTTGAAGTTTCGAGAACATACCTTCACCTAGGAGTCAAGCAGTATATTGCTCCCTCCTACGTATACCTCGCGAAAGGACCATGAGGATAAAATCAGAGAGATTAGAGCCCACACAGAGGCATAGCGACAATCCTTCTTTCCGCGAACAGTACGAGACTGGAATAGAAGGGAGAACCGATAGAGGTACTCAAGGTACCCTCCGCACACACCGTCAGGTGGCTTGCGGAGTATGGATGCAGATGTAGATGTAGAAGGTACAAACATATACACTGAAGAGTCAAAGAAACTGGTATATCTGCCTAATATCGTGTAGGGCCTCCGGGAGCACGCAGAAGTGACGCAACACGACGTGGAATGGATTCCTGCAAGGTGTCCATGAATCCGTAAAAGTACGAAGGGTGGAGATCTCTTCTGTACAGTAAGTTGCAAGGCATCCCAGATATGCTCAATAATGTTCACGTCTGGGGAGTGTTTTGGCCAGCGGAAGTGTTTAAACTCAGAAGAGTGTTCCCGGAACAATTCTGGACGTGTGGGGTGCCGCATTGTCCTGCTGGAATTGCCCAAGCCCATTGGAATGCACAGTGGACATGAATGTATGCAGGTGATCAGGCAGGATGCTTACATACGTGTAACCTGTCAGAATTGTATCTAGACGTATCAGGGGTCCCATATCACTCCAACTGCACACGCCCCACACCATTACAGAGCCTCCACCAGCCTGAACAGTCCCCTGCTGTCATGCAGGGTCCATGGATTCATGAGGTTGTCTCCATACCCGTACACATCTATCCGCTCGCTACAATTTGAAACGAGACTCTTCCAACCAGGTCACGTTTCCAGTCAACAACAGTTCAATGTCAGTGTTGACAGGCCCAGGCGAGGCGTAAAGCTTTGTGTCGTGCAATCATCAAGAGTGTACGATTGGGCCTTAGGCTCCGAAAGCCCATATCTATAATGTTACGTGAATGGTTCGCACGCTGACACTTGTTGATGGCCTAGGATTGAAATGGAAATTTGTGGCAAGGTCTTATGGGACCAAACTGTTGAGGTCATCGGTCCCTAAGCGTACACACTATTTAATCTAACTTATGGTAAGGACGACACACACAGCCATGCCCGAGGGAGGACTCGAACCTCCGACGGGGGGATCCGCGCGGACCGTGACTAGGCGCCCAAGACCGAGCGGCTACCATGCGCGGCTCCAGCATTGAAATCTGCAGCAATTTGCGGAAGGATTGCACTTGTCACGTTGAACGATTATCTTCAGTCGTCGTTGGTTTCGTTCTTGCAGGACCTTTTTCTCGGCAGCAGCGATGTCGGAGATTTGACGTTTTACCAGATTTCTGATATTCACGGTTCACTCGTGGAATGTGTGTGTGTGAAATCTTATGGGACGTAACTGCTAAGGTCATCAGTCCCTAAGCTTACACACTGCTTAACCTAAATTATCCTAAGGACAAACACACGCACCCATGCCCGAGGGAGGACCCGAACCTCCGCCGGGACCAGCCGCACAGTCCATGACTGCAGCGCCTGAGACCGCTCGGCTAATCCCGCGCGACACTCGTGAAATGGCCGTACGGGAAAATTCCCACTTCATCGCTACGTCGGAGATGTTGTGTCCCATCGTTCGTGCACCGACTGTAACACCGGTTTCAAACTTACTTTAAACTTGATAACCTGCCATTGTAGCAGCAGTAACCTATTTAACAACTGGGCCAGACACTTGTGTTATATAGGCGTTACCGACCGCTGCACCGTTTTCTGCATGTTTTTTTTTTTACATATCTCTGTATGTGAATACTCATGCCTGTAACAAATCATCCGTCGCCGGTCATTTATTAATCACAGGCCATAAGCCTAAAATGCTAATGACGTCAGCATCCTGCACACAGGGAGGAAAGGCTTCGGACTTAATATTCCTGAAGAGTTGGAAATTTTCAAATGACTTTCTGTGAATGACGGTTTCATTGTTAATGAATAGTGGCAGTTCTATAATAAAAAAATTAATTTTATAAAGCCGATACTAAGAAATACCTAAAACTGACTACTTTTCTTTCCTCAGCTTACAATATGAAATATCGTTTTGCCGGCCGGTGTGGCCGAGCGGTTCTAGGCGCTTCAGTCTGGAACCACGCTACCGCTACGGTCGCAGGTTCGAATCCTGCCTCGGGCATGGATGTGTGTGATGTCCTTAGGTTAGTTACGTTTAAGTAGTTCGAAGTTCTAGGGGACTGATGACCTCAGATGTTAAGTCCCATAGTGCTCAGGGCCATTTTAAAATATCATTTTCCTCCTCCTTTTTCATTTATTACATTGTAGTTCTTTCGTACAAAAATGCACCTGAAATTTGCTATTTGCACTGTCTTTTATAGTTTTTCATTTTACATAATATTGGCGACCGATAGGTTTAAAACATTTTTCGGGAATCATGTAGCTAGTATCTTAGACTGTTGCTGGGTGCCGTACTTACTTCATTTATACCTTGTGGCAAGTTCGGCGTATGAGCCTCTTAGTGTGATACCATCTGCAGTGATGTTTCCGTGTGAGTACAGTCTTTTTATAAATCTGTTCGGAATAAAAACTTTTTATACCTTTTTTCTATGTTATGCTTGTTTATAATCGTTTTATGTAATTGTGGATTTTCTGATGAAGACTCCCATAGTCGGTGTAAAAATCTGGCGAGAATAAAATTTTGTTGCAACCAGCTGCCTGTTTTATACTTATTATTACCGAACTATCAGTTTAATAAGTCATGGTTGCAAAATCCTTGAATATAAGGAGATACTGACGAAAGGAGAAAATATAAAAATGCAGCAAATGAGTCAGGTTAAAGGGAATTCAAAAGTCTCAGAAATGATGTTGACACGAAGTTTAAAACGGTTAAGTAAGACAAAAAGGATATAGAAACATGTATAACTACGGGGAAGAACTCTTCGAGGGCTGAACCCTAGACCGTTGGATTTGAGTCCGAAACTTGTTTAGTATACGGCACTATTTTTCGGAGTCTGAAGTTACATAAATTTTCAGTACAAAAGACTATACTAAAATAATCACGGAAGACATACGACTGTACCGTCTGAATATTGATGTTATAGTCATAAGTAAAGAAGGTGAATAAAGCGCAATTTTGTGTAGGCGGACAACCATTAGCACAGAGATAACGATATTTTGCCGGCCGGAGTGGCCGAGCGGTTCTAGGCGCTACAGTCTGGAAGCGCGCGACCGCTACTGTGGCAGGTTCGAATCCTGCGTCGGGCATGGATGTGTGATCTTCTTAGGTTAGTTAGGTTTAAGTAGTTCTAAATTCTACGGGACTGATGACCTCAGAAGTTGTCCCATAGTGCTCAGAGCCATTTGAACCATAACAATATTTTGTCGGTATAAAAACTGTACTTTACCACCTACTTTGTAGCTAATTATTGTTTTCTGTTGTTTCAGGTAAGTCGCCGTGGGTGATGCACGTCACGCCCGTTACGCCATCGTGGTGTGGTTGGATTCTTCTTCCAGTATGGAGATATTTCTGCAGCATCAATCTGTAGAAAGCTGTTGCTAGTCTACGAGGACAACGTAACAGATTGAAGTAATGTCTTTCGAAGGCTTTATACATTGTATGATAAATGCGGCTTCTAGGACCAACCGCGTTCGAGTAGACCATCAATCGTCAGTCAGTGTAAACGCATCAGTCATTGATGACGTCATCACTTGTGAGGAGACAGTGAGTTAATTAAGTGTGTGAAAATATAGTGTAATGATTTATTTTAAGCGTTTTACGGATCTGCATTTGTGTTGTGAAAACAAAGACAGCTGCTGTGTAGTGAGTAAAATAAATTTTTCATTCAGGGACATTTCCGTGGCGTCAAAGGATCAACGCTTCGAAATAGAAAATTTTGTTCTCTACTGCTCATCTTTCCGAGATGCAATGCTCTCCGCATAACTTTTTTGACCTTGTTTAGAACAAATTTTATCGATGCCATACTCTTTAATACATTGGTAAGTTCAGTTTTTTAGACGTAACAGTAGATTCATTTTTGATACACTACTGGCCATTAAAATTGCTCCACCACGAAGATGACGTGCTACAGACGCGATATTTAGCCGACAGGAAGAAGATGCTGTGATATGCAAATGATCAGCTTTTCAGAGCACACGAGGTAAGTTTCCAACCGATTTCTCATACACAAACAGCAGTTGACCGGCGTTGCCTGGTGAAACGTTGTTGTGATGCCTCGTGTAAGGAGGAGAAATGCGTACCATCACGTTTCCGACTTTGATAAAGGTCGGATTGCGGTTTATCGTATCGCGACATTGTTGCTCGCGTCGGTCGAGATCCAATGACTGTTAGCGGAATACGGAATCTGTGGGTTCGGGAGGGTAATACGGAACGCCGTGCTGGATCCCAACGGCCTCGTATCACCAGCAGTCGAGATGACAGGCATCTTATCCGCACGGCTGTAACGGATCGTGCAGCCACGTCTCGATCCCTGAGTCAACAGATGGGGACGTTTGCAAGACAACAACCACCTGCACGAACAATTCGACGACTTTTGCAGCAGCATGGACTATTCAGCTCGGAGACCATGGCTGCGGTTACCCTTGACGCTGCGTCACCGACAGGAGCGCCTGCGATGGTGTACTCGACGACGAATCTGGGTGCACGAATGGCAAAACGTCATTTTTTCGGATGAATCCAGATTCTGTTTACAGCATCATGATGGTCACATCCGTGTTTGGCGACTTCGCGGTGAACGCGCATTGGAAGCGTGTACTCGTCATCGCAATACTGGCGTATCACCTGGCATGTTGGTATGGGGTGCCATCGGTTACACGTCTCGGTCACCTCTTGTTCACAATGACGGTACTTTGAACAGTGGACGTTACATTTCAGATGTGTTACGAGCCGTGGCTCTACCCTTCATTCGATCCCTGCGAAACCGTACATTTCAGCAGGATAATGCACGACCTCATGTTGCAGGTCCTGTACGGGCCTTTCTGGATACAGAAAATGTTCGACTGCTGCCCTGGCCATCACATTCTCCAGATCTCTCACCAATCGAAAACGTCTGGTCAACAGTGGCCGAGCAACTGGCTCGTCACAATACGCCAGTCACTACTCTTGATGAACTGTGGTATCGTGTTGAAGCTGCATGGGCAGCTGTACGTGTACACGCCATCCAAGCCTTGTTTGACTCAACGCCCAGGCGTATGAAGGCCGTTATTACGGCCAGAGGTGGTTGTTTTGGGTACTGATTTCTCAGGATATATGCAGCCAAATTGCGTGAAAATGTAATCACATGTCAGTTCTAGTAAAATATATTTGTCCAATGAATACCAGTTTATCATCTGCATTTCTTCTTGGTGTAGCAATTGTAATGGCCAGTAGTATATGTAGCAAAGAGATTGAGTAGATGATTTCTTATATGTCTATATCCTCGTATTTAAACAAACAGTTTGTCATCAGGCCATTTCATTGCTACCCCATCAACGGGAAAGTCGCTGTTGCGTCGTCTTACGAAAGTGTCCATCCAATTAATACAATGCAGCTCATCGGAAAAGTATTAGTCATTGTCTTAAAAGAGTTCATTGGCCGCTTCGGAGCACTGTGGCTGGTGTCGAACTGGGACCTGACGGTCAGAAGACCCTCCATCTACATCTACATCATACTTCGAAAGCCACCAAACGGTATGTGGCAGAGGGTACGTATGGTGCCACTAACTTATTCCCCCCCCCCTACCGTTTCAACGAAACAATAAACGCACAACGAGTCTGCAGTGATATTCTGTATCCATACATAGGAGACTTGTGTTAAGTGAAATACTGAACTGTTATTTTCAACAAGATGGTGCAACAGCGCATACAGCTCGCGTTTCAATGTCACTGCTAGCTGATGTTTTTGGTGATCGCATAATTTCACACGGGCTTTGGCCTCCACGATCGCCTTACCTAAAACCATCTGACTTTTTCTTCTGGGGTGCAGCGAAAGTAACTGTATACAAAACCGGCCAAAATCCATCGATGAATTGAAAACTGCAATATCCAATTTCGCTGCTTCTGTTACAGAAGAAATATTTTACAGCTTGTGTTTGGAAACATGATTAGACGAATTGAATTGTGTATTCAACAACAAAGGGGGGGGGGGCACTTTCAATATTTAATGTGAAAATTTGTAAGTAAAAATGAATTTTCAATAAATTAATAACTTGTATTTCACAGAGTTTCATTTCGGCATATTCACTGCGGCATACGGCACGCGCGGCGAACAATTATACGGCACTGCGGAGGACATTTTGAAAACCCCGTACTGAGAAGTAAGTCTCTTCAATAAATTTTTTTTTAACGGAAAATGTGTTCTACTGTGTGAGGGATTTGTAGTGGCTCAAAGAAGTAATTGCACAGGAGAGGTGTATAACGTGGAAGTCTGTAGCGTTTCACTGGCATCACGGTTGGTGTTATGCAGCAGCAACTTGTGGGAGTTTTGCTATAAGCGGGTCGCACGCAGGTGAAGCTAGAAAGAGTGAAAGGCAAACTCTCGTATTGCAAGAGAGCTTCGTAAGTCACGCCGAGCTTCGATCCAGAGAGAGTGCATGGGGGGTGGGGAGGTCGCAGTTGATCGGATTCGACGTACAGTGGAACTTCGTTTTTGCGGCACTCATTAATTTGGGTCTCGTGTTCATCTGGATCGTTATATTTTTTAAAAAAGTTTAATGTAGCATTTGTACAATAATTGATATTTACGAATCAACAGTGACAATAATCGACCCCAACAGTTTTTCAATTCAAATTCCGCTCATTTAGGAAGTTCACACAAGTTGCCCAGTACTGTATTGCCCCCGTCTGTTGCAAGTTTAAAATGGCATCAAAGAGAAAGAAGGTTGCAGTGTCCATTGTCTAAGTGCCATGTACTGCAAAGGATGAACAAAGGGGAATAGCTGAAAAACATTGCTGCTGAATTTAATGTTAGAACGCAGTCGTGAGCCTTGAAGGAGAAAAGCTGGCACAAGTTTTAACGCACCTTTGTTATATTACTATAATAGCGAGTTAGTGTCACCCTTTCACAGGAGTTGTAACGTTATGGAATTTTAAGCAATTGGACGGTTGGTTTCATCTCCAACACAGTATTACTTTATTAAATGGTTCAAATGGCTCTGAGCACTATGGGATTAACATCTGTGGTCATCAGTCCCCTAGAACTTAGAACTACTTAAACCTAACTAACCTAAGGACATCACACACATCTATGCGCGAGGCAGGATTCGAACCTGCGACCGTAGCAGTCGCGCGGTTCCGGACTGAGCGCCTTAACCGCGAGACCACCGCGGCCGGCATTACTTTATTAATAACCAGGTAACAGTACGATCTTCAGACCAATTTTGAAGCCAGTTTTAATAATTTTTAACTTCGGATAGTCATTAGATTAAACTGGATCTTCTGGCATTTAATCACGTGAGGACAGTTTCCCAAAATCAGTCACTATCAACAGCTTCTGCAGTAAAGTATTGACAGACTACCGAACCTCTCCCTCACAACATTGTTTGCTAACTGAACTGTCTAGTTTTGAAAGAATATCTCTCTTCTGGTATCTGTTCAAGCAGTGAGCGAACCTACTCCAAGAACGTTCGGACCCTCTCAAGTCAATAATTAAGTGACAACACTTGTGTGGAACATTCTTAAAATCAGAAATGCATTAGACAATATTCAACATTTGTATCAGTTGCTTATTTAAGAATGGCTTCAAAACAGGGTGAAATAGGACAACAGTTATTTTTTTCAACAAGCAGACTTTCGGTTCAGATTATTCAAACTAAGAAGTGCACTCTTTCTTTAACTTAACAAGTGATTTTACTCATATTTTTAACGCTTAAGTTATTATTATTATTTTAAAAAAACCAGTCCTTTTGTTCGAGGGTTGGAACTGAAATAGTGGCAACTATTTATTCACAACCGATACAAAAGAGTTACATATTTACACGTGTTGCTGTCCTTCATAGTAGTCACCAGCGTTGTGTATAACCCGTTGCCAGCGATTTGGAAGTCGTAGGATACTCTTAGCAGTGCCAGTTTTGTTGACAGTTGGAGCGGCGCGGTCTATTGCAACGAATTTGTAGCAGTTCTGAAGCGAACGCCGTGAAGTGTTTCCTTGTCACGAAGACCTAAGTCAGGGGAGTGCAGTAGGTGGTATAGCACTTAGCAGCCCCAGCAGTCAAACAAATCAGTAACAGATTGCACTGGACGTGCTTGAGTATTGTCCTGCAAAATGATGGTTAGGTTCTGCAGAAAGTGTCATCACTTCTGTCTCTAAGCTGGTCGTAGATTGTATTCCAAAAATGAACAGCATAGAGACGGAAGTGATGACACTTTATGCAGGGCCTGACCATCATTTTGCAGGATGACATCGAAGCAGTTCGGAGTCGGATTGCTCGATTTGTTACAGGTAGGTTCGATCAGTACGAAAGTATTGCGGAGATGCTCTGGGAACTCAAATGGGAATCCCTGGAGGGAAAGCGGCGTTCTACTCTAGGAAAACTGATGAGAAAATTTAAATCTGAAGGTGGCTGCAGTACTATTCTACTGCCGCCCACGTGCATTTTGCGTAATGACCACGAAGATAAAGGCAAGGGAAATCAGGGCTCTCTGTGCGAGTGGAACAGGAAAGTAAATGACTATTAGTGCTACAAGGTGTCCGCTGCCAAGCACCATGCGGTTGCTAGCGGAGTATATACACCGAAGAGACGAACAAACTGGCGCACCTACATAATATCGTGTAGAGCAACCGCGAGCACTTAGGAGTGTCGCAACACGACGTGGCATGGACTCGAGTAATGTCTGAAGTACGGCTGGAGGGAACTGACACGATGAATGCTGCAGGGCTGTCCATAAATCCATAAGAGGTCGAGGGGTTTGAGATCGCTTCTGAACAGCACTTTGTAAGGCATCCCAGATATGCCCAATAATGTTCATGTCTGGGGATTGTGGTGGCCACCAAAAGTGTTTAAACTCAGAAGAGTGTTCCTGGAGCCACTCTGTAGTAATTCTGGACGTGTGGGATGTCTCATTGTCCTGCTGGAATTGCCCAAGTCCGGCGGAATGCACAATGGACATGAATCAATGCAGGTGATCAGACAGACAGGATGCATGCTTACGAATCACCAGTCACAGTCGTACTAGATGTATCAGGGGTCCCATGTCACACCAACTGCACACGCCCCACACCATTACAGGGCGTCCACCAGCTTGAACAGTTCCCTGGTGAGATGCAGGGTCCATGGATTCACGAGGTTGTCTCCATACCCGTACACCTCCATCAGCTCGATACAATTTGAAACGAGACTCGTCCGACCAGGCAACATGTTTCCAGTCGTCAGCTGTCCAATGTCGATGTTGACGGGCCCAGTCAAGGCGTAAAGCTTTGCGTCGTGCAGTTATCAAGGGTACACGAGTGGGCCTTTCGCTCCGAAAGCCCGTATCGGTGGTGTTGAACCGTTCGCACGCTGACACTTGTTGATGGCCCAGCATTGAAATCTGCAGCAATTTTTGGAAGTGTTGCACTTCTGTCACGTTGAACGATTCATTTCAGTCGTCGTTGGTCCCGTTCTTGCAGGATTTTTTTCCGGCCGCAACGATGTCGGAGATTTGATGTTTTACCGGATTCCTGATATTCACGGTACACTCGTGAAATTGTCGTACGGGAAATTCCCCACACCACCGCAACCTCGGAGTTGCTGTGTCCCGTTGCTCGTGCGCTGACTATAACACAAAGTTAAAAGTCACGTAAACCTTGATAGCCTTCCATTGTAGCAGCAGTAACCTATCTAACAACTGTGTCAGACACTTGTCTCATGTAGGCGTTGCCGACCGCAGCGCCGTATTCTGCCTGTTTACACATCTCTGTATTTGAATACGCACGCCGGCCGCTGTGGCCGAGCGGTTGTAGGAGCTTCAGTCGGGAACCGCGCGACTGCTACGGTCGCAGGTTCAAATCCTGCCTCTGGCGTGGATGTGTGTGATGTCCTTAGGTTAGTTAGGTTTAAGTAGTTCTAAGTTCTAGGGGATTGATGACCTCAGACGTTAAGTCCCATAGTGCTCAGAGCCATTTGAGCCATTTTGAATACGCATGCCTATACCAGTTTCTTTGGCGCTGCAGTATATGTACGAGGGGGGACCTAAAAGAAACCGGATTTTTGTCATACAAAATTTATTGATGAACCGTTTTACAAAATTACTTCAGTCACCTTCAAAATACTCTCCATTACATGCGATCCACTTGTCAAGGCTCTTTTCCTACTGTTGGAAGCATCCCTTTGGTAAGCTATTTTCACCGCCTCCATATCGTCATAACGCTCCCCTTTTAGCGTTTTTTTTTCATTCGTGGAAATAGGAAAAAGTCGCACGGGGCTAGGTCCGGCGAATACGGAGCGTGAGGAACGACATACCACCTCTGAGATGCCAAATAGTGGGTCACTCGGAAGGTCGTGTGTGGTGGAGCGTTGTCGTGATGCAGAAACTAGTCACCTGATCACCAAAGTCCCGGGCGTTTCCTCCTCCACATCCTCTCGCAGACGCCTTAAAACACCCAAGTAAAAGTGCTGGTTAACAGTCTGGCCAGGGGGTACGAATTCCCGATGCACAATTCCACGAACATCAAAAAAGACAACCATCATCGTTTTCACATTTGACCTCACTTGCCTTGCTTTTTTTGGACTGGGAGAGTTGGGAGTCCTCCAGTGGCTTGACGCTTGCTTGGTTTCTGGGTCATACCCGTAACATTAACTCTCATCCCCTGTAATGACTTTGTTCAAGAAGTTTGTATCACGTGCAATCTCTGTTTTCAAGTCCTGATACACATTCATGCGGATGGTTTTTTGCTCCTGTGTGAGAAGGCGCGGAACAAATTTAGCAACAACACGTCTCATGTGCAAATCCTCACTCAAAATCCGCTGGCACGAGCTCCGACTGATTCCTGTCTCTGCTGAAATTTGGTCGACCGTTTGGCGACGATACTCGTTGATCTTTTGGCGGACCTTTTCAATGTTCTCCTCATTTCGCGATGTCGAAGGGCGTCCAGAACGAGCTTGGTCTTCAACACACATCTCACCACGTTTAAAGCGCCCAAACCACTCGAAAACATGTGTGCGCCTCATAGCGTCCTCCTGGAAAGCTTCCTGAAGCATTTGGTGTGTCTCCGTTGCAGTTTTTTTAAGCAGGAAACAAAATTTCGCACACACTCTTTGTTCTTTTAAAGTTGCCATAACGACTTCGCAGAGGTAACCCGCCAAACGTCAGAGAAACACAATATCACACTTGCACGTTCAGCTCTACACTGACGCCGTCTGCGCAGCTGTTTCATGAAGGTCTCTTACTAACACCATCTAGCGTGAGAACCCTGCACTACGTCTACGAGTGGCAGCGCCCTCGGAGTCCGGTTTCTTTTGGGTCCCCCCTCGTAGATGAAGACGTACCAAGTGTCTTTCGGATTTCAGGCTCGGTAACTTTAAATGGCCTATCCGCAGAGTTAACGCCAGTTGGTTCGCGTCACATATTCGAAGTTGAGCGTTATCACACTTTGAGTTATCGTCCGGTTCTGCCGAGCACTGTTGGCAAGCGAGGTGCATTCAGCCCTCGTGAGGCCAAGTGAGGAGCGCTCACGAAACCTGACAACGGCCGGGAGAGTGGTCCGCTGATCACAGTGACGTGCATGGGCTGAGGAAGACACGGCAGTCGGTCGGACGTACCATTGAACCTTCTAGGCCTGTTCGAGCAGAGAGAGAGAGAGAGAGAGAGAGAGAGAGAGACTTTTAAAGAAGAGGCGGGTCCACATTATTCCGCGCGACCTTTTCGCGCCTATAATTCCAAGCGCGGCAGGTATTAGCTGGGAGTGGTCACTGCTTTTTGCTGCTGGAGTGTCAGCACTCGTAGCGACTGCACAATGGCCTTCGGCGAACTGTTACCTGTACGGCCGCTTTGAAGTTGCCGCCATAGGATGCAGTTGTTACGTAACAGCTAGTGTTACGTAGTGACAGGCTGCAGACACACTACCGAGAAATGTGGCCGGGCAAAACTCTCAGACGCTCGGCGCGCCACCCCAGAGATATGTAGATGCAGGGGAGCGCTGGCCGGAGAAAGTCCAGCTCTTGCGTCCACAAACATTCCGCGTCTGTTGTCTAAGTGCAATACGTTGTAGTCTCGAGTTCATTGCATTCCGACGGGCGGCCATAAAACTGAAGCTGCATGCGCACGCCAGTGCAATGGACAAACAATTGTTTAGCGGAAGTGATTCGCAAAGCTTGTATCCAGTTTCCTAGGCATCGTTGACTGGAATCTTAGGATATGTTTCGAGCGTAAATGTAACCCACTGAACACGTACACCATTGTCACGTTTTAAAATCACCATAGGTTTCAAAGTAAACAGTATAGGCTATTTTCCTTAGTTAAAAATATGTTTCGGATTGTTGTTGTTCTGAATGATTACTACATTCAAATAGAATTTTCGGTCAATATCTCACAAAATACTCTACTGGCCATTAAAATGGATACACCACGAAGATGACGTGCTACAGACGCGAAATTTAACCGACAGGAAGAAGATGCAGTGATATGCAAATGATTAGCTTTTCAGAGCATTCACACAAGGTTGGCGCCGGTGGCGACACCTACAACGTGCTGACATGAGGAAAGTTTCCAACCGATTTCTCGTACACAAACAGCAGTTGACCGGCGTTGCCTGGTGAAACGTTGTTGTGATGCCTCGTGTAAGAAGGAGAAATGCGTACCATCACGTTTCCTACTTTGATAAAGGTCGGATTGTAGCCTATCGCGATTGCGGGTTATCGTATCGCGACATGGCTGCTCGCGTTGGTCGAGATCTAATGACTGTCAGCAGAATATGGAATCGGTGGGTTCAGGAGGGTAATACGGAACGCCGTGCTGGATCCCAACGGCCTCGTATCACTAGCAGTCGAGATGACAGGCATCTTATCCGCATGGCTGTAACGGAACGTGCAGCCACGTCTCGATCCCTGAGTCAACAGATAGGGACGTTTGAAAGACAACAACCATATGCACGAACATTTCGACGACGTTTGCAGCAGCATAGACTATCAGCTCGGAGACCGTGGCTGCGGTTACCCTTGACGCTGCATCACAGACAGGAGCGCCTGCGATGGTGTGCTCAACGACGAACCTGGGTGCACGAATGGCAAAACGTCACTTTCTCGGATGAATCCAGGTTCTGTTTACAGCATCATGATGGTCGCATCCGCGTTTGGCGACGTCTCGGTGAACGCACATTCGAAGCGTGTATTCGTCATCGCCATACTGGCGTATCACCCGGCGTGATGGTATGGGCTGCCATTGGTTACACGTCTCGGTCACCTCTTGTTCGCATTGACAGCACTTTGAACAGTGGACGTTACGTTTCAGATGTGTTACGACCCGTGGGTCTACCCTTCATTCGATCCCTGCGAAACCGTACATTTCAGCAGGATAATGCACGATCGCATGTTGCAGGTCCTGTACGGGCTTTTCTGGATACAGAAAATGTTCGACTGCTTCCCCGGCCAGCACATTCTCCAGATCTCTCACCAATTGAAAACGTCTGGTCAATGGTGGCCGAGCAACTGGCTCGTCACAATACGCCAGTCACTACTCTTGATGAACTGTGGTATCGTGCTGAAGCTGCATGGGGAGCTGTACCTGTACACGCCATCCAAGCTCTGTTTGGCTCAATGCCCAGGCGTATCAAGGCCGTTATTACTTCCAGAGGTGGTTGTTCTGGGTACTGATTTCTCAGGATCTGTGCACCCAGACTGCGTGAAAATGTAATCACATGTCAGTTCTAGCAAAACATAGTTGTCCAATGAATACCAGTTTATCATCTGCATTTCTCCTTGGTGTAGCAATTTTAATGCCCAGTAGTGTATGTCTCATTTTTGCGCAATTAAAGCTTAAAAATTATTAAAATTTCAAGATATAATCACGTGATCGAAAACGCTGTTATTAGTTGAATTTCTGGTGACGTCACAGGCTAAAAGTAAGACGAAGTTATATCTTTTCTTCAAACAGTTTAATTATTTAGTGATGGAAAACGCATTTACACTTTTTAAGTAACAGTGGAAAGGAATTTTGTGAAGGCTGATAGTGGCAACCTTCCGAAAGTTGATTATTTACTCAGAGAATGCTGAGAAGGTTTTCCATGGCAGCTTGTGAAAGCCTGGACAATAAAAAACACAGGTAACTTTTTCATTCGCAATATTATTCTGGCTGATATGCAGTTGTTGCCAGGATACTACTGTTCCCCAGATACCTCCTGTCTCAGTCCTCAGTTTTTCAGACAGTATAATAACATCGTGGGAACCGCAGAGCATCATCGTGTTTGTCTTAAACAGCTTTACAAACTGCAGTTTCTCTTTTGCTCTAGGTCATTAATTTAAACCAGCGGAAAACTGTGTATATAAAATATGCAATTGATGCAGCAGCGCCTTAAAGAATCTACTGTTCTGCTGCGTACTTAATTGCTGCTGAAACTCTATGATTTAAAAGTGTTGAAGCAGAACAGATTTTCATTTTATCGTAATGCCCTGGTCTTATTACATTTCGTCGTAGGTTCTAAGGACTTTTCACTTTCTGTGTTAAAATCAACAGCTTTACAACAGGCTCAATGGAGACAGTTGGAAGGAAAAGATTGTCTTCAACGAATTCATCAGGCATGAAATACAGTTTCTTAACATCATTCTTGTGATTCATTTCAAATTGATCAGGTATAAAATGAAGCTAATAAACGAAAATAGATATTAAAATATAGAAGATATAGAATGTAAAGCTCTTACATAACTATATTGCATGTATAGGGCCTGGTAACCTCTGCAAAATTTTTGTTTTGCATAGTTATCCTTCTGTCGCTAAAGAATAAACACTATTTATAGCAAAACTGGAAGTGTCAATGTTTAAATAAGATTTTATTCGAAAATTGTTGATTTGAAATGTGAAACAGATTGGTTCAAATGGCTCTGAGCACTATGGGACTTAACATCTATGGTCATCAGTCCCCTAGAACTTAGAACTACTTAAACTTAACTAACCTAAGGACATCACACAACACCCAGCCATCACGAGGCAGAGAAAATCCCTGACCCCGCCAGGAATCGAACCCGGGCGCGGGAAGCGAGAACGCTACCGCACGACCACGAGCTGCGGGCTGTGAAACAGAGGGATGTTTTAGTAAAAATACGCAAAACAATACAGATTTATCATAAAATGTAGCAATTCCCTGAGCAAAAAGGTAAAATAAGGAGTGGCAAAACAAAAATATATCAAACATCGCTTCAGTACGTCATCAAACGTATATAAAACATGTTTACGTTATTCATAAACAACTTTAGCGTTTATCAGTAATAACAGGAATCTCATGCCTTTGATCATGATGAAGAACGTTCTATAGATTGCAAAATAAAACAGTAATTATATAAATTTTTTACGATTGTGCATATTAACTGTACTCGCATCAAAAGTAATTGCATTGATTATGCGATCAACTAATTTTTATCACTTACTAAATGCAATTTATATTTTGTAACGATGAAAAAATGGAAATGAGCGTTTGGCGTTATTGGCCGGGAGGCCCCTTGCTGGGGAGGTCCGGCCGCCTTGGTGCAGGCCTTATTACATTCGACGCCACATTGGGCGACCTGCGCGCCGGATGGGGACGAAATGATGATGAAGACAACACAACACCCAGTCTCGGCCCAGCCGGGAATCGAACCATTTTTTTAAATCTCATTTCTGTTCTATATATTGTTCGTTGAATTTGTTCGTGGCGGACATCCGATGACACTCGTTCAGGTTGTTCGTTGATCCGTTTACTCAGTTTTTTTTTATTACAGAGGCTAAATAAACCCTCTGACCGAACACGCTGAGCTACCGTGCCGGCACCATTTAGCTATCGGGGCGGAAATTTTGTAACGATATAAAATACGCAGTGTACCAACACTGAATGACGTGCAGTTCTAATTATCTGCAAAACAATTAAAAAATAAAAGAAGTTATCGGCTCCCAATTTCTCCCTTGCTCTTTAATTTATGTCGCTTTCCTTACCAATTCCACTAATACTACTGATAATCCTATCATTTACTACGACGTCGTGAATGTAGTGTACCAAAACTACCGAACAATAGCTTTATTAGAACGGAAACTCGACGTACATTAAAATGACCCTCACAGAAATACACACGTTGTGACCACTGTCTCATTTGGATCTCTACGAGCGAGTTCCAACCACATTCCATGTATCTTCTGATTCTGTGGAACACAGAAAAACAAATTTTCAGGTACTCTAGTAGAAGTATTTGTACTATGTGGTATTACACACCATTTGTAACCCATTTTTCGAAACGTAAATTCCAAAACCAGATATCTCTGTGAACGAACTTTACGACAGAAGGAGCGGCGTGCTAGCCAGTGAGGTCACATGCATCAGACGACTCAAATGGAATGTGTTAGTGGGCTTTCAGATTATTTGACTAAATACTAAAATTCTAGAGGGAGAAAAGCCTGTCATGATCATAAAAATACATAATTGACGTTTTAAAACTGTTTTCATAAAACAGTCGAATACCCTATTGGTGCTGTCACTGAATGCAGTTGCATCTTACATAGTTTCCGAGCTGACACAGAGAAAGTAACTGCATGCAATGGACATTTGGTGTCGGGCACCTCGCGAAAGACGAATTGCTCACGGAGGCACGTAAAGCTACACGTCTTGAATGAGCCAACCAGGACAGAAACGACAGCAGCTGCTCTGAAGTGTGCAGTGGAGTCGCGGTTTTGTCCCGTTTCAAACGAGTCAAGGCGTCGTGTGCGTCGACAGTGCAATGAGCCCACGCGATTCTGTGATGTTTCGGGGTGTTTTTCGTACCATGACTTGGGCCCATTCATTCAGATTATCGTGAACATGAGTCGTGGTGTTAGTTTCGGCATTCTTGGATACCAAACGTTTCTGTTTCTTACTACCACATACAATATGAGTATTTTCCGTTAGTCGCAAAATTTTATAAATTATTTCTCCCAGTTGCTTTTTTATGTAATTAGTCTGCGGTAAGTTTTCTCTGGCTTGATATGGCAAACGTGAAAAAAACGTTTGGACCCGCTTCTTCCCGGCGGGCCCATTGTTAAGGCTAGAGACGGTATTGTACAGTAATAGCACGATGTCTCCTGGGGTGGAAATTTTTTTGCTCGATGTGCTTATGTAGCACTTAGCATCAAACATATAGAAATGGTAGAAAGATAACTATAACCGAAAGTAGTAGCTGTAATGAAGTGGCTCTCATGCACGCAGCAACTGCACAGCTTTGTCACGGGACCAAATAGGTGTAGGTAACAGCTGTGGCAAAAATAGATGGCAACACGGATTAGCAACAAGTTACAGTGATTTATTGATAGACGTCTTTAGAATACTGTATGGAGTATGGCGATTGTGTATGGCAATATAGATGAACGTTCATTCGCATGAATCTCTCTTTAAACGTGGTATAGACCTACCCAGTGAACAGTGGTTCAAAAATGGCTCTGAGCACTATGGGACTTACCTTCTGAGGTCATCAGCCCGCTAGAACTTAGAACTACTTAAACCTAACTAACCTAAGGACATTACACACATCCATGCCTGAGGCAGGATTCTAACCTGCGACCGTAGCGTGAACAGTGGGTTACATCACTTATAGGAGGGTGGACCAGAGAGTAATGCACCACTTTTTTTTTTCTCGGGCAACAACTGTGGTACGAAATCGAAAAATGAAGGTATGCATTCCAGAATGAGATTTTCACTCTACAGCGGAGTGCGCGCTGATATGAAACTTCCTGGCGCATTAAAACTGTGTGCCGGACCAAGACTCGAACTCGGGAAGTTTCATATCAGCGCACACCCCGCTGCAGAGTGAAAATCTCATTTTGGAAACATCCCCCAGGCTGTGGCTAACCAATGTCACCGCAAGATCGTTTCTTCCAGGAGTGCTAGTTCTGCTTGGTTCGCAGAAGGTAGGAGACGAGGTACTGGCAAAATTGAAGCTGTGAGGACGGACCGTGAGTCGTGCTTGGGTAGCTCAGATGGTAGTAGAGCACTTGCCCGCGAAAGGCAAAGGTCCCGAGTTCGAGTCTCGTTCCTGCACAAAGTTTTAATCTTCCAAGAAGTTTCCTAGGTATGCATTATTTGAAGTTTCCGGAGTGTGCACGCAAATTTCCCGTTTCCTGCGACAGACAGTCTAGTCGCAACAATGTTTCAAGTTGGCGTATTTAAGTGATGTACGTTACAAGCGTTGTCAGTGTCATATTTCGTCAACTGCTGCAAATGTGATACATTTCTTAGCATCAGTTTGCCACAGGTAATGTAAGAAGCAGGACACAAGATTTGAAAAGCAGCAAGGATGTGGATAAGTTTCGAATTCAAACACATGTAAAAGTGTCATTTCGTATTTACCAGCGCATATTAGAGCATCATCAGGGAGCTGTATACGCCATTCGAAAGCACTCCAGTGCGTTTCACTAAATGTACCTAATTTTGTGCAATATGTCGTCATATTGATGCGCTTTGATTCTAGGAGACTGGCCATCGCACGTCGAAAGACACTGCCGTCATTGTTTTCGTGGCATTTGTATGTACGGCTTACCAGGTTCTCTGTTGGAATTCCCATTTTTCCACCGTTGACTCGCAGTTTGCCGTCGTGAACAGGTTTACTTATCGCTGACGGCACCGGTGAGAAATGCGTCTTTTTTTCTCTTGTTTTTCTCCACCGAATGACCAGTGTTTCTGCCACATGAACTGATCTATGCTGTGTCATTGCTACACTGCTCAGAGGCGTCGATGAGATCAGTGCAGGCTGTCGTAGAACTTCGATCTTTTCTACCAGATACACCATTAAGATGGAAGCGGGGCAATCTGCAGCTGTAGCAAGGGGAATTCCGTTTCCGGCATTTGTTTGATAAGCAACAGAAACCTCCCAAAAATCTTGGTTGGGATCGAGGAGTTGAGCCAGTTTTTCATTTACTGTATATCTAGATCAATGATGATCCTTGTCCTAATAAACAATGAAGAAATTCTCTCTCTCTCTCTCTCTCTCTCTCTCTCTCTCTCTCTCTACACTACAGTGAAGCAACATGTTACAAATTGCATAGTAGAAACAGGGTTACCTACCTGCTGATTACTGGTTATTTATTAGCAGCGTTTTTCTCTAACCCTCGTCGAATAGGTATATTTACTCTAGTTTTGTAACGAGTGGTTCTCCCAAATATCTTAATACGTAGGTCTTTCGGCGCTATTTCAAATTCGTAACTGGTCTAAACTATTAAAAGTTGCTGTATTTCTAGAACAGAGTATGTCTGCTGTTATACGCGGATCAGCCAGAATCTTAGGAACACCTACCTAGTGGCCTGTATGTCCATCTTTGGCACGAGTAACAGCGGCGGCGACGTCTCAGGGCATGAGACATTGGTAGGTCGCTGGAGGCAGTTGGCACCACATCTGCGTGCACACACACACACACACACACACACACACATATATATATATATATATATATATATATATATATATATATCACCTAATTCCCGTAAATTCCAGGAAGGGGGGGCGATGAGTTCTGATGCCACATTCAATCACATCCCAGATGTGTTCGGTCGGGTTCAGATCTAGCGAGTTGGGGAGGTGGGGCGGGGGGCAAACATCAATTAGAACTCGCCACTGTGTTCTTCGAACCACTCCATCACATGTCTGGCCTTGTGACACAGCTTTTTATATTGTTGAAAAATTCCACTGCCGTCGGGAAACGTGATCGTCATGAAGAGGTGCACATGGTCTGGAACCAGTCTACGATACTCCTTAACCGTCATGATGCCTTGCGCGAGCTCTACTGGACCCATAGATGCTCACATGAATGTTGCTCAGAGCATAATGTAATCGCCGCCAGCTTGTCTTCGTCCCACAGTGCAGGTGTCAAGGAGCTGTTTCCGTCGGCCGCTGTAGCCGAGCGGTCCTAGGCGCTTCGTCCGGAACCGCGCTGCTGCTGCAGTCGCAGGTTCGAATCCTGCCTCGGGCATGGATGTGTGTGATGTCCTTAGGTTAGTTAGGTTTAAGTAGTTCTAAGTTCTCGGGGACTGATGGCCTCAGAAGTTAAGTCCCATAGTGCTCAGAGCCATTTTCTTGGACGTCTGGTTAGTTAAGAAATGCCGTCAGTGCTGTTCATAATGGGTTTCTATTAGACAGAGCGGCGTCCAGCACAACAAATCAGACGCAAAGACCTGTGCGTAGTATGTGATGAATTCGCCAAAGATAGCAAGGGACGGTACCGGTGTATTTCTTGTGTTTTTTGGTGTCATTCTGAATTCAGTGGGTGGGACAGTCGTGAAAACTATAACTGTGACCCCTGCCTGAAGAAGCAGTAGTTGTTTTAAATATATGTCAGAGTCCAGTTACTGGATACGCTCTTACTCGAGTCTTCTTATTCATTTTTGTCACTATTTTATGAAAAAACTGTTATAATTTTTTGTGTCTATTCCGTAGTTATTTAAGCTGGTATTTTCGCTATTTTCTTTTTGTAAAACGTGCTGTTCACTGTCTTGTTTAATAAACATAATATTCAATGCATATACAGGGTGATTCAAAAAGAATACCACAACTTTTAAAAATGTGTATTTAATGAAAGAAACATAATATAACCTACTGTTATACATAATTACAAAGAGTATTTAAAAAGGTTTTTTTTTTTTCACTCAAAAACAAGTTAAGAGATGTTCAATATGGCCCCCTCCAGACACACGAGCAATATCAACCCGATACTCCAACTCGTTCCACACTCTCTGTAGCATATCAGGCGTAACAGTTTGGATAGCTGCTGTTATTTCTCGTTTCAAATCATCAATGGTGGCTGGGAGAGGTGGCCGAAACACCATATCCTTAACATACCCCCATAAGAAAAAATCGCAGGGGGTAAGATCAGGGCTTCTTGGAGGCCAGTGATGAAGTGCTCTGTCACGGGCTGCCTGGCAGCCGATCCATCGCCTCGGGTAGTTGACGTTCAGGTTTCATAACTAACCTTTTTCGTAGGACTCTCCATACAGTTGATTGTGGAATTTTCAGCTCTCTGCTAGCTCTGCGAGTCGATTTTCCTGGGCTGCGAACAAATGCTTGCTGGATGCGTGCTACATTTTCATCACTCGTTCTCGGCCGTCCAGAACTTTTCCCTTTGCACAAACACCCATTCTCTGTAAACTGTTTATACCAACGTTTAATACACCACCTATCAGGAGGTTTAACACCATACTTCGTTCGAAATGCACGCTGAACAACTGTCGTCGATTCACTTCTGCCGTACTCAATAACACAAAAAGCTTTCTGTTTAGCGGTCGCCATCTTAGCATCAACTGACGCTGACGCCTAGTCAACAGCGCCTCAAGCGAACAAATGTACAACTAAATGAAACTTTATAGCTTCCTTAATTCGCCGATAGACAGTGCTTAGCTCTGCCTTTTGTCGTTGCAGAGTTTTAAATTCCTAAAGTTGTGGTATTCTTTTTGCATCACCCTGTATTTTGTATTATGAGATGTGTGGAATTAAATACTTTATACCATTACTTGCACCAGTTTACCCACACACTGCGTTTTACGCGGTATGTCAGGTAAAATGACTCAATGCATTGATGTCATAGTTATCAGTTTTTTTCTAAAACGTTGTAACCTCCCCACCGAAATTTTAAAAGAAATTATTTTAAATACTAATGCACATTGAGCTAAGTGTAACCTCCCCACAAAAATTTAAAAGAAATGACAATATTTAATAGAAATGGGAGCCAAGCGGCAATATCGTCCCCACAGAAATATTTAAATAAAAGATATAATAATAAATGGGAGCCGAGTGTAACCTCCCTAGCAATGAAATCTACTGACAATGACAATTAAACAAAAATTAGCAATCTAACCCAAGTATAAGTTCCTCACAAAAAAATGAAAGTCAATTCAGTGATAAGAAAATCTCAGTGATAATGATAAATCAATTAAACCGAAATACCGGTCTTTGGCCCTGTGCAAAAAAAATCAGAATTAAATTCTTACCTCATTGAAACTGCTAGTCAAATTTCTGCTTAAGGGAAATGGAAGGAAATCGTTGGCTCAATTAAATGCTTCTTTTGTTAAAAATATTGCTTTGAAATCAGAATTATTATTGGGGCATTTGTTGAAAATTAATTACAATAAATAAACTTTACATTATATGATGATTACCTTCATTAACATATACCTCATTCAGCCTCTTGACCAGAATGCCATGTCGACGCTCGCCGACTCCTCACACACACAACTGCACTCGACTGCTATTACCGACATACTGCACGCAACTGAACTGAGCTACTGCTCGCAACTGTACTGCACGACGACTACTAGCGTACTGCTCGCAACACTCGCGCGGTCAAGCGCAGACTAGCCACAATAAATGGCTCTCTGGTCAAAGATTTTATCATGCCTCACCATCGCTGCTACGTTACATACGTATTTCAACGTATAGGTGTCTAGTTATGGTATGTTATAGTAAACACATGCGGCTAATGCTGTATGAAAACCGGAGCGTCTAAGTACTAAAGAATAAAGGTAATAGTCAAAATGTCTTAGGTGCGCCAAATTCCCCCACTTTCCCCTAGGCTCCAGGTATTCACTTAGTGCGATGTGGGAAACTGCCTAAAACCCACGTCCAGACTGGCCGGGATACTCATCTCTCGTCGACGATACGCCAGGCGGATCCGAACTGTGGCAGATGCTCATCCCCACCCCCCAAAAGTGAACGCCTTATCGCTCGCGGCTATCTGGGTGGGTGATAGATACCGCACTGAAGTACGTGGGAGTGCTGAAGAGTAATGCCTCCAAATTGTTTATTCTTTTCTCAGTGCTGGTTGAGCTATTACACGTCATGCACATTACTCGGTAGACTTTCACGGTTCGCTGACTAAGTTGCAACCTTCTGCCGCCATAGGACTCCGAACTGTTGCTTGTAACATACCATTGTACAACGTAACTACACTCATGCTCAAAAAATTAAGGATAATGCTTGTACATGGTGAAACAATGCTCTGGTGGTCGGTTTGCAGGTTTAAATCACCTTCGGGGTATGACAATGCGGTGCATTTGACTTGCGGTCGTCGCACGGTGGCGCTGGCAGCAGTCCACGTACGCAGAGGTGTGTTGGTGTATGTCAGAGTACGGTGCAGCGAGTAAGTGTGCAGACATTTTGAGAAGTGCTAATGGTGACTGTGTGTTGAAAATGGCTCAAAGAACACGTATTGATGACGTTATGAGGGGTAGAATGCTAGGGCGACTGGAGGCAGGTCAAACACAGCAGGTGGTAGCACGGGCCATCTGTGTGCCGCAAAGTGTGATCTCACAATTATGGCAACAATTCCAGCAAACAGGAAACGTGTCCAGTCGCTACAGTACGGGACGTCCACAGTGTACGACACCACAAGAAGACCGATATCTCACCAGCAGTGCCTGCAGACGGCCACGGAGTACTGCAGGAAGCCTTGCTCGGGACGTTACCGCAGCCACTGGAACAGTTGCCTCCAGACACACAGTCTACAGACGACTGAACAGACATGGTTTATTCGCCCGGAGACCTGCAAGGTGCATTCCACTGACCACTGGTCACAGGATAGCCCGTAAAGCCTGGTGTCAAGAACACAGTACATGGTCAGTGGAACAGTGGTCCCAGGTCATGTTCACGGACGAGTCCAGGTATAATCTGAACAGTGATTCTTGCCGGGTTTTCATCTGGCGTGAACCAGGAACCAAATACCAGCCCCTTAATGTCCTTGATAGGGACCTGTGTGGAGGTTGTGGTTTGATGGTGTTGGGTGGGATTATGATTGGTGCACGTACGCCCCTGCATCTCTTTGACACAGGAACTGTAACAGGTCGGGTGTATTGGGACGTCATTTTGCACCAGTATGTCCGCCTTTTCAGGGTTGCAGTGCGTCCCACCTTCCTCCTGATGGATGATAACGCACGGCCCCATCGAGCTGCCATCGTGCACTAGTACCTTGAAACAGAAGATATTAGGCGAATGGAGTGGCCTGCCTGTTCTCCAGACCTAAACCCCATCGAGCACATCTGGGATGCTCTCGGTCGACGTATCGCTGCACGTATTCAAACCCCTACGACACTTCAGGAGCTCCGACAGGCACTGGTGCAAGAATGGGAGGCTATACCCCAGTAGCTGCTCGACCACCTGATGCAGAGTATGCCAAACCGTTGTGCGGCCTGTGTATGTATGCATGGTGATCATATCCCATATTGACGTGGGGTACATGCACAGGAAACAGTGGCACAAGTACATGTGTTTCGGGATGGTTTTCTCAAATTATCACCAATATTGTGGACTTATAGATCTGTGTCGTGTGTGTTCCCTATGTGCCTATGCTATTAGCGCTAGTTTTGTGTAGTGCCCCGTTGTGTGGCACCCCATTCTGCAGTTATCCTCAATTTATGAGCATGAGTGTATGTCGGTACATGAGAAACAGTGTACTGCAATAGAGTTTCTAACCGCAGAAAATGTGCCTCCATTTTAAATCCGTTGAAGAATCGAAGCTTTGTATGGCAATGATTGTACCGACATCAGTAATGTGCGACGATGGGTTGTTCGTGCTAGTGATGAAGGAAATGGTGGTGCTAACCTCAACGTGCGTGACAGAGCTCTAAGTGGATGACTGCCTGCAGCAAAAGACGAAACTCATCGGGCTCATGTTGAAGAACTCGTCAGAGAAAATCGTCGGATATCACAGACTTCGCTCTCTGGTAACTGTGGCACGTTTTGAGAGCGTGTACAGGATACCAGTGCAGAAATGCGGGACAGATAACTGTGTGCTGAATTGTGATACGAAACACATGAGACTGGACATCTATCAGCAATTTCTTTTGCAGTTTGAGCTTGAGGGCGATGGTTTCCACAACAACGTTGTGGCAGGTGGTGAACGCTGGATTCAACCTTTTCACTTAAAAAACAAGAGACTGTCACTGGAGCACCGCCATAAACGATCACCGACGCCAAAAAAAGTTCAAAACCGTGCTATCAGCAGTCAAAGTCAGGCTTACATCGTACTGGGCACTTTTAAGGTGGGGTGCATTTGGAATTCATACCCAAAGGCAGCACCATAAACTGTACTAGGTACTGTAAGGGCCTCAGGAAACTCGAAGCACGAAATCGAGGAGTTCGTCCACACGTGAATCACCATATCCTTCGGCGCGTCAGTACCAGAGCACACATGAGCGCTGTGACTTCTGCAACAATCCGACGCTGTCATCGATCATACTTCATACAGTCCCGACTTGACCTAATCCGATTTTTATGTTTCCAAAACTTAAAGGACGCCTTGGAGGACTTCCAAGTTGATAATGATGAAGCGGAGCAAGCGGAGGTGAGGTTGCAGCTTCGTCAACAATGTCAAACACTATTAGAATTATACATTCATACCTTCAGCTGCTAACGGGCGTTGATATGTATCAAGGGGGACAGGTGAAAATGTGTGCCCCAACCGGGACTCGAACCCGGAATCTCCTGCTTACATGGCAGACGCTCTATCCACCTGGTCCACCCATGCCAGAGAGGATGGTGCGACTGCAGGGAAAATCTCGCGCACGGTTCCCGCGAGACCCACATTCTCACCTTATATGTCCACACACTACATTCGCAGTGTTCCTACCCAACACACTCATTACTCGTGGGAGACATTCTTACCAAGTCCCGTAGGAGTTCGGGTAACATGTGTGCATCCGCACAGAAGAGGAAAGTCATGGCTGGTATTGCCAGAACTGTATTTTTAGATGGACACGGTGTCTGTTCTTTCGGACATGTCCGAAAGAATAGACACCATTGTTGACCTGCAGCCGTCTAGAACGAAATTAGAAATATATAATACCTTCAGTTGCTGACGGGCGTTGAGATATATATATATATATCAACGGGGACAGGTGAAAATGTGTGCCCCGACCGGGACTCGAACCCGAGATCTCCTGCTTACATGGCTTACATGTCCGGAAGCACAGACACCATATCCATATTAAGTATATATTTCTGGCAATACCGGGCATGACATTCTTCTTCTGTGCGAATGCACACATATTACCCGAACTCTTACGGGACTTGGTAAGAATGTCTTCTACGAGTAATGAGTGTGTTGGGTAGGGACACTACGATTGTAGTGTGTGGACATACAAGGTGAGAATGTGGGTCTCGCGGGGGGCGTGCGCGAGATAGTCCCTGCAGTCGCACTATCCGCTGTGCCCTCGGTGGCTCAGATGGATAGACTGTCTGCCATGTAAGCAGGAGATCCTGGTATCGAGTGCCGGTCCTCATTGATATATATCAATGCCCGTCAGCAGCTGAAGGTATTAATATATAATTCTAATTTCGTTCTAGACGGCTGCAGGTCATCAATGGTGTCTGTGCTTTCGGACATGTCCAAAAGAACAGACACCACATCCATATAAGTATACAGTTCTGGCAATACCAGCCATGACCTTCTTCTTCTGTGCAGATGCACACATATTACCCGAACTCTTATGGGACTTGGTAAGAATGTCTTCCACGAGTATGTTGGGTTGGGACACTACAAATGGACGTATAAGGTGAGAATGCTGGTCTCGCGGGAGGCGTGCGCGAGATAGTTCCTGCAGTCGCACTATCCTCTGTGCCCTCGGTGGCTCAGATGGATAGAGCATCTGCCTTGTAAGCAGGAGATCCCAGGTTCCAGTCCCAGTCGGGGTACACATTTTCACTTGTCCCCGTTGACATATATCAACGCCCGTCAGCAGCTGAAGGTATTAATATATAATTCTAATTTCATTCTAGATGGCTGCAGGTCATCAATGGTGTCTGTTCTTTCGGACATGTCCAAAAGAACAGACACCACATCCATATAAATAATTACTATTAAAAACAGTCTCGATCACGATTTATTTTATAAGGTGACCGGTTTCGACCACTACTGTGGTCATCTTCAGACCATTGAGTGGAAACCCCTTTCTGTTGGAGAATCACAACAGAAAGGGGTTTCCACTCAATGGTCTGAAGATGACCACAGTAGTGGTCGAAACCGGTCACCTTATAAAATAAATCGTGATCGAGACTGTTTTTAATAGTAATTATTTACAAGACATTGATCACTGCTGTTCCCATAATGCATTCAAAAGACATCCATATAAGTATACAGTTCTGGCAATACCAGCCATGACCTTCTTCTTCTGTGCAGATGCACACATATTACCCGAACTCTTATGGGACTTGGTAAGAATGTCTTCCACGAGTAATGAGTATGTTGCGTGGGGACACTAAGAATGTAGTGTGTGGACATATAAGGTGAGAATGCGGGTCCCGCAGGAGGCGTGCACGAGATAGTCCCTGCAGTTGCACTATCCTCTGTAGCCTCGCGTCTGCCTTGTAAACAGGAGATCCCAGGTTCCAATCCCGGTCCATTTTAGTATATATGAGTAAGTCAAACACTGTACAGCAGCGATATCAACAAAGTGGTATCTCGTTGGGAGGTATGTCTTCGTTGCCAGGGTGACTATGTTGAGAAATAAACATGTTTACACGAAAAATAGACGTAGACTATTAATAAAGTGTGATTTATTTAAAAACTTTGAAAGTTGTCACAGAAAAAATTAGCACGCCCTGGAAGAACAATATTTCGTACTGAAGTCAGTGGTATCTCGTAACCACACATTCGCAATTACCTCGCAAACAGATGTTCTGCGGACACATCTTTAGTAGAACATTTTTGCTTCTTTCTTCGTATACTTTCAGCCGCGTCAGTTTTCTCTATTAATTATCATACATCCTGTATATTTCTTTGTTGTAAAGTGGTTAAAAACTGTTGAAAAACGACGGACATACTGAAATACCGACAGCTACTCACAAGAGTTGATTCTTCACGCTGTGAAATTTCACTTCGGTTTCGTGTAAGGTATGTAACACCTACGTTTTTTATCCCGACCTGATCTGATCGAATAGCAGCCCAATATTTATTATTAACATGACCGTGAACCTAATGGGGCTGGTAATCGGAATTGACTGCTACGGAAGTTGTTACTTTCCAGTTCGTCCTGTTCAATACTACAATACTGAATGTATGGTAATGAGGAACACCAACACAGTTTTACTAATTACGAACTTATATTCTTTTCAAAACACAAAAAGGAGACAGCCACTGCCTTCGTCATACATATCTAATTATGGCTAATCTCAGCACAGGCTTTCTTCATTTGCCATTATCGTCACACGCTAATCCATCACTGCATCCAACACTGCAATCCAAGGTTAGGCCGGCGCGGTACACTCGAAACTAAATATCGGCACTAGTAACGTCACTGATCACTTTTATAAAGATACTTCATCACTTCCCCGGTATTTATTTATTATTTAGGCGTCTAACCACGGCGATGGTGACACCCTTCTCGGTTAAAAACCTTGTATTCCAATAATGGCCTCCACACACACACACACCGTTCCCGCCAACCACTCTGGCGCATCTCGACACTCGCTCTCGCAACACGTCACAATCGATTGCTCGCCCTATCGACCTGTTCCGAGTGCAAAGTTATAGTAAGGGCCTACGGATCCCTTACAGATAGGAGAGATATAAATCAGAAGAAATCACTTTCCGGTAACATCGGTACACGTGTGGTATTGATCGACTCATTCGTTAGGTCAGATGATCCGCAGAGCAGGTATTATGGGCTGTAGGGTTCCCCGTGGCGACCCAGCCATCCCGCCGCCGCGACACTTGTCAGCAATTTGCGCAACAGCAGACAGCGTGGCCGCTGCCTCGCGTTAGCGCTCGTTAAAGCTGGCCTTTCATCGCAGCCGGTGCGCTAATTAGCCTGCCCGCAGATACTGCATGGCACACCCGCCTGCGCTGGGAGTACTTTATTACATCCGCTGCCAGAGAACTGCTAATCTACCGGATTACACTCTACTGCGTCACAGCGCGCTCCGTTTTTACATCTTTCTCTCCATCTCTCTCGTCGCCTGGATCGCTGCAGTTGCGGTTACAGGGCGAAGCAGTACGGGAGATACTGTGAGCGTACGAAGGCTTTGTGTAGCAGAGCGCCGTAATGATGAAAAAGAGATAAAGGGTGCAGGACACTTCATTGCGCGAATCTAAAACCAAAATCAGTTTGACCTTGCGCATTGACACTTGACGTAGCATTTCAGAAGCGTTTTGGAGTATACGTATTTTATGGTGAGCTCCCCTCTTGCATACACCCCTCCCGCACGACTTTTCATCATTAAAAATTACACTACTGGCCATTAAAATTGCTACACCAAGAAGAAATGCAGATGATAAACTGGTGTTCATTGGACAGATATACTAGAACTGACATGTGATTACATTTTCACGCAATTTGGGTGCATAGATCCTGAGAAATCAGTACCCAGAACCACCACCTCTGGCCGTAATAACGGCCTCGATACGCCTGGGCATTGAATCAAACAGAGCTTGGATGGCGTGTACAGGTACAGCTGCCCATGCAGCTCCAACACGATACCACATTTCATCAAGAGTAGTGACTGGCGTATTGTGACGAGCCAGTTGCTCGGCCACCATTGGCCAGACGTTTTCAGTTGGTGAGAGATCTGGAGAATGTGCTGGCCAGGACAGCAGTCGAACATTTTCTGTATCCAGAAAGGCCTGTACAGGACCTGCAACATGCGGTCGTGCATTATCCTGCTGTAATGCCGGCCGAAGTGGCCGTGCGGTTAAAGGCGCTGCAGTCTGGAACCGCAAGACCGCTACGGTCGCATGTTCGAATCCTGCCTCGGGCATGGATGTTTGTGATGTCCTTAGGTTAGTTAGGTTTAACTAGTTCTAAGTTCTAGGGGACTAATGACCTCAGCAGTTGAGTCCCATAGTGCTCAGAGCCATTTGAACCTGCTGTAATGGAGAGTTTCGCAGGGATCGAATGAAGGGTAGAGCGACGGTCGTAACACATCTCAAATGTAACGTCCAATGTTCAAAATGCCGTTAATGCGAACAAGAGGTGACCGAGAAGTGTAACCAATGGCACCCCCATACCATCACGCCGGGTGATACACCAGTATGGCGATGACGAATACACGCTTCCAATGTGCGTTGACCGCGACGTCGCCAAATACGGATGCGACCATCATGATGCTATAAACAGAACCTGGATTCATCCGAAAAAGTGACGTTTTGCCATTCGTGCACCGAGGTTTGTCGTCGAGTACACCATCGCAGGCGCTCCTGTCTGTGATGCAGCGTCAAGGGTAACCGCAGCCATGGTCTCCGAGCTGATAGTCCATGCTTCTGCAAACGTCGTCGTACTGTTGGTTCAGATGGTTGTTGTCTTGCAAAAGTCCCCATCTGTTGACTAGGGCTCGAGACGTGGCTGCACGATCCGTTGCAGCCATGCGGATAAGATGCCTGTCATCTCGACTGCTAGTGATACGAGGCCATTGGGATCCAGCACGGCGTTCCGTATTACCCTCCTGAACGGCGTTCCGTATTACCCTCCTGAACCCACCGATTCCATATTCTGCTAACAGTCATTGGATCTCGACCAACGCGAGCAGCAATGTCGCGATACGATAAACCGCAATCGCGATAGGATACAATCCGACCTTTATCAAAGTCGGAAATGAATTGGTACGCATTTCTCCCCCTTACACGAGGCATCACAACAACGTTTCACCAGGCAACGCCGGTCAACTGCTGTTTGTGTATGAGAAATCGGTTGGAAACTTTCCTCATGTCAGCACGCTGTAGGTGTCGCCACCGGCGCCAACCTTGTGTGAATGCTCTGAAAAGCTAATCATTTGCATATCACAGTATCTTCTTCCTGTCGGTTAAAATTCGCGTCTGTAGCTCGTCATCTTCGTGGTGTAGCAATTTTAATGGCCAGTAGTGTATTTTGTTATTATCGTGCGTAATTCTCTCTCCTGGTTCTTTCTTACTGGAACGACCTCCAAATGACTTGAAAATGGACACATTGGTAGTAGGCATAAAAATATTTCCATTGTCGCAACATACTGTCAATTTGACAAGTGAAGTTGCAGACGTGTTTTGGTCAGCTTGTTGTAAGTCGTCCTAATGTCGAAACATTCCAACTACACGATAAAATTTAAATTAAGTGTCTTATCTTACGCCGATACAAACCGAATGAAAGCTGCAGGAAGACATTTCTCCGTTGATCCCAATTCAATTAGGAGACCAAAGAAAGCTCTCATGGCTGCAAAGGCAAGCTCCAAATGTTCCCGTAAGGGAAGTTCCTCGCAGTAGGTGAGAACTTTTCTCTTAAATGTGTTATTTATTCATATACTCTCTCACAATTTTTTTCGTGCTTTATTAATTCTTTAATTCTTTTGTTTTTAATTTTTCTAATCTGCTTTCTGCAATATATGTACTGAATCTTTCCATGACATTGTAGCTTTCGCTGGCATGATCCTGCAGAACGTGATAGATAAATCAGTAAATAACAGTGTTCCATTCATAAAACATTCAACATCACGGTACTATCCGTCCGCTTTGACTCCAGTGTTATCAAAATGCCGGACATAGATCACCCATCGAAATACGATATGCATAAAGTACGCGCCATTACAAGAATTATAGTTAGTCTCGTGACGTCACATCCGTTGGCTATAACACCACACAATCAAACCGTTTCTTTCCATCATATTTTACATCTACCGCTACGCTAAAAATCAATCTTGTCATAACAACCTAGGTTCCCAAAAAAAAGTTATCAGTGTTATCTCTGTTTGACGTCACACCCTACATCATTACGGCACATTTCAACGCCGACGTTCGGTATCGGTGTGTTCAGTGGATTTCTCATTTTCCCTGAATGCACGGGAACAGATCCACCTGTTTCAGTCTGGAAAATAATTGTGCACACAATGCTTCTAATTCGAGGCATAGCTCTCGTGGTCGGTGCTGTACAAGTGGAGGGTGTCTCACGTTGTGTATCTGTGCACCCCTTCTGCGCTGTTTCGGGGAACTCTCTGGTGACGTCACGCTGCTCTGCGGCCTTTACACTCCACGTCAGACCCTTGCGGCATATTGATCCCAAACTTCCCCCGGTAGTTTTTCCTTTCAGTACTTCGCTCGAGGACTGTACGTTTTTATTATGCTGCTTCAGGAGGGATGTACGGACGCTTCCCGAAGAAGTGTGTATCCCGTCATTCACCACCGCTCTTTCCTTCCTCGATGCTTGTACGTCGAAACGGTTTGTTACTGCATGCCGTCCCCACGCAGGTGAATAGCATGTTGTCGAAATATGCGAGCAACAGTGTGTACCTTGGTGAAGGAAATTTGTATGCTTTCGGAAGTACACCGAGTGAAGTTCCTTTCGCGTTCTCCTAACTCAAAGCGGTACACGTTATGAATGAAAAACACACGACGCTTGTATAATATTGTACAATATTTATTATTTAACTAATCGGTGTTTGGCTGCTACGCCATTATCAAGCGTAAAAATAAATATGTATGACTTTTGTAAAACGTGTATATTTCTATTGTCTACTGTCAAACCACAATTTATGAAAGATGTTTATATTTTATTAATAGGATTAAGTAGGAATAATTAGTATTTGTCATGTTGGAAATAATTGTGGTAGCAGGGAATGTTTACACCAAAGTATTGTTGGCAAGAGAGACCGCACATTGATATAATTTTAAAAAGGGCGGGAGAGACCGCCTATGGATACATTTTAAGAAAATATCCGGAAATACCGCGCATTGCTACATTTTGTAATGGTAGCAGGGATTGTCTGCACCAGAAAGTATTGTTGGCAGGAGAGACCGATCTTTAGCGTTCGTAGGAAGTCAGTAGTAAGCGAGATGTGAAGCGAGTCGGTAGCAGGTCTGAAGCGAGAGATTGAGAGGAGCGGTATGCCTGTCAGCCACTAGCTACGATTTACAAGAGATTATAAACGGATGTACAGAGACATCAGCTAACTATTATCATAAGAGGAACTAATATTATTGAATTAATTTTTTGAGAAACTCAAGACTACTGAAGGTATGTTTGCGCATTGCTAGTTGTAAGATTATTGTAAAAAGTAAGTCCCACTTGAACGATTGTAAAATCATTTCATTCAGAATATAATTAATGTTTGCCAGCAATATTGCATTACTGATTATAATCCATCTCAAAAACCATCAACGTAAAACTTTGCAAAATTTTATTGTTGTCAAGGAGAAGTTTAACTATGAATTACGTAACTTCAGTCAAATTAATTAAAGAATAACGTCAGCTTTGCTATTAAAGAATAACGTCAGCTTTGGTAATAAATACAGGCACTTATTATGAAAGCCCACCAGCAGCTAATAGAATATAGTAAAACAGAGTAAGTATATTCATGTCGCAGTTCGATGTAGTAGTCAGATGCGATCCAGTTACAGTAAAAAAGGTAAGGAACAGTTTTGGGTTATTGCAGATAACGACTGAGGGCCACGACGACGACACATTCTATGTTTCGTCGAAATAATCAGAAAATAACTTTTAATAAGCAGCATTTAAATTTGTATGCGAAGTTTAAGGAAGAGAATTAATTTCAAAGGGAAGATTTCATTTGTTATTATTAAGCAAGAGGTAGAAATCCAAAGGGAAGGTTTCATAGGTTATTGTAAAAGGGAAGGTTGCGTAACAAAAGAGATATAGAGGAGACGGGAAGGCTTCACAGTAAATTTTTTGAGCGGGTGGACGTGTACTGATATGGACACAACCTCATGAATCCATGAACTTGCATATCAGCTGGGGTCTGTTCAAGCTGGTGAAGGCTCTGTAATTGTGTGGGGCGTGTGCAGTTGGAGTGATATGGGACCCCTGATACGCCTAGATACGATTCTGACAGGTGACACGAACATTAGCGTCCTGTCTGATCACCTGCATCCATTCATGTCCAATGTGCATTCCGACAGACTTGGGCAACTCCAGCAGGACAACGTGACACCCCACACGTCCAGAATTGCTACAGAGTGGCATCTCATCCTTCAGTGAATCGCTGCAACGCCTTGTCATACTACAGTTACGTAATATAAATTTTCTATTACTATTACGAGGTTAATCCCAAAAGTAAGGTCTCCTATTTTTTATAAGGAATTGAGGAGATACTCGACCGAATAGCTGCGGCTTCGGTCAAGAATATCATCTTACGACCGGGAGAGCGGTGTGCTGACCCCACGCCCCTCCTATCCGCATCCTCCACCGAGGATGACACGGCGGTCGGATGGTCCCAGTGGGCCACTCTTGGCCTGAAGACGGAGTACTTTTTTTTTTTTTTTACAGAGACCTGTTTATTTCTACAATGGTTTACATCAGTTTACAGCTTGAACATTTAGCTATTTTTTGACATAATCAACATTTCTGTCGACGCATTTTTGTAGACCTGTGGCAGTTTTTGTATTCCCATGTCATACCAGCTCTCCGCCATGCTGTTCAAGAAGTTACGAACCTCTTCTTTCACCTCTTCGTCGGAGCTGCATCGCTGGGACCACAACTAACACTGACAGGTACTGTGAGACTCTGAAAAAACTCTAACGGGCAATTCAGAACCGGAGAAGAGGAAAGTTGAGCAAGGGCGTACACATTCTCCATGACAACGCTCGCCCACACATCGCTCGGCAAACTGTTGCTCTCCTGCAACAGTTTCAGTGGAAGATAATCACCCGCCCACCCTATAGTACTGACTTGGCGCGCAGTGACTGTCACCTGTTCCCTACGTTAAAAGAAAATTTGGCCGGAAAGCGATTCAGCTCGGACGACGAGGTGAAAGAAGAGGTTCATAACTTTCTGAACAGCATGGCGGCGAGCTGGTATGACATGGGCATGCAAAAACTGCCACAGCGTCTACAAAAATGCATCGACAGAAATGGTGATTATGTCGAAAAAGCTAAATGTTCAAGCCGTAAACTGATGTAAACTATTGTAGAAATAAACAGGTCTATGTACGGTACTTACAAAAAAATAGGACAGCTTACTTTTGGGATTACCCTCGTACTAAATTACCGTAAATGGCTGCTGATTCGTGTTATCATACATTTTTGCTTTAATGTTGCCTAACCCTAACTTGGCTCTGGTTGGCTGTTTGCAGCTTTCCCCTGCGCCAACCGCTCTCTGGAAAGTACACTGCACTAGCATATTAGCTCATGGCTCGCCCGACCCAGCTGTGTGGCGGGATTGAAGAGTTTTTAGCAAACAGAACACAGCATGTTGTTATCAATCGAGAGACGTCTACAGACGTTAAAGTAACCTCTGGCGTGCCACAGGGGAGTGTCATGGGACCACTGCTTTTCACAATATATATAAATGACCTAGTAGATAGTGTCGAAAGTTCCATGCGGCTTTTCGCGGATGATGCTGTAGTATACAGGGAAGTTGCAGCATTAGAAAATTGTAGCGAAATGCAGGAAGATCTGCAGCGGATAGGCACTTGGTGCAGGGAGTGGCAACTGACCCTTAACATAGACAAATGTAACGTATTGCGAATACATAGAAACAAGGATCCTTTATTGTATGATTATATGATAGTGGAACAAACACTTATAGCAGTTACTTCTGTAAAATATCTGGGAGTATGCGTGCGGAACGATTTGAAGTGGAATTACCATATAAAATTAATTGTTGGTAAGGCGGGTGCCATGTTGAGATTCATTGGGAGAGTCCTTAGAAAATGTAGTCCATCAACAAAGGAGGTGGCTTACAAAACACTCGTTGGATCTGTACTTGAGTATTGCTCATCAGTGTGGGATCCGTACCAGGTCGGGTTGACAGAGGAGATAGAGAGGATCCAAGGAAGAGCGGCGCGTTTCGTCACAGCGTTATTTGGTAACCGTGATAGCGTTACGGAGATGTTTAGCAAACTCAAGTGGCGGACTCTGCAAGAGAGGCGTTCTGCATCGCGATATAGCTTGCTGTCCAGGTTTCTAGAGGGTGCGATTCTGGATGAGGTGTCGAATATATTGCTTCCCCCTACTTATACCTTCCGAGGAGATCACGAATGTAAAATTAGAGAGATTCGAGCGCGCACGGAGGCTTTCAGACAGTCGTTCTTCCCGCGAACCATACGCGACTGGAACAGGAAAGGGAGGTAATGACAGTGGCACGTAAAGTGCCCTCCGCCACACACCGTTGGGTGGCTTGCGGAGTATAAATGTAGATGTAGATACGCAATTTTTGTCTAAACGCTTGGCCTTATGGAGTTCCTACATCTGTCAAGTTCTTTTCTAGTCAAGTCCTGCGTATTGCGTAAACTTGGGCGAAATGGGCGATGACGAGTAGGCGCGGTCCCCTTCTGAATTAAGAGCAGCCGCCAACAGAGGGCGCGCGAGGCAAGAACTATTTTATGCTTCCACTGTACGTCACTCGAGCAGTTCCCACGTGGGCATCTACCCGCCAAACGCGGATACAAGCACAGGCACGTCTCCACTCCACGCAGTATCATCAACAGCAACCGCTCAGTATCAGCCGTTCCTCAATACAGTATGAGTGCAGAGTCTACAGTATGAGAGCCTAGAAAAGCCAACCGGACACTCCGTAAGTGATCGTAATCATCCCCAGATGTGCTCAATGATGTTCGTGTCTGGGGAGTTTGGTGGCCAGCGGAAGTGTTTAAACTCAAAAGAGGGTTCCTGCAGCCACTATGGGATGCCTTGCAAGGTGCTGTTCGGAGGAGATCTCCACCCCCTCGTACTCTTACAGATTTATGGACAGCCCAGCAGGATTCATGTTGTCAGTTCCCTCCAGCACTACTTTAGACATCTGTTGAGTGCATGCCATGTCGTGTTGTGGCACTTCTGCGTGCTTGTGGGGTCCGTACACGATATTAGGCACGTGTACTAGTTTCTTTGGTTCTTCAGTGTATATGTTGTAATGAAGTCAGATAAACGACATGTTTGTGTCATTCTGCGACCTACCGGAACAATGCGCCTATTGGAGCACAAAATAGGCGAATATGCTCCTTAAGACACAAAGGAATTACACACATTCACACATTAGCCGCGAGTGGATAATGATTCAAATCAATGGGGAAAGTTGATAATGTGCGCCTGACCGGGATTCGACCTCAGGTCTCCTGCTTGCTAGGCAGATGCT